>NC_057711.1:52364171-52563243 GCF_004010195.1 Chiloscyllium plagiosum
CAGGCCTCCAGTCTGAAAAACATCCCTCCACCACCATCCTCTGTCTTCTACCTTTGAGCCAGTTCTGTATCCAAATGGCTAGTTCTCCCTGTATTCCTTGAGATTTAACCTTGCTAATCAGTCTCCCATGGGGAACCTTGTCGAACACCTTACTGAAGTCCATATAGATCACATCTACTGCTCTGCCCTCATCAATCCTCTTTGTTATTTCTTCAAAAAACTCAATCAAGTTTGTGAGACATGATTTCCCACGCACAAAACCATGTTGACTGTCCCTAATCAGTCCTTGCCTTTCCAAATACATGTACATCCTGTCCCTCAGGATTCCCTCCAACAACTTGCCCACCACTGATGTCAGGGTCACTGGTCTGTAGCTCCTTGGCTTGTCCTTACTACCTTTCTTAAAGAGTGGCACCGTGTTAGCCAACCTCCAGTCTTCCAGCACCTCACCTGTGACTATCGATGATACAAATATCTCAGCAAGAGGCCCAGTAATCATTTCTCCAGCTTCCCACAGAGTTATAGGGTACACCTAATTAGATCCTGGGGATTTATTCACCTTTATGCATTTCAAGACATCCAGCACTTCCTCCTCTAATATGGACATTTTGCAAGGTGTCATAATCTATTTCGCTATTTTCTATATCTGCCATATCCTTTTCCACAGTAAATACTGATGCCAAATACTCTTAGTATCTCCCCCATTTTCTGTGCCTCCACACAAAGGCCACCTTGCTGATCATTGAGGGGCCCTATTCTCTCCCTAGTTATCCTTTCGTCCTTCATGTATTTGTAAAAACCCTTTGGATTCTCCTTAACTCTATTTGCCAAAGCTATTTCATGTCCCCTTTTTGCCCTCCTGATTTCCCTCTTAAGTGTACTCCTACTGCCTTTATACTCTAAGGATTCACTCGATCTATTCTGTCTATACCTTACATATGCTTCCTTCTTTTTCTTAACCAAACCCTCAATTTCTCTAGCCATCCAGCATTCCCTATACCTACCAGCCTTCCCTTTCACTCTAACAGGAATATACTTCCTTTGGATTCTTGTTATCTCATTTCTAAAGGCTTCCCATTTTCCAGCCGTTCCTTTACCTATGAACATTTGCCCCCGATCAGCTTTTGAAAAGTTCTTGCCCAATACCGTCAAAATTGGCTTTTCTCCAGTTTAGAACTTCAACTTTTAGATCTGGTCCTTCCTTTTCCATCACTATTTTAAATCTAATAGAATTATGGTCGCTGGCCCCAAAGTGCTCCCCCAGTCACCTCAGTCACCTGCCCTGCCTTATTTCCCAAGAGTAGGTCAAGTTTTGCACCTTCTCTAGTAGGTACATCCATATAGTGAATCAGAAAATTTTCTTGTACACACTTAAATTCATCTCCATCTAAACCCTAACCATTATGGCAGTCCCAGTCCATGTTCAGAAAGTTAAAATCCCCTACCTATTATTCTTACAGATAGCTGAGATTTCCTTACAAGTTTGTTTCTCAATTTCCCTCTGACTATTAGGGGGTCTATAATACAATCCCAATAAGGTGATCATCCCTTTCTTATTTCTCGGTTCTACCCAAATAACTTCACTGGATGTATTTCCAGGAATATCCTCCCTCAGCACAGCTGTAATGCTATCCCTTATCAAAAATGCCACTCCCCCTTCCACTCTTGCCTCCCTTTCTATCCTTCCTGTAGCATTTGTATCCTGGAACATTAAGCTGCCAGTTTTGCCCATCCCGGAGCCATTTTTCTGTAATTGCTATGATATCCCAGTCCCATGTTCCAAACCATGCCCTGAGTTCATCTGCCTTCCCTGTTAGGCCCCTTGCATTGAAATAAATGCAGTTTAATTTATCAGTCCTACCTTGTTCCTGCCTGCCCTGATGTTTGACTCACTTCTGTTCTCAACTGTACCAGTCTCAGATTGATCGCTTTCCTCACTATCTCCCTGGGTCCCACTCCCCCACCTTACTAGTTTAAATCCTCCTGAGCAGCTCTAGCAAATCTCCCTGTCAGTATATTAGTCCCCTTCCAATTTAGGTGTAAACCGTTCTTGTACAGGTCACTTCTACCCCAAAAAAATTCCATTGGTTCAAAAATGTGAATCCTTCTCCCTTATACCAGTTCCTCAGCCATGAATTCATCTGCTCTGTCCTCATTAGCTTGTAGCATCGGGAGTAATCCAGATATTACTACTCTCAAGGACCTCCTTTTTAAATTCCTGCCTAACTCTCTGTAATCTCCCTTCAGAATCTCAACCTTTTCCCTTCCTATGTCGTTGGTTCCAATGTGAACAATGACCTCTTGCTGGCCCCTCTCCCCCGGAGAACATTCTGCACCCGCTCGGAGACATCCTTGATCCTGGCACCAGGGAAGCACCACACCATTCTAATTTTTCGCTACTGGCCACAGAAACGTCTGTCTGTACCTTGGACTAGAGAGTCCCCTAACACAATTGATCTCTTGGAACCTGACTTCCCCTCATTGCATTAGAGCCAGTTTCAATACCAGAAACTTGGCTGTTCGTGCTATTCCCTAAGAATCCATCACCCCCTACATTTTCCAAAACAGCATTCCTGTTTGAAATGGGTATAGCCACAGAAGGCTCCTGCACTAGTTGCCTACCTCTCTTACCTTTCCTGGAGTTAACTCATCTATGTGACTGTATCGGAGACTTTCCCCCCTTCCTGTAACTAACATCCATCACATATTGTTGCTGTTGCAAATTCCTCACTGCTTCTGTCTCTCCAACTGATCCGTTCGACCTGATAAGATTTGCAACCAACAGCATTTATGGCAGATATAATCCGCAGTAACCCTTAAACTCTCTTTAAACTCCCACATCTGACAAGCAGCGCATATCACTCTACTCAAGACCATCTTTGCTCCTTTACAATCTACAGACCCAGAAAATAACACCATCATATTTCTCTACAAAACACTGCCCCAGGTTAAATTAATAGTTATGGCTTATATTTTATGTTTAATCAAGAGACATATCTCAAAAAACAATCAAGAAAGAACCCACTCCGCTCACTACTGCAGATTCTGTCAGTCCCACTTAAAAACAATACACTTATCTGCTTCTATGCTGTGAACTTTGCCCAAACAATTCCTCCAAGATCAGTTGTGAATTTCACTTTGTCAATTTTCCCAGACACACTCAGATGTCCAGCGATATATGAATTCAAACAGCAAAGGCAATTACTGTGCAGGCTTACTGCTGTGTCAGTTTCTGTAAGAACAGAGAAGATGGCAAAAGAAGGGGAGGTGTGACATTATTAGTCAAGGACAATATTACAGTAACAGAAAGGACATTTGAGGATTCATTTATTGAGGTAATATGGGCTGAGGTTAGAAACAGGAAAGGAGAGGTCACCCTGTTGGAGTTTTCCCATTGGTCTCCGAATAGTTCCAGAGAGGTAGAGGAAACGATAGCAAAGGTAATTCTGGATATGAGTGAGTTTAATAGGGTAGTTGTTATGCGTGACTTTTACTTTCCAAATATTGACTGGAAATACTGGTTTCCAGACAATTTGTAGACAAGCCAACAAGTGGGTGGGGGGGCGTTGGGCCACATTGGATTTGGTGCTGGGTAATGAACCTGGCCAGGTTTTAGATTTGGACGTAGGTGAGCATTTTGGTGATAGTGACCACAATTTGGTTATGTTTACTTTAGCTATGGAAGGGATAGATATGTAACGCAGGACTCAAGTTATTGCTCAGGGGAAACAATGATGATGCAATTAGGCAAGATTTAGGATGCAGGAGGAAACTGCAGGGGATGGGCCCTATTGAAATGTGCAACTTACTCAAGGACCCGCTACTACGTGTCCTTGATAAGTATGTACCTGTCAGACAGAGAGGAAGTGGTTGAGCGAGGGAGGCGTGGTTTAATAAAGAAATTGAATCTCTTGTCAAGAGGAAGGAGGCGGCTTATGTTAGGATGAGATGTGAAGGCTCAGTTAGGGCGCTTGAGAGTTCCAGGTTAGCCAGGGAAGACCTAAAGAGAGCTAAGAGGAGCCAGGAGGGGACATGAGAAGTCGTTGGCAGATAGGATCAAGGAAAACCCTAAAGCATTCTGTAGGTATATCAGGAATAAAAGAATGACGAGAGACAGACAGATTAGGGCCAATCCAGGATAGCAGTGGGAAGTTGTGCGTGGAATCCGAAGAGATGGGGAAACGCTAAATGAATATTTTTCGTTAGTATTCACACTGGAAAAAAGATGATGTTGAGGATAATATGGAGATACAGGCTACTAGATGGGATTGAGATTCACGAGTTGGTGTTAGCAATTCTGGAAAGTATGAAAATAGCTAAGTCTTCTGGGCTGAATGGATTTATCCTTGGATTCTCTGGAAAGCCAGGGAGATTGCAGAGCCTTTGGCTTTGATCTTTATGTCATCATTGTCTACAGGAATAGTGCCAGAAAATGGGAGGATAGCAAATGTTGTCCCATTGTTCAAGAAGGGGAATAAAGAGAACCCTAGTAATTATAGACCAGTGAGCATTACTTTGGTTGTGGTTCAAGCGTTGGAAAAGGTTATAGGAGATAGGATTTATAATAATCTAGACAGGAATAAACTGATTAGGGATAGTCAACACAATTTTGAGAAGGGTAGGTTGTGCCTCAAACCTTATTGAGTTCTTTGAGATGATGACCACACAGGAGGATGAGGGTAAAGCGGTTGATGTGGTGTATATGGATTTCAGTAAGGTGAAGGTTTGAGAAGGTTCCCCACAATAGACTATTGAGAGGCATGGGATTGAGGGTGATTTAGTGGTTTGGATCAGAAGTTGGCTAGCTGAAAGGAGACAGTGGTTGATGGGAAATGTTCATCCTGGAGTTCAATTACTAGTGGTGTACTGCAAGGATCTGATTTGAAGCCACTGCTGTTTGTCAGTTTTATAAATGACTGAGATGAGGGCGTAGAAGGATAGGTTAATAAATTTGCAGATGACACGAAGGTTGGTGGAGTTGTGGATAGATGGATGAATGAATATTGCAATAATCGTTAGACAGGGATATTCCCTCCCACTTCAGGGACATTCCGCCTCAGATATTTGGGTGACTGTCCTCTAAGGCAGACTTTGGGATACACAACAACGCGGAGTCACCGAGCAGAGACTGATAACAAAGTTTGGTTCCCATGAGGATGGCTTCAACAGGGATTTTGGGTTCATGTCACACTACCATGAGCCCACAACACACTCACAAACATACACACTCTTACACAAACAATCACACTCTCACAGATCCTTTCTCACACACTCTCAGATACACTCTCATGTACGCCTTCTCACAGACAGATACTCCATCACACCCATGCGCACTATCAAACACGCACACAAGTCTATGGAGTGAATTTGCATATTTGTATTTGCAGATACATTCTATTTTGTTCAAAATGCACAATCTATAGGCAGCCAGTTCATGTGACATTTTATAAATTCTTACATTGGAAATAAAACCAGTTCAACAAGGTTGGGATACAGACAGACTACCTCACACCTTTAATGCATTGTCCTAGCTGAGATATCACTTTTTCATATAAAACCTTAAGTGATCTCAGGACTGTGACTTGAAAGAAGTTCTGAGATTTACCTCTTCATCAAATCAAAACCTGCATCCCTATTCTAACTGACTTAACAGCTATCTAGGTTTGTTCAATACATCGCATCAGTTGTATGGCACTTTGATCTTTTACTATACATTGTGTCCTATGATCCTGCCCCACTCGCTACCTTACAAAGGAAGTGCTCCAAAAGCTTGTACTTCTAAATAAACCTGTTGCTTGATAGCCTGATGTAGTGTGATTTTTAACTTTGTCCACCCCAGTCCAATACTGGCACCTCCACTTCAATGGGGAGCTTCATCGCCACAAAGACCACGTGGTTATCATTTCTATTGACAGTCGTTGGACAGATACATCTGCTAAAGGTAGTTTGAGTGAAAATACAGCCAAGCATGTCTTCCCCTCTTGTTGGTGATTTACCACCTGCTGCAAAAAAAAAGGTAAGTCATACAGGGGAATTGTTGGATGTACTGTACTTAGATTTCCAGAAGGCATTTGATATGTGTCTCTCAAAGGTGATTGCAGAAGACAAAGTATGTTGGGGATATCATTGGCATGAACAGAAAATTAATTATCTAAAAAACAGTACATATTATTTTCTGGATGGCAAGTTACAACAGACAGTGGGCCACAGGGATCAGTGTTGGGGCCTCGACATTTTACAATGATTGAAAGGAATTAAGTTTAGTTGCTAAATTTGATGGCACAAATATCTAAAGGAAAGTAAGTTAGAAGGAGGACATGGGTAGCCTATAAGGCTGGGTCAGGATCCTAGAATTCCCTAACAGCATTATCTATAGCAACTCACCATGTAGGGTAGCCAGGGATGGACAATAAATGCCGGTCCAGTGACACTCACCCTCTGAGCAATTAAAAAAACTGGATTACTGAGTTGGCAAAAAAGTAACAATTGGAATTTGAGAAATTGTGAAACTTACAAAAAAAATACAGCACTGGAACAAATCCTTGAATATTTTAAACCACAAACGAGAGAGATTGTCAGCATCAGGATCAGTATATGCTCAGAGGGTTGGCAAGGCGTGGGGTGGGGATCAACAAGAAGGGACTCCAAAATGGCACTGATCAGTCATGCAACACCATGTCAGAGCACTGATCATTAAAACAAAATACCCAACAAGAGTACGACTCATTCACTGCACAATGTTAAAGTGAAACAGCTTGAAACAATGCAACTTAAATCTGGGACTTACTACAAGGGACTTATTTAAGATGCAGCCGAGGAATGTTTTTCCTCAGTCATTAACCTTTGCCATTCTCTATCCAGATAACAGACTTAGTCATTGAATATATTTAAGGCAGTTAGGCAGATTTCAGATCCACAGACATAAAAGGTTATGAAGGCAGACAGGAAAATGGAGTTAGGCCACAAACAGACTAATCATGATCATTTTTCAGTGGTAGAACAAGCTTAACAGGCCAAAAGCCTCCTCCTGATCCTATTTCTTCTACTTCCAATGATTATATTAAAATGCCAGTTACTGTACAAAACTTCAGTCTTATAATAAAACACAAAACATCTCTTATGCAAAGTCAATATTTTAATGTAATTTAAATTAACAGCTTACATTACATGTGGAATGGACACATTGTGGCTCAAATATCTTGTATTTTCATTGGTGAAAACACTCCTGCGGCATTTCCAGTTTCAATGGTCCTAACTAGATGGTAAAGGTTTACTGTGTAACTTGGAAATCAAAAGACATTCACAATAGCCAAAAGACTACTGAGAATATAACATTCCAGTATTGTTTTAATTTCCATTCTTTGTCTTCTGTAATAACTACTATTCCATATCAATTTGAACTGCTGGTTTCAACTGCATCGATCAAGGACATGTGAAGAGGAGAAACAATTAAACTGAATTTAAAGGCTTCAAAGTATTTAGGCAAAAACCTGTCCATTTGGCACACATTAATACCAAGATTAGAGGAAAGATAGATATTAAAAGTGTAACAATAGAAGGATGGAGGGACAATATGATTTTCCTCATCATTCCTTGTAAAACAATTAAATTTCACTTTACTAGTAATCCAATAACATACAAAGCTGCTAGCAAATTAATTAACAGCTCAGAATTTAATACTGTGATACATTTATGCTAAGACTAGTTTGTTGCTCAGTTTCTGGAATAGCAAATTAATATTTTGAAATAGGACAAACTGTCATGAAAAGAAAAGAGTTTTACCTAATTGATTAGGATCTTATACAATTGTTGAAAACATTTACACTTGTTTAAGTTGATTGCAAATTGCCTCAAAACTCATGCAGAATTGGGCAGTTTTGGAACAATAATATCCATTTACCAATTAAATGGATAATTGATTGCATTTTCATATATAAAAATGCAGCAATCAGAACCAAATATATTATATACATAAAAATAAAACTGGATCTCTGATCACAGACATTTTCAATGAATGCAACCCCTTGACTTTAAAACAAATACTTGTAAAGGTAAATATTTGCTTCAAAGCCAAATCTGCATCATTACATTTCGAATGATACTTTGCTAAAATTACATGAAACAGATAGTATTAAAAATACCAACTTTTCATGCAATTTTATTGCTTATTTTGAAGCATGATCAGCTTAAGCATATAAAACTGAAAAAGTAAGTTTTTTTTAAACTATGCTTTCTAGTTCAAAGTACAGCAGAGACTGCACAAAACAATGTAGGCAGCTTTGGTATAAATAGTTTGCATTCAAAACAACTTTTCTTAAATTAATTGCACTGAAGTAGTGGTCAAAAATAGTAAACTGCTGATAGGCTTTTATGCAGTGGGTCTCTATGCTTATTTTCTTTGAAATAGAAATTTAGTAGAGTTACTGAGGAATAAGTGTTCAGAGAACTTCTTGGTTTCAGTTGTGAATGTGACTTTATATTTATAGGATCCAAATTTAGGACCAACATCAGAAATTCCAAGACTATGCTAAAAGCAAAAATAACTTTCTTTAGGCCACCATGCATAAAGATGCATACTTACTGCACTGCTCATGCTCCTTTGCTTTAAAAATATTTTTAATTACACTAAGGAACGTAGATAAGGTTTTGGCTTTATGAGCATTCTTTAGCCTTAGTGGAACTGGTGAAATAAATAAGGTTCAAGTATTAAAAGAATCTGGGTTATGGCAAAAAATCCCTCCAATAATAAACCATTATTTTCTCAAGTAAACTACCACAGATCTAACAAAATATATTCCTACTGTGAGGCCAAATTGGCTCCATTAGAATACTACACAAACAAAACAATAAAGGCATTTCAGTAGTACTCAAGTAGTAAAGTGATAGGCACGGCCACAAATTCAGTTTCTTCTAAAAGGACTCCAGCTGTGATTTGACACTTATTCCTCGTGACTACATTAAAACTACTTGTGAACTCTATTATTATTATTTGGGCAAGGGGCCAAAACTAGACTTTTTTTTACACTCAAGTGTTGTACCAAAGTATGATTCAAAACATTAAAGTTGTCTTGAGTGATGCTAATGAATAGTGCTCAAAATTCAGCTTCAGGTACAATGCTAACTAGACAGTGGAGTAGGTTTTAAGTCAATCTATACCCAGTGATTGTAAAATGGGAAGTCTCAAATCTGTACTTTTACAACGCCAATTTCAGATTGAAATTCCAAAGAATTCCAGAAAGCTTGAAAAGTTACACTAAGTGAATGTTTTGTTTCATCGAAGGATGTTAGTATATAACACAAATGAATAACATCACTTAATTTTAAGATGATGAGGGATACAAAGCAAAATGCTAAAAATGGAATCCAATTTATTTAAAATTACATTGATGTCAAATGCTATCCAATATTATTGACGCACGAGTTTACCAGTGGAACATATCCCTGTCAGGAGAGGTTTTTGTTAAATAAACCTAATGCCAACTTAAAATATCCAAACATTATCAATGCTAATGTAATAATTCTGGAATTATATGAAGACACTCTTAACGTGATCAGAAAAGAACTTTAGTAAAAGTGGGAATAACTGATAAAGAACCAATATAAATGATTGTGAAGTGTGAATCAAGTTTTAGTCCTTGGTAATCCCAGTGATTAGTACCGTAAATATACTATGAAAATATCACATTGGGACTCATCCTAACTAACACCTAAACTTCAATGTTTGGAATTAGTCCAAGTTAGGAAGAGCAAGTTTCATGGTTTACAGCATTGTTTGATGATACCAGCATTTGGAGTGAAGCTGGTGACATGGAATTTATTGAAGATTCAACCAAACAGTTTGGCAAACTTTCCAACGTTCATTTGTAAACATTATGCTTCCCTTTTCACTTGGCAGCATTTCGTAAAGACAAAAACATTACACAGATTATTAGTCTCAATATCTATCCAAAACCCCGCATCGTCCAACCAAATAACTTAATGTTCCCACATGATAAATTAACTATCTTATTGATAGGCATTATACCAACTGAAATGTAATGCACTGGTAAGTACAGAGACACTTTATAAATTCAAATGATTTCTTTGTGCTGTTTGATGGTCACAGTATAATTAAATACATCTGTTTTCAGTTATATTCCTGGCACATAGGAGAACAAATTTTAAATAAACTAGTACATGCAGGTGACTGCTTCTTTGTATATAATTTGTTTTCAAAAATACTTTAAAGTAGTATACAAATAAGTCTCCTACATGAAGGTTAGTATCTTAATTTCCCCAAAACTATAAGATCTCTTTCAAATTTTGCACAGTAGCAACGCATTCATGTTAATAAAGCTGATAAATCATTTAAAATGGAAAGGCTTTCATTTCCATGGAGGAAGTAGTACGTTTATAGGAAAACACCTGCAATGACTCAGTTTTTTTTTTGTCCTGAGCATCTGGCTACAGACAGCAGCTTCTCTTCCCCCTCAAGATGTATATTAAATTTACACACATTTACAGAGACACTCATTCACACATGCACATACTGGGAGGTCAAAGTTACCTTCCCACTTGTACAAGATAGAAGGAAGCCATTTGTAGCTAATGGTCACTATACTTATGTACATAAGGAACACCTTAAGGCAAGGGGTACAGGAGCAGACTGTTTGCATTTTTAACATATAGTTTGAAATTGCAGCACAGTGTAAAGAATTATAGGCAGTTTGTAGTGCTTGTCATACTTTCCAACATTAAGGATTTCTATGAATTTTTTTGAAAACTATTTGTGCAAATTGCCTTGGGAACATTCAACCACTTAAGGCAAACTGTTTAAATTAGCAGAATGTAGCAAGTACCACATACCTTTGTTTATTTAACTGTTTTACATTGTTTGCTGATAGTGCTATCAATTGTTAATGTATAAATCGAATCAAGAGATTGTAGAAGAGCCCAAGTACTAAGACTAATGAGATGTGTTTGGATAAACAAAAACATCTTGGTATAACAGTTAAAAAGTAAGATGCAAGTTCAAAAGCAAAAAGAGCATCAATTTAGAATAAATTAATGTGGGGTGAGGGCAGCGCAGCTTAGATGCTTCAGGGAAGTAACAGAACTCAAATCATGAAACTTCTGAAATCTTTCAGAAATCTCTTGCCACCATTCCTAGAGCAAATGTTTTGAAAAATTCAAAATATATTAGCTTTTAATGTTATTACACATCTCCTTCTGATCATAGAACAATATAGCAAATTGTCCAGTGAGTTCTAATGCCATGATTGTAGCTGTTGCTTGTCATAATCTGCTATTAGTCTCTTAATGTGAGCCAGTTTGTTATGCAGGTATTCACATCTTTGTTTCTCTTCATGGTAATTGGGACTATTCTGTAGACACAAAGGAATAAAATGTGAATTTTATATTAAGTAAACAAATGCTTTAAAATCTACTAGAATTCATAATCGATCGTACAGAAAACACTAATTATATAATCATTTCACTGGGCCAGTGTACTAAATGTCAATTTATTACAATATTGGAGGTTGGAAAATAATTTTTAAAGAACTGTATTAAACATGAGAATATTACAATTCAACTCCCTCCTTTTATGGCTGGATTAGTCTTATCCATGGTTAAAATATATCAACAAGTACATTATCAAATAGTTTTATATGTATAAATCTAGTGTGACTTGTAAATGAAATGCACATTGCATCACTGTATTTTCATAATTCTTTCCAAATTTCAAATGAGCCAAATTTCTAAAATACATTTGTTTTTCACTTTTTAATTGTTACTGTTACTAATCAAATGCCTAATGTTTTGAAGATAAAGGGTACTTAGACATTATAACCTGCAAACACCAAAATTACTGTACCTTGCAACTGTTATAAGTACTTCATGTCTGATTAGTGAGATCTTACAGTTCAGCTGATCTGTTAATTTTCTCTGCTCACAGCAACAAGATCTACAATTCAGGTCATCAAAAAGCATCTGGTGCGTTTATATTTTGGAGCCATTGAATTTGCTTTCAATTTATCACTGCAACCATATTCAAAATAACTGCACAGTTCATTAATTTGCCATTAGTGATTTCTTGCAGGAACACAGTCCCCCACACTTCAGTTGCTCTGCATAAAATCAGCTGAGCCACAATCATACTGGATAAGAGGGGAAAAGCATGTATTTTTGAGTGAGTCAGTGAGTGTACTTAATATTGAACATCTTTGACAACTGAATTCCCAATGAACCATACAAGAGTGTAATTAAACATTGTATGAAAATCCTGGAATGCAATCTTAATTCACAACTTCTTTCAGAAGAGAGTCCATGAGTGAAAGGCTGGTTCCAATACTAACTTATGAAATATTCAAGAAAAATCAAGGACAAAATTAATCAGATTGTAACATTACTTTCTAACTCCAGTACAAAATGGAAGGGTAAATGATGATGATTCCATGTGACAAGACTGCACCATTCTAAAAATGACGACTAACCTTTGTAATTTTCCAATACTCTTGTAAAACTTCCTCATCGATAATCTGCAAATAAGTGAAAATCTGTTAGAACCCAAAATTGTCAGGATTAAATACTGAAGTGTTTTTCTCCAAATTTTAATGCCTCATCATTTCTAGTGAAAAGTCCACAGATAATTAATATTTATTTTCAAAAATACTTTCAAAAAAGAGGAACACAAAAATATTTAAGCAAGGAGAAAATTGAGTGTGACCAGTAATGCTAGTTCATTTCAGAGAGACCAAAAATTTGAAAATTCAAATGAATAGTGGAGCCATAAAATGTCACAGACCATACACAATCCTGGAATTCAGATGAGTGTACTCTTACTGCAGGTTTTACTTTTTCAGATTTATTTAATTGGATTGATACAGGGGAAAAAAAAAGTCTCGTAGGAAGAGAGCAGGTGGCCAAAAACTAAGACGAGCATTGAAAATATGCTTTGACCTTGCCTCATTGAAGTTGCATAATTGATATTGTAGATATCAGAACATTTATCGACTCAAGTGCTGAAAATTGTTACTTTAATGTAAACATACGAAAATCAGAATAGCTAACAATATTTTGATTGGCATCCCTAATGTTTTTAGATGGAAGGGGTTCATTTTCTGTTTTGGCAAAGAAAAGCATTCTGGCTATGACAGCCAATTTCAAATATATTTGTCAGAATTGTTCAGTAAAAGTAAAATGAAAAACATTTGATGACATGCACAAGGCCTAACTTTAGTTTCTCTATGAACTTACGTAAATGCAAAGAAGGTAATTTAAGAAGTCGGCTGCTTGGCTTTTTATTTGGTATTACTAACTTCTGCGGAACGACCAACAGAAAAGGAAAGAACATTTTGAAAATAGCTTAAAAGCTTAGTGTCTTCAGTAGAAGGATTACGATCATGCCAAAGGAGTTTCAGCTAACCTCTCCTATATACATATACTTGCAAACCAATCTATGGTGATTCATGCTGATAAGTATACTAACTTCATTACCATGAAGAGCAAAAGTGAAAATGTGTATATACTTCTCCCTCCCAATTGCTCAAATCAGGTTGCTCGAGTGACATACCAAGTCAAATATAGAATATTGACATTAATAACATAACAGGATTCAGTCAGGCACAGTCACAGCATTAAGATTTGAAAAGAAGCATGGAACATTAGTTTTCTAAATGAAGGGAAACTCAAAACGGAAAGGGTCTGTTGTACAATTTTTATTGTTGACAACAGGTTAAACAGCTGAAAGTGTGTGTGAAAATACCTTGTACTCTTCAGTATTAGGAGAAAGGCGCTTCCGCTCTGCATCCAGTTGCAAAAATCGTTTGGTCACTCTCTCTAACCTGGCATGCAAACTTCGATATTCACCATATTCTGCATTAAAGTCATCTTTGTAGTTTTGCCTCTGCTCATGTGACATAATGGCTGCATATTTGCTGTTGAATAAAAGTGATAATATTAAAATGACATCACAAATGCATCTTTCACTTTTACAGATCCAGTCCAAAGGGTTTGCTTCCCAGTTACGATGGATGATTTGAAGGAGAGAAAAGGTTAAGAATGTACAATCAAGGAGAAGTAAGCCATTCACCACTTAAGATTATGATTAATCAGTATGTGTTTTGACTTCAACATTCCATCTACCTCGGATAAGTCTCAATTTCCTTGAACAAAAATGCAACTTAAAACCATGCAATGACCCTAGCTCTACCACGTTCCGCAGCAATATTCCGTAGTTACACACCCTCAGCAAAAACATTATGGCCAATTCCCCATAGCATTACATGAGCTTTAATTACTTATTGTAACTACACAGTAACTTTGTGCCTCTTGACAGCTCCCCCCGCCACTAAAAAACACAAAGATCTAACTGCATCTTGGAATCTGTGATTCTACAAGTAGTACTCCACTTAATTCTTCCTGCCAAACTGAAGAAATTCAGTTTCCCACACATTATTGTATGTTCAAAATTTCTACCCCCCTCACACAATATTGATATTTGAACTAATCAACCTGCTCACAGATGTCTTTACACACCTCTGGAGCAAGTGGGACTTGAACCCAAAGGCATTTTACTCATACATGAGGAGTAAGAGAATGATCAGGGAGTAGGTAGGGCCGATCAGGGATAGCAGAGGGAACTTGTGTGTGGGGTCTGAGCAGATAGGGGAAGCCCTGAGTTTTTTTGCTTCGGCTTTCACGAAGAAAAGGGACTTTGTTGTGAATGAGAACTTTGAGGAGCTGGGATACAGGCTTGAACAGATCAAGATTGATGAAGTTGACGTGTTGGAAATTTTGGAAAACATTAAGATTGATAGGTTCCTAGGGCCAGACCAGATTTATCCTAGGCTGCTCTGGGAAGTGAGAAAGGAGGTTACTAAGCCGCTGGCGAAGATCTTTGCCTCCTCACTCACCATGGGAGTCGTACCGGAGGATTGGAAGGAGGCGAATGTTATTCCTCTTTTCAAGAAGTGTAATAGGGAAATCCCTGGCAATTACAGACCAGTCAGTCTTACATCTGTGGTCAAAGTTTTGGAAAGAATTCTGAGCGGTAAGATTTATGACTATTTGGCAACGCATAGCGTGATTAAAGGCAGTCTGCATAGCTTTGTGAGGGGCAGGTCATGTCTCACAAATCTTATTGAGTTCTTTGAGGTGACAGGACAGGTCGGTGAAGGTTGAGCAGTGGATGTGGTGTATATGGACTTGAGCAAGGTATTTGATAAGGTTCCCCATGGTAGGCTCATTCATAAAGTCAGGAAGTATGGGATACAGGGAGATTTGGCTATCTGGATTCAGAATTAGTTGGCTGACAGAAGGCAGAGAGTGGTTTGTCGATAAAAAGTATTCTGCCTGGAGGTCAGTGTTGAGTGGAGTCCCACAGGGCTCTGCTCTTGGTAGTTGTTATAAATGACTTGGATAAGGAGTTTTGAGGGGTGGGTTAGTAAATTTGCAGCTGACACAAAGGTTGGAGGTGCTGTTGAAAGTATTGAGGACTATTGCAGACTGCAGCGCGACATAGACAGAATACAGAGCTGGGCTGAGAAATGGCAGGGTGGAGTTCAAGCTGGATAAATGCAAAGTGATGCATTTTGGAAGGTCGAACGCGAATGCTGAATATAGGATTAAAGACAGCATTCTTGGCAGTGTGGAGGAACAGAGGGATCTTGGTGTGCAAGTACATAGATCCCTCAAAGTTGCCACCCAAGTGGATAGGGTTGTCAAGAAAGCACATGGTGTTTTGGCTTTCATTAACAAGGGGATCGAGTTTAAGAGCTGCAAGGTTTTGCTACAGCTCTACAAGTCCCTGGTGAGACCACACATGGAATAGTGTGTCCAGTTCTGGTCACCCTACTATAGGAAAGATAGAGGCTTTCGAGAGAGTGCAAGAAGGTTTACCAGGATGCTGCCTGGACTGGAGGGCTTGCCTTATGAAGGGAGGTTGAATAAGCTTGGACTTTTCTCTGGAGAGGAGGAGGAAAAGAGGAGACCTGATCGAGGTGTACAAAATAATGAGAGGAATAGATAGAATCAATAGCTAGAGACTTATCCCCAGGCAGGATTGACTGGTACAAGGGGTCATATTTTTAAGATATCACGAGAAAGGTATGGAGGGGATGTCAGAGGAAGGTTCTTTACGCAGAGAGTTGTGAATGCATGGAATGTGTTGCCAGTGGTGGTGGTGGTGGAAGCAGAGTCATTCGGGACATTTAAGTGACTGCTGGACATGCACATGGATAGCAGCGGGTTGAGGGGTGCGTAGGTTAAGTTATTTTATTTTACATTAGGATTAACCCTCGGCACAACATCGTGGGCCAAAGGGCCTGTTCTGTGCTGTACTTTTCTATGTTCTAAACTCAGCAGGTCTGGAAGCATCTGTGACAAGAAAGCAGAGTTAATATTTCAACTCCAGTGACTCTTCATCGGGTAAATTGTTATATTTAATTCACATGTGGGACCTGGGTGCTCCTGGCTGGCCAGCATTTATTGCCCATCTCTTCAGGTGGTGGTGGTGGGCCTCTTTTTGAAATCCTGCAGTTCGTGTGCAGTCGGTAGACACACAATGCCATTAGTGAGGGAATTCCAGGATTTTGATCCAACTGTGACCCATGTGTTTCCAAGATAAACAAGAAGTCTCATGTCAAGAGGTAGATGATTGGTTGATATATTTTGAGGATGATTTCTCTAAACCAGGGCAGTGGTTTAAATCAGAAGTGAGACTTTAAGTAGTACTCTATTAAAAATACAGCTTAAATATATAGCCTAATTAATAAGATCTCAACAAAAACAAATTGCTGGAAAAGCTCAGCAGGTCTGGCAGCATCTGAAATTTTATTAAAAACTGAGAACTGAGGATGAGAAATCTCTAATCCGAATAAGTATAAAAGTACATAAATTAGTATTAAGAGAATTCGCTTGGAGGTATTTAGAGGAATTAGAACATAGAACTGAACAGCACAGGAATGGACCATTTGGCCCATGACATAATGCCAAACATGACGCCAAATGAAACTAATCTCGTCTGTCGGCCCCTGGGTCCTCATCCCTCCATTCCTTCCATGTTCATGTGCTTATCTAAAAGTCCCTTAAATTGCCCTTATCGTATCTGCCTCCTCCACCACCACCACCAGCCCTGGTGGTGTGTTCCAGATTCCGACCATTCAAAAAGCTTGCCCCTCACATCTCTATTGAATTTTCTCCCTTTCACTTTAGATGTATGCTGCCTAGTGTTCGACATTTCAAATCTGGGGAAAAGAGTCTGATCATCAACCCTATCGATGCACCTCAATTTTATAAACTTTTATCACGTCTCCACCACTCAAGAAAAAAACCTGAGTTTTTCTAGCCTCTTGTATCCTCTAATCCAGGCAACATCCTGGTAAAGCTCTTCTGCACCCTCTCCAAAGCCTGCACCATCCTTACTATAATCTGACAACCAGAAATGAACAGAATACTCTAAGTATGACCTTGTGGGCAGCACGGTGGCACAGTAGTTAGCACTGCTGCCTCACAGCGCCAGAGACCCGGGTTCAATTCCCGCCTCAGGCAACTGACTGTGGAGTGTGCACATTCTTCCCGTGTCTGCGTGGGTTTCCTCCGGTGCTCCGGTTTCCTCCTACAGTCCAAAAATGTGCAGGTTAGGTGAATTGGCCACGCTAAATTGCCCGTAGTGTTAGGTGAAGGGATAAATGTAGGGGAATGGGTCTGGGTGGGTTGCGTTTCGGCAGGTTGGTGTGGACTTGTTGGGCCGAAGGGCCTGTTCCCACACTGTATCTAATCTAACCAAAGTCTTATAAAGCTGCAACATGACACTTGCACTTAATCCCCAACTAATAAAGGCAAGCATGCCATAGGCTCTCTACCACTTGGCTACTATCAGGGAGTTATGGACTTGAACCTCAAGATCCTTCTGTGCATCAATGCTGTTCAGAGTCTTGCTATTAATTATATACATTGATCTCCCAAATCACAGCACCTCAGACTTACCTGGATTAAACGACATCTGCAGTTTCGCCACCCATGGTTTCTCTGCAACTGGTCAATATCCCACTTTATGCTTTGATAACTTCTATGCTATCTATAACTTCAATCTTTGTATTGTCTGCAAACTTACAAATCCACCCATCCATATTTTCATCCAAGTCATTTATATAAATCACAAACAGCAGAGGTCCCAGTATGGATCCCTGTGAAACACCATTAGTCACGGACCTCCAGCCTGGAAAACACCCTTCCACCACTACCCTGTCTTCTACGGGCAAGTCAATTCTGAATCCATGCAGTCAAGTCACTCTGGATGCAGTGCATCTTAAACTTCTGGATGAACCTACCATGAGGGACTGTCAAAAGCCTTACTGAAATCCATGTAGGCAGCATCCATTGCTCTACCTTCATCTGTCACCTCCTTGAAAAGTTCAATCAAGTTAATAAGACATGATCTGCCCTGCACAAAACCATACTGATTGTCTCTAATTAGGCCATGCCTTTCCAAATATGCATAAATCCTTATCCCTAAGAATTGTTTACAACCAATGAGAGACTCACCAGTCTACACGTTTCCTGGATTATCCTACTTGCCTTCTTGAACAGACGAACAACATTAGTCCTCCAGGACCACTCCAGTAGTTAGCAAGGATATAAAGATCTTGGTCAAGGCACCAGCAATCTCCTCACTTAATAACCTAGGGTAGATACTGTCAGGCCCTGGGGACTTATCCACCTTAGTGCTCTTGAAGGAGATCGAACATCACTTCTTACTCGATCTCAAAATGCCCTAGTATATTAGCATGCTCCACACAAATCTCACTATTCTCCATATCCTTCTCCTGGATGAAAACCAATGCAAAGTATACATTTAAGATAGTGATATCATGCTCCTCCTCTGATACAAAGCACAAGTTCCCTCCACTATCCTTATGTGGTCCCACCTTCTCCCCAGTTATTCTCTTGTTTTTAAATATATCTATGGACTGCCATGCAATTCTCTTTAAGCGTGCTTGCCAAGATCATTTCATGGAGATGGGGAGGACTGCAGATGCTGGAGATCAGAGTAGAGTGTGTGGTGCTGGAAAAGCACAGCAGGGAAGGATTCTTGATGAAGGGCTTATGCCGAAACATCGATTCTCCTGTTCCTCACATGCTGCCTGATCTTAAACTGGTGTGCTTTTCCAACATAATTTCATGGTCCCTTCTTGCTCTCCTGATTTCCTGCTTTTCTTATATTCCTCACAGGCCCTGTCTGATTTTAGCTTCCTAAACCTTACATATGTTTCTTGTTTTCTTTTGACTAAATTCACAACCTCCCTCATTATCCAAGGGTCCCTCTTACCTCGACACCCTTTTCCTTCCTTCTTACTGGAGCATGCTGATCTTGAACTTTCAGCAGGTCTTTAAACAGTTCCCATATGTCAAATGTAGATTTGCCTGATAACAGTTCCTTCCAATTAACACTTCCCCAGCTCCTGCCTAATATTGACGTAATTTGCCCTCCCCCAATTTAGTACTTCCCACAAGGTCCTGGCTTATTTTTGTTCATAGCTATCTTAAAAAAAATCTTGAGTTGTGGTCACATTTTCCAAAATGCATTCCCACTGAAAGATCAGTCATCTGACCAGGCTCATTAGCCAAGACAAGGTCCAGTACACCCCTTCCCTAGCTGGACTATACAGTGTTTCAAGAAACCCTCTTGAATACACTTAAATTCTGCTCCATCTAAGCCTCTTGCTCTAAGGGACTCCCAGTCAATATTGAGAAGTTAAAGTCATCCAATATGACAATTGCTTTTATTGCACCTTTCCATAAACTGCCAATATATTTGTTCTCCAATCTTTGATGGCTGTTGAGAGGTGGGGCTGGGGGGGTTGGCTATGGTATTATCTTAGAGTGATCACACCCATCTTATTTTTGAGCTTTACTCATTGCCTCAGTGGATGAACCCCCCAGTACGTTTGGAGTGCAGATGTGACATTCTCCTTGATCAGTAATGCAACTCCTCCATCTCTTACCTTCTTCTCTATCTCATCTAAAACAAGAAATCCTGGAACATTGAGCAGCCATCTGGTCCCTCTCTCAACCAACTCTCTAATGGCTACAACATCATAGTCACATGTACTGATCCAGGCTCTACACTCATCTGCCTTATCTATAATATTCCTTGCATAATTAAAAGGCTGCAAGGAAATTCTTAGTAACTATAGGCTGAACATTTACCAGTGTTGGATAAGGTATTGGAAATCAACAGAAAAATAAAACAGGTGTGTGTAAATTAAGGAGAATCAAAACAGATGTAAATGATAGACTGTGCTCAAGGAATCTTATTGAACTTTTTGATAAAGTAACAGAAATTACTGATGCAAGGATTATATAATTACCAATATGGATTTTGAAAAAAAATGGTTGCCTTAGAACTGCATAAAAGCCTTCTAAATCAAATTGATGTCCATGGAATAGGATGGCCATTGTCAGTTTTGATATTTTGACTGTGATGCTTTTCATGGTTTAGCTGAACCAATGACAGTGAACAAACAGCAATACAGTTCTAAGTCAAGGTGTTGTTGTTTGAAGATGGTGGTTTTTCAATGGGTCTAAGCCCTTTTACCTCTAGACAAAAAGATTCATGGTTTGAAAAGCCTTTAAGAATTGTTACAGATAGTACACATTCAGCAAGATCATATTTTATTTGTAATTGTTAATTGTAATTAACTGGAACTCACTGTCTATAAAGTGGTGAAAATGAAATTGATCAATGATTTCAGAAGGAAACTAAGTATGTACTTAAGGGAAATAAACTGGTACAGAGAAGGGAATGATGGATTATGAGATTAACTGGATTCCTACAGAGAGGTGGCATACACTCAATGGCCCAAGTTCTTGTATGTGCCATAGAGACCAAATGAGTATCTAAGGATTGAGGTCTTCAGCACTGTACCAACTATTGAGACACTGCAGCAAACTGGCAATAAATCAGTGCCAATCACCTTCACTTACACACCCATCTGACAAGAAACTTTCAGTCCCTTAACTCTGAGCTTAAGGCCAGCCCTCTTCAATGGCAGTTTGACTTGGGATATTTGAAGTAATACCAAATCCTAACCAACCAAACCTGGTTGGTTGAAGTAGGAAATGGAATGATAACTTCCAAAAATGAGCACGTGTCAGGCCAACTTAAATTGATTAAACATATGGAATTCAAATTTAAAAGGAAGATGTCTAATTCAAATATGGAGAGAGTATAAACTGAACTAAAGGCTATACAATGTTTCAAATGCTAGAGATATATTTGAAAGTGATGAATTTAGAGGAATGGTGCTGGATTAAAGGGCTAACTGGCTAGCTCTTTCAGAAGCCAGTAGCAGACACGATGGGTCAAATGGTCTTTTTTATATTGTAAATTCTATGATTCTATAGGTTAAATTGATTAAGACAACAACCTGTAAATAATCTGCCTTCCAGAAAAGAACTGTTTGTATAAGATCTGGAATGATAACTACAATTGATTGTTGAAAAATGAACTAAATCCAACATTTATTGTCATACAATGTCAGCTTTGCAAATTCTAACTTAGAAATACAGCAGGCTCTGTTCAATGCAATAAAATTACTTGTTATTAATTTAAACCAAAATTTAGAGGAGTAAGAATCTTAAAACTAATTGCTGCAGTTTATCAGACAGTCAAAATAGCTGACCCACTTCATGCAATTAACATTTTTAGTAATGGAAAAATTGGTGTTGTCATTGTCAAAATAGATAGTTGGAACAGTGTTAAGCAATGGGGACTGTATGTTATATTTTTCCTTATTAAATTTAATATGACATTGTTGTGTTACATATTTTGTCTGCATCATTCTACAAGTTGAGCTGTCCTTTCTGCTATCAAATTATTTGGTAGTCATTCACTAAATTTGACCACACAGCACAAATTTCTAAATCCAGGTCGTATTTGAAAATTAGACATAGCTGTCATGTGTTTTGGGTCATCTTATATGCTGCCATAACATGCCTTAATTTCAATTGTTCAACCAGTTTCCTGTTCTTGATAATGCTTATTTTAAAATTCTATACCTGAGTTTAAGGCAGGATTGTTCTTGTTTGAATCCAAAATGATTGCTGTCTAGATAGCCTTTAAATTCGGTCCAGATTAAATACCAGAAGCTGAGTCTTGGTTAAACCATTTCCAGAACTATACTTTTGTGGTCAGAGTTTACTCTAACACTCATACCAGCAATTCCCAACCCCAATTATTACTTGCTCTTCATTACACCCATTTATATCATGCAAAAAAAAGTATAATATTATACTGTTAAGAATGAAAACATATTACATTCCTTTCTTGTGTATGTTAACTGTTTCTTAAAGCTTTCTCTTTTCCTCGTAATTCAGTCAGATTAGATGACTGCTTTTATCCACCCAACTAAATATGAAGACTTCTTCATTCTTCAGTATCTGTTTTAAAATTGCAATATCAATTCTCAATCTTCTTATTTATGCAAATATATATTACCTCATTGTGACTTATCAATGTAGCACTCAATAGGTATTGCTGCTGAACCTCTTCTGAAAGTTTCTTCAAAGATTTTGTCTATGAGAAACACCAACTCAACAAACACAAGTTTCAGCCAAAGGTATTTCAACTACTCTTACAGACTTACTATAGGCTGTGACTGTGTCAGTCAGTATTTCTTACAAACGTCACACCTATTTCTATCAAATTATTACTTTATGAATTCTTTCTTCCTGCATCTTTTACTAAAAGAAGTCAGGTTTTAAGAGGATGAATGGGTAAATTTCCCTGATAGATTTAACACAACTTAAGGAAAGTAGACATTGCATATTAGTGAAATGGGTATAGGATATGGATTTTTAGTCTTTGAAAATTAACACAAGAAAATGTTGGGTTAAAAGTTAGGGGTTTAGATGTGGCATCATGGAAACCTAAAAAGTGCAAGAGTGGTGAAAACAGACTAAGAGTTAAAAGGTAGGTCTTCCAGAATCATTGCAAGTGGTTAGTATTACATCACTTCTGGGAGACCTATGTCTAATGTGTCGAATAACATATATAGGCCTCAAGAGATGTGTGTCAAATTTATAGCTGACACTAAAATTCAAAATAGTAATACTGATAAAGTAGGGAATAGCTTTAAAAAAGCAGATGGAATTCAATGTCACTAAACGAGCATGATGCATTTAGTTAAACATCAACAGCAATATGTCAAACTTTGTTTCAAAGAAAGAATATTAGTTCCAAAATATTAAAAAGAACCACCTTTGCTAGATAAAACATTAGTGGTATGTGAATGTTTTATCCCACCAATTGTGGGATTTAAAAGCCTGAAGAGGTATACACATGTTTAACAAAAGTTCAGTTACAAAACTGTGTAAATTAGTACGGTACACATTGTAAGAAGGATATTGAGACTTCAGTTAGGATGCATTGCAGATTTACTGGAATGTTGTTCAAAACAAAATGGTCTCTCTTTTTCTTAGAGCATATTATGGGGCAAAATGTTTATAGGTATTCTTGATCTCAAATCCCTCCATCAGAACCAGTTAGGTGCTGTTACAGAGCAAATCGCGGTGATTGAACGGATGAGTGATCAAAAACCCAACTTGGATTGCAACATTTTGAATCAGCTCCAGATAGTTGAAGAATGAAATGTGGCCCTCAGAAGGCACTCATGACCGGGCCAAGAAACTTGGCCCGATGTATCGCCAATATTTAGTTTGGGCATTTTTGCACATTGGATACTGAATAAGTCAGAATCAGTACAGATCCTAAAACTTGGTGGCATATCCTATACCCATTTCACTAATATGCAATGTCTACTTTCCTTAAGTTGTGTTAAATCTATCAGGGAAATTTACTCATTCATCCTCTTAAAACTAGCCTAAAAGAATTATATTTTTGTATGATTTCATGGAGGGGTACCACATATATAAGAATGTGGAGGAGCCAAGGAAAGATCATTGGACATTTCTAAGCTAATGGTGAGGAAAAGCTTACTATTCAAAAGAACAGAAAATTTCTATTGTGTTTTTTTCAGTTGTTAACCTTCAGGTTAATTGGTCATTAATTTCACCTGTTCGTGGGATCAGTTTGCAAAAAGGGTGGCATGTTGGTGGAAGAGGGAGAGAGACAATACAGGCTCAATGATACAGGTTTTAAGAGAGTTTAGGAGCAGAGGGACCTCAGGATTCATGTGCATGAATCTCTGAAGGTGTCCAGGCAAGTTGAAACAGTCATTACAAAGGCTTATTAGGATCTTTGGGTTTATACATAGAGACAGAGTATAAACACAAGGAAGCAATGCCATAAATCATTGCTAAGAACATATTTGAAGTATTGTATTCAGTTCTGGGCATTTTAAGGAAGGATGTTAAAACACTGGGGAGAGTTCAAAAGAGACTTACTAAACTGATACCAGGAATGAGGGATATTAGATTTGAGAAATTGGACTTAATCTTCTCTGCTCCAGAAAGAATAAGAGGTGACCTTATTTAGAGGTGCTCTTATTAAGAGGTGCTTAGAGTTATGAACAATTTTGACAGGATAGACAAGGATATTGTTTCCACTAGTTGGTATGAAAGTAACTAAGGGTCAGATTTTCAAGCCTATCAGCAAGGGTATTAGGAGTAACAGAGCAGAAAGTTCTTTACTCAGTCATTAGGATTTGGAATGCATTGCCTGCAAAAATAGCGGAGGCAGATTCCATAGAAGGATATGTATTTGAAAGTGATGAAATGGAGAGAGAGCTGAACAATGGGACTGGCTGAGTAGCTCTTCTGGGAGCTAATACAGACATGGGTCGAGTGGCCTCCTTCTGCGCTTTAAATTTCTATGATTCTACAATTGCCCTGCATTACAACAATTGTTTACTTCAGAAGTACTGGACTGGCTGTCAAATGTTTTGATGTCCCAAGATTGTAAAATGTCTTCTTTCTTTACAAATATGCAAACTCAGCACAAGCAGCTGGTTTCCAAAGTTTCATTTTATCATTTCAATTTGATCAAATTATTTGGCATTTTCATTCAAATTTCATCTGTGAATTATCAACCATCACTTCGGTAAAAGCTGCTCACATTTGACAAATCTGCATAGAACCAAATATTCTCTCTCTCTCTCTCTCTCTTTAAAGGTGTCACATATTTAACATTTTATTTCTGGCATGGATTTTAAGGGCTGAACGACCTTTTTCTGTGCCATAATGACTGACACCAGTGCTCACTATTTCAAATGAGGTGTTTAATGATGTCCACAAACTAAAATGAAGAACCTACAGCAGAAGTCATATCTATAAGCCAGTCAGGACACAAGTACATTTTTCCAAACAATCACCTTGATAGGAGTGTCTTTATTTTCATTGTTAGGTCAATTGAATCAAATGTATTTACATTAACCCAACTTTCTCATAGTAATTCACCAAACCTTCTGAAAATCCAAGTAAAACCACATATATATTGGTGAGTCCTTCCACAGTTACAAGGGTTTGGAAAACTACACAAGTGTCATAAAATTAAACTTCAGTACTAACTACGGTGTTTGAAAGATCATTAAAAATACTTTTAATTAAGAAATCTGAACTTGAACAAATCAAATCAAATGACTACCAGGTTAATTGGTTTTTTATAAAAAAAAGAGAGAAGTGTGCATAAGATAAATGCATAAAACAATGAGCATGTTTACTTACATCAAGTAATCAGGTTTTTTGGTTGGTAATGTAGGACTGCTGGAACCAGTGCACTTCCTATTCGTTTCTGCAAAAGAATAGAGGTTTCTGTATTTCTGTTTTGCCATACAGTAGAGGACAGCAGAAGGTTCAGAAATAACAAGAAACTTTTGACCTTTGCCACACTGCAGCTTAAAACATGTGGGAATATTTTATTGCTTTTGTTTCTGTATCACATCTATCATTGCAAGTGGTGCACTAGCTTTAAACTCTACAGATTGCAAACAGCAACCGCCATATGGTCAGCTCAGTCACTACCAATAACAGGCCCAGAGTCTGTAACGGCGATAAGTGAATTACCCATACAATAGAGGTCAAAGCACTAGGATCTCCACCCAGGGTCAGTCTCCTACAGTTTTAAAATCAGTCAGACAAGGGACCATTCAGAAATTAATTTATTGAAAGCAACAGATGTGGCTATAATGTTAAAGAATGCAATTTTAGGGCCTTTCTCACCCTACGTGTAGTGAGAATCATGAATGAGAACACAGCATTGTTATTAAATTAGATTAGGGCATTTGGGACGTATTTTAACATTGTATTCTGCTTCTTTAGCTGAGAGATCTGAAGAGTTTAACATTAGCAGCAACATGGAACAGCGAACATGTTGCAAATTTTGTACTTTTTTGGAACCATGCTAACAACTTCAGTCTGACCCAATTAAAAAAACTGTGGGCGTTTAAAAATTCAAATCAGACAATGTAGAAATTTCAGAGTTAAGCATGTTTAATTTTATTCTTAATCTATAACAGTTAACTTTATGTATCTGCATTATCACATACCTTAAATCTTCTTCGTCAGCTTTTATTTCAAAGAGCGCAATGTGTGTTTAGGATTAGAACTTACTGTTTTAAGAGTTGAAAACATTCTTTGATATTTTTAAGATGTCCTTGCATATTTTGATTACAGATTTGCGGGTTAAAGCAAAGTTTACATTAACCTCTGGGATTCAAAAAAATAGAAATCGTCCTCCTACAGTTTTTAAAAAATTGGTTGAGTTCATGATCTATTCACAATTTTCCTGTAGTTTATGCAGATTATAACATTTTAAGGACGTTATTGAAATGAGCAGAAGAATTTAGTCTGATTAGTTTGTAGTCAGTGTTATTTATGCAGTAATTTAAACTGCCACAACTATTTTGAACACACCACACCTTTAGGAATGACATTTTGCCATGAACCAAAGCCCACGTGATTGCCCATCTCTATGACTGATCAACCCTGAGGATTGCCTTATACACTTACTTGCTGTAGTTACTTTCAACTGTACAATTCCCATCCATGTTACCACAAATTTATCTAATTGAGAGGAGTACACTGGTTTAGCCAAATAACGTATTTGGTTGAAATATAGCAGAAAGGAGGAGCCAATGTTGACCCCTCCAGCCTGCTCAACAGGATATCGGCTGACCTGACTGTAGCCCCAACTCCATGTTTCTACCTGTCCATACGTAATCCTCAACTCCTTTGCAGTTCAAAAATCTAACTCTGCATCTATCATTCTCTGATAAATTCAAGATTACCAACCCTCTGTATATTGCGCCTCATCTCAAACTTAAATGGGAATGTATATTTTTTAACTGCCCTCTAGTTCTAGACTCCTCTACATTTACTATATTATGCCCTCTCATAACTAATGTTTCAACAAGATCACCTCTCAATCTTCTCCAGTTAGTATAAGCCCAACCTTCCATCAGATGTCATCTCTTTATTCCAAAAAAATCATCAGAGTGCTTGATCTTTGAACTGCCTCCAATGCAAATATTTACATCTTTCCTTAACTATGGATTCCATTATATGATTCAGATTCTGGAAATCTTCATGGATTAAAGTCAATTTTTGAAAAGGATTACAAACATGAACCTAAAACATCTGCTTTGAACACCTGAGCGAACTGCATGAAACCATCAATAAACAAGGACCGGACAGAGGCAAAATTAATATTGTTATAAAATACAAGTTCAGATTTGTATTTCATGGTTGATTCATACCATCTGGAAGTTACATATTAGAATGAAAGTTGCTTGCAAATTAGCCAGCTTGGAAAGAAAATGGAACTAGACACTAAAATACACAACTATATTTTAACTGTTGCTTTTTACCAGCAGAGTATAAACAGGAAGATGCACAATCATCGCCTGTGTTTCTCATCATCTTCAAAGACCAATACTTGAGGAGACAACTTGGATTAATGACATGTAAAGGAGTATATCCTTCAAAGTTCAGCAGTGAACAAACAAGGCAATAGCTAAACAATCAAGAGTCAGGTCATTTTCAACTCAAAAACTTTAAGGTCTTTAAACTGCAATTACCTTCCTAACTGTACTAGACTTCTCCCTCCTTAACTTTTGAAGCTTTGTACCTATGTTTGTATTCAGGTTTGATGTTGCATTTTAATTTTTTTCCAGGGTTGAGAATAAAATTCCTTTCTTTCACTGAATAAAACTCTTATTTTGATCTAGATAATTATGTTTTAATTGAAGTGCAAAGCTGTGCACTAAAATAAAATGACTAATGGAGGAGAGAGGAGCCAATTCCCTCTCACTTAAATCAAGATGTACCAGAGCATTCTGTCCAATTTTCACAAGTACTATTTTTCTACTCATCCTAGCAAAGTGGACCAATCTTGCATTTTCACTCAGCTTGACTGTATTTTGATTTTTAGTTGTCCTACTACTTCCTTAACAATGAATTCCAGTATCTTCTAAATGATAAGTTGGCTAGCCTCTAGTTTGCTTCTATTGCCTTCTAAATTGGAGGTGCTTCATTTGTAGTTTTATCTTTCACTACAGAACCTAGGTATTCTCACCACTGTCATGCACTCCTCCAAGCTGAGGCATTTTAAATCGTGTGAAAGAACGGAAAACTCTTTACTTCTTTGCAGTGTGGCGGTTATAATTCTCATCCTCGAAAAGTCACCCTTAATACAACCACAATCTCAAATCTCTACTTCTTCACAAAGTCTTTGACACTGTCATTGCAGTGATCGGTCAGAAATTAAATTAAAGAGCAATTTAAAACTGCAAATCAATGTTATAGCAATAGATATCCGTCTTGACAGATAACTGATGCTTTTTCATCATCCTGACTACCTCGACCTCTGCAGTTTTTGAAGTGTTTTAATACACTGCGCTTTTCTAATAATTCCCCATCAGCAGGGCCCTTGCTTAGATTACAGCAACATCAGAAGTGGTATCTCTTATCTTTGCACCATTACTTCTGGATTCTCTCAAGAACAAATGCTGTACTTTGTCCATCCACATGCTGTTATAGTGTCAGAGTGATACAGCATGGAAACTGACCCTTCGGTCCAACCCAACAATCTCAAACTAAACTAGTCCCACCTGCCTGTTCCTGACCCATATCCCTCCATGTATCCTTTCCTTTCATGTATCCTTCCAAATGTCTTTTAAATATAACTGTACCCACATCCACCACTGCCTGAGGAAGTTCATTCCACATGTGAACCACCCTCCATGTAAAAAGAAACTACTCATCTTTTTTAAATCTCTCTCCTCTCACCTTAAAATTGTACCCCAGTCTTGGACAAAAAATAACTATCATTAATTCTATCTATATGTTACATTATTTTATAAACTTCTATCTGGTCCCTTCTCAACTTCCTGCACTCCAGTGAAAATAGTCCTAGCCTTTCTTTATAACTTAAACCTCCATTCCCGGCAACATCCTGGTAAATCTCTTCAGAACCCTCTCTGGCTTGATAATACCCTTTGCATAATTGGGGAACCGGAACCAGACACAGTATACTAGAAGCAGCTTCACTAATGTCTTGTACAACCGCAACATAATGTCCCAACCCCTATACTCAAAGGACTGAGCAATGGCTGAGGGGTGACCTTATAGAGGTTTACAAAATTATGAGGGGCATAGATAGGATAAATAGACAAAGTCTTTTCCCTGGGGTTAGGGAGTGCAGAACTAGAGGGAATAGGTTTAGGGTGAGAGGGGAAAGATATAAAAGAGACCTAAGGGGAAACTTTTTCACGCAGTGGGTGGTACGTGTATGGAATAAGCTGCCTGAGGATGTGGTGGAGGCTGGTACAATTGCAACATTTAAGAGGCATTTGGATGGATATATGAATAGAAGGGTTTGGAGGGATATGGGCCGGGTGCTGGCAGGTGGGACTAGATTGCATTGGGATATCTGGTCGCATGGACGGGTTGGACTGAAGGGTCTGTTTCCATGCTGTACATCTCTATGACTCTATGCCAAATGCCTTTTTAATCATCCTGTCTACATGTGACAGAACTCTAAAATTTATGTACCTGCACCCTTAGGTCCCTCTGTTCTATAACACTACCCAAGGCCTACCATTAATTGTATAAGTCCTACCCTTGTTTGTTGTACCAAAATGCAATACCTCACATTTATCCAGACTGAACTCCATCTGCCATTCTTTTTAGCCCATTGACCCATTCATCAAGATCCTTTTGTAATTTTAGAAAACCTTCTTCACTGTCTACTATGCCACCAATTTTGGTGTCATCTGCAAACTTACTAAACATGTCTTTTATATTCTCATCCAAATCATTTATATAAATGGCAAACAAAAGACTTTCAGCATCATCCAAAGACACAAGTGCATGTCCACATGTATGGTAGTGACACCTAGTTCTAGCTCTCCATCTTATTTGACTTTTCCCTACAGTTTATAGAATCTTGATTAAGCTGTAATTTTCTCCAGTTAAACACCAATAATAATTTTAGTCATCCCATCAACCTCAAAAAAATCTTTCCCATCATATTTTGGACTCCAAGAAGTTTTTTTTTTAAGAAAAGAGAAAGAAGAGTATCAGCTTATTCAACATTTTGAGAGGAGAGTCATCCTCTGTATTTAGCGTGGATTCTGACAGGATGGGCTACAAAGTGGTTGACAGCATGTCAATGAATTAATTGATGGGAACAATTTTGCCCTTAGTATTTTTGAAATTGTTGAACTAACAAATCAATGTCCTCTGGCGTAGTGCAATATCGATATTCACTCATGGGAGTGCTATGTCAAGTGGTTTTACATAACAGATAAAAAGTAGATGTAGTTGCAAATCAGATGACCTTGAGTCTGCTCCACTCTTCAATAAGACAATGACATTAATTTCCCACCTGATCCCCACAGCCTTGGACTTTTGTCATGAAAATATCCATTTGAGAGTTCAATATTTCAAAACCAATCAATCAGCACAGCTCTCTGGTTTAGAGAATTCCACAGATCAATAACCTCTTATGTGACCGGCTTTCCTTTCACCTGTCCTAAATGACCGCTTCCTTATCCCTGTTCTAGATAATCCATCCAAAGGAAACAACATCTCAGCTCAAGAATAAAGCATCTTAGTTTAGAGAAACGAAAGTGCATTCTACTCAATCTTGTCTGATACCATAATCTCTTCTTCATAGCAATCATCTGAGTAAAACCTTCTCTAAAAAAGGTTTCATGGTAATTAGACATCACTGGCTAGAAGTGTTGATAAGGCATGGGTAATTGCCATTAAGATGGTGGTTGTGACCTGCCTTGAACATCTGCAGTCTATGCCTATGCCTATGCCAAAGTGTCTCAGTGGTTAGCATTGCTGCCTCACGGCACCAGGGAGTTTGATTCCACCCTCAGGCTGTATGGTGTTTGCACATTCTCGTGTCTGCATCAATTTCCTTCAGGTGCTCTGGTTTCCTCCCACAGTCTAAAGATGTGCAGGTCAGGTGGATTAGCAATGGGAAATGCAGGGTGACAGGGATGAGGTGAGCATAGGTGGGATGCTGTTGAGAAGGCCAATAGAATCCCTAAAACATGGAAGCCTATGGTGTGGAGAAGATATACCTACACAGTGCTGTTAGGAAAGGATTTTGACAGTGAAGAAACAGCAATATTGTATCAAGTCAGGATCATGTGGGGTTTGCAAAGGAACTAGCTGGTGATGGTTTCTTTTTCCAATGCCTTTTCTTTTTGCTTGCCTGGAGCTGCGAACAAGAACATTTTCATCACCTGCACTGTTTGGTAAAGAGTCCGCAACTACCTGGTCAGGTCCATGCCCCCTAACAAGCAACCCACCCCTCCAGGCACCTTCCGCTGTCACCGCAGGAATTGCAAAACCTGCGTCTACACCTCCCCCCCTCACCTCTGTCCAAGGCCTCAAAGGAGCCTTCCACATCCATCCATGAACTTCTACATGTCATTTATTGTATCCTTTGCTCCTGATGCAGTGTCCTCTACATTGGGGAGACTGGACGCCTTCCAGCAGAGCGCTTTAGAGAACATCTCCGGGACACCCACACCAATCAACTCCACTGCCCCATGGCCGAACATTTCAACTCCCCCTCCCACTCTGCCAAGGACATACAGGTTCTGGGCCTCCTCCACCAGCATACCCTAACCACTCTATGCCTGGAGGAAAAATGCCTTACCTTACACCTTGGGACCCTTCAACCCCAGGGCATCAATATGGACTTCACCAGTTTCCTAATTTTCCCTACCCCCACCTTCCAGCTCAGCACCGCCCTCATGACCCGTTGCACCTGTCAATCTTCCTTCCCACCTATCCGCTCCACTTCCTCTCTGACCTAATCACCTTTACCCCCACCTCCATCCATCTATTGCACACTCAGTTACTTTCTCCCCAACCCCACCCCTCTCCCCTTTATCTCTCAACCCCAGAGGTTCCCAGCCTCATTCCTGATGAAAGGCTCTGGCCCAAAACATCGATTTTCTTACTCCTCGGATGATCCCTGACCTGCTGTGCTTTTCCAGCAACACACACAACTCTGATCTCCAGCATCTGCAGACGTCACTGTCTCCCAGTGTTTGGTATAGTACTAGCGAGTGTGTAAGTGACTGCTGAAGTCAATACGTACCCTGATGTATCTGCTACAAGTAAAACAGGAGAGTGTACGGATTGAGTTTTAGACAAATTGCTAGCTTGGCACTTCTACTCCTTGGAACTGTTTCAGATAGTTCAGTTGGTATAGCAGTGGACTGCAAAGAAAAGCAAAGCTGATCTTCCAAGGCCGATTGTGCAAATCTTGCTGAAGAGAGTCTTTCTCTATCCTTCAGTAAGGAGACCAAAACTGCACTCAGAACTCAATGTGTGGTCTCACAAAGACAAGATTGTAGCAAGACTTTCTTGCTCTTCTACTAGCACCTCCATCCAATCCATCACACAACTGGTCTTCCAAACTATTTGCATTTTAACTTCATGATTTCTGTTTGAGTACTCAAATTATTCCAAATATCAACTTGCCTCGACTTTTAAAAGTATTCAGTTTCTCAATTCTTCCTACTTGCCCACATCGGCCACTTTGTTACAGAGCCGTGAAGCTGTTCTATACAGTTGGTTCTGCTATAACGTGATAGTTCTGTTCTTGTGCAATCCCGTTATAAGAAAATCACATAATAGCTGCATCATTTAAACTAATGGGGCCAGTATCAAGTAATAACCAATACGTGCTCAAAACATTTATGCTTTAGAAACAGTTTCCTTGTCAATCGTGTTAGTGAATTTGTATTAATGAAACACATGTTATAGTAGAACGACCCTTTGCAGCCACTTTGCATCATCCCTGGATTAAATTCCTATCTAATTTTGTACAGTCAACAACTTGGATACATACTTAATACACAGTCATTGACATAAACTGCAAACCATTAGTGGATGTTCAAGCACTGATCCTTGCAGCCCAGTTACAGCTTAACCCATTTCTTCCTATTTTGTGTCTGCTAAATCACCTCAAGTTTCTCATACAATAGTTATCAAGTGACTTCTAAAAAATTTAAATTAGTGACTGGTTCCCTCTTTTACCCTACGATCTCCATCCTCAAACACTACATCGCTTTCTTGAACAACATTGATTCTCCAAAACAACTTTCCAATTGCCCTAATACCACTAATAAATTCCAACTTTTTTCTGTTAGGGTTAGGCTAACAGATCAAGAGTGGTTATTTTCTCTCTAGCTTCTTTCTCAAATACTTAAGTTACATTTCTATTCTTTCAATCCACTGGGACCCTATAGGAAATCTATGGAGTTTTGGCAGATCAAAATAAAATGCCACCAGCTACAACTGTATTCAACATCTGCGGTGGGAGAAGAGATTACCAGCTACTTTAAAAGGAAACTGCATGGGATTTGAGAAAGAAACGTACTGGTCTACCAGGAGAAAGGAAGGAAACAAGATTGACTGGATTATTCAAACTGTTGATACTAATTTGGGATTACTAGTAAATCGATATTATCAGTTTTTCCTTTTCAGTCCTTCCTATTGTTTACACTGTCTACTTTTCTTTTTCACAGCATGGACTAAACAGGCAGTATGACAGTATGTGCTGTCATGACTATATAACCAAGTCCAACTTCATTACATACCTGAATTGGCACCTTTAAGGAGGTTTTGTTCCTCAATTTCATTTCTACATTCTTCACTATCATCCTCAGTCTTCTTGTTCTTTTTCTCTTTCTCTCTTTCCTTGTCTTTATGCTTTTTAGCTTTTTTTTTTGACTTTCCATGAGAAGAACAGTCTTTGCTGATGAGTTCAGAACACTCCAGTTGATGCGGTGGGCTTTCCAATGTAGTCCGAGAGGTAAGCTTTACTTGCTGGTCCTCATAATCTTCACCAGTTTGACCAAGAGCATCAACTGGCAAATCTTGAGTTCCCCTTCTTTCTGGTGTGCATGGGGAATTGGAGTTAGAATTCACAGTGTGAGCAATAGAAACTGGAAGTGGCACAGGAGGAGGAGCTTGAGGAGGAGCAACCGGAGCAGAAATAGCAACAGTTTTTTCATTGGAGGGGTTTAAATGGCCATTAAGTGTTGGTTGCACACGATTAGTGAGGTGTGATATCCTGGGCTTCTTGCTCGCTAGAGGATCAATGAAATCTGATGGCAGAGGTCTCTTCTGTAAAGATATCATAGATATTATTCTCTTCAATATTTTCAAAGCAGGACACTATACATTTTGTTACAATTAATTCAATTTATTATCACAGGTCAAGATTATTTTCTGAACATTATGACAGAACATGCATATTTTGCTAAAATTTCTATTCAGATCTACATCAATACTATCTCCAGAATGGGTAAGTGCAGTTTGTGGACTACTACAGTGTCTTTGCATGTTCAGACCTTGATTTAAATCCAACCAAGGTTGAAGAAATAAAATATGTTAGCTTTGTCAAAATGATGCAATAAAGCAGTTTTGAAATGCAGATTAGAACATGGGTTGGTATGGTATAGAACAGAACCTTGATATCCAACACAGTGCATAACTGAAGCAGAAAGGTTCATTTTATTGCAATGATATCATTCTTTTAAAACCCTCTTGTGTTGGCTATCAGCTGTCTAGTGTTAAATATATTCTTTAACCACTTTCCATTGCCTCATTTACTGCCATCAAGTGCAAAGAGCACAATTGGTTTCAGTTGTGTTGGCATCACCTAACTGCCTCTGTCACTTCCTTTCCTTCCACTAAGCCAACTGCGAAAGCTTCCCTCAGGGTTCCCCCTACCCTAGCTCTGAATTCACATCTTTCTTTGACGGTCATATCTCTCCTAATGCCTTCGGAGTTCATTGTGTTTATAAAATGAAACACCTGCTCCCACTGAACAGCTGACCACCAACTTTCCTTTTTGGCTTCCAAGTCTAATAATAGAGAATTCTTGGTTAATGCTTTAAATAGTTTACTTTTATTTTTATACAGTCTGTAGAGGCATTCCTCAAAGAGCACTTGTATCCATATTCATTTAAGTACAGTTACGGAACATGTTTAGTTTTTAAGAAAAATAAACTGCCACCTTCCTCTTCTCGCCCCAAATGTACTCTCTGCTTCCTGCCCATTTGCAGTTTTCCTCTTCCACAGCCCACTGTCCCCACTTGCATGCACTCCCTCCACCACAGATGTTCAGTACCCACTGCTACCACCATCTCCCAGATGCCCTGCAGAAATTCACCAAATATCCTGAGACAGCACTTTCTAAAATCATGATCATAGCTACAGACAGGAGAAAGTGAGGACTGCAGATGCTGGAGATCAGAGTCGAGTGTGTAGTGCTGGAAAAGCACAGCAGTTCAGGCAGCATCCAAGGTGCAAGAGAATCAACTTTTCAGGTATAAGTGTTCCATGATGAAGAGCTTATCCCTGAAACATTGATTCTCTTGCTCCTCTGATGCTGCCAGACCTGCTGTGCTTTTCCAGCACCCCACACTACTCATATCTACAGGACAAGCCAGGGAACTATAGACCAGTGAGCCTGATGTTGGTGGTGGGCAAATTGTTGGAAGGAATCCTGAGGGACAGGATGTACAAGTATTTGGAAAGGCAAGGACTGATCAGGGATAGTCAACATGGTGTTGAGCATGGAAAATCATGTCTCTCAAACTTGAATGAGTTTTTTGAAGAAGTAGCAAAGGATTGATGAGGGCAGAGCAGTAGACGTGATCTATTTGGACTTCAGTAAGGCGTTCGACAAGGTTCCCCATGGGAGACTGGTTAGCAAGGTTAGATCTCACGGAATACAGGGAGAACTAGCCATTTGGATACAGAACTGGCTCAAAGGTAGAAGACAGAGGGTGGTGGTGGAGGGTTGCTTTTCAGACTGGAGGCTTGTGACCAGTGGACTGCCACAAGGATCGGTGCTGGGTCCACTACTTTTTGTCATTTATATAAATGATTTGGATGGGAGTATAAGTGGTATAGCTAGTAAGTTTGCAGAGGACACCAAAACTGGAGGTGCAGTGGACAGCAAAGACGGTTACTTCAGATTACAATGGGTTCTTGATCAGATGGGCAAATGGGCTGAGAAGTGGCAGGTGGAGTTCAGGTAAATGTGAGGTGTTGCATTTTGGGAAAGCAAATCTTAGCAGGACTTGTACACTTAATAGAGCTAGATTAGATTACTTACAGTAGTGGAAACAGGCCCTTTGGCCCAACAAGTCCACACCAACCCACCGAAGCGCAACCCATCCAGACCCATTATCCTACACCTAACACTACGGGCAATTTAGCATGGCCAATTCACCTAACCTGCACGTTTTTGGACTGTGGGAGGAAACCCACGGGGAGAATGTGCAAACTCCACACAGTCAGTTGCTTGAGGCTGGAATTGAACCCGGGTCTCTGGCGCTGTGAGGCAGCAGTGCTAACCACTGCCACCGTGCCGCCCACTCATGGAAATGGTAAGGTCTGAGGGAGTGTTGCTGAGCAGAGACCTTGGAGTGCAGGTTCATAGCTCCTTGAAAGTGGAGTTGCAGGTAGATAGGATAGTGAAGGCGGCGTTTGGTATGCTTTCCTTTATTGGTCAGAGTATTGAGTACAGGAATTAGGAGGTCATGTTGTGGCTGTACAGGACATTGGTTAGGCCACTGTTGGAATATTGCATGCAATTTTGGCCTCCTTCCTATCAGAGAGATGTTGTGAAACTTGAAAGAGTTCAGAAAAGATTTACAAGGATGTTGCCAGGGTTGGAGGATTTGAGCTATAGGAAGAGGTTGAATAGGCTAGGGCTGTTTTCCATAGAGTGTCGGAGGCTGAGGGGTAACCTCAGAGGTTTACAAAATTGAGGGGCATGGATAGGATAAATAAACCAAGTCTTTTCCCTGGTGTGTCCGAGTCCAGAACTAGAGGGCATAGGTTTAGGGTGAGAGGGGAAAAATACAAGAGAGACCTAAGGGGCAACCTTTTCATGCAGAAGGTGTACGCGTATGGAATGGCTGCCAGAGGATGAGGAGGAGGCTGGTACAATTGCAACATTTAAAAGGCATCTGGATGGATATATGAATAAGAAGGTTTTAAAGGGATATGGTCCGGGTGCTGACAGGTAGGACATCTGGTCGGCATGGACAGTTTGGACCGAAGGATCTGTTTCCGAGCTGTACATCTCTATGACGTTGTAACACCATCATTTGCAAGTTCTCCTCCAAGCCACTTGCCATCCTAATTTGGAAATACAACACTGTTCCTTCATTGTCACTGGGTAAAACTCCTAGTATTCCTGCCAAAACATTGTGGATCCACCTACAGTGGTTCAAAACAGCAGCTCACCACCATCTTCTCAAGGACAACTAGGGACGGACAATGTTAGTGATGCCCACCTCCCACAAGTGAATTAAAAAAGGTGACTGGTTTTGTTTGGTTCCCCATTGGGACTTGAGCTCCCACAGTTTTGTAATGAAACATATTCTTTCACAAGAGCTAACTCCACAAAATGTTTGTCGGTAGTGGGGTGGGACAACTATGAAGCACTTGCAGCAAGGGCAGGAACATTGCACAGATCTAAATTCACTCTTATCCTGGTTGACTTTGATTACCAAAAACAAGACCTGTTCTGGGATTCCTGCCAGTATACCTGTCCACCTTTTTAAAGGATTCCAGAGTTGTCCTGATTTGGTGGAAATCAATGCCAGAGGGCAGAAAAGCAAGGGAGGTTAAGTTTAACCTTTATGGGGTTCAGACTCAACTTATTTATTGTATCCAATTCAGGGTACCACATATGAGCAAGAATGTTGAAGATATTAAAAGGTTGCAGAAAATATTTATGAAAATAGTTCTGGGAATAGGGACTTCAGTTACATGGATAAACTGGAGGACTTGGAATTGTTCTCCTTGAAGTTAGGCTATGGTAGAGGTACTCAAAATAATAGCAGTCACAACAGTAAACAGAAAGAAACTGTTGCAATGGGTAGAAGCAATGGGCACGAAAATATCATTATTTAGAGTTACAGATTTGAGGGAAACATTTTTTAAAATAGCATGTTCTTCGGATCTGGTATGCACTTCCCCAAGTGGAGACAGATTCAATTGTGGAGAAAGTGAGAACTGCAGATGCTGGAGATCAGAGCTGAAAATGTGTTGCTGGAAAAGCACAGCAGGTCAGGCAGCATCCAGGGAACAGGAGAATCGACGTTTCGGGCATAAGCCCTTCTTCAGATTCAATTGTGGCTTTCAAAAGGGAACAAATTAATCACAGAAGCGTTAGGCTTACAGGGCAGGAATGGAACTGTGTGTGGCTGAATTGCTTTCAAGCTTCTATAATTACAAGTGCTAAACAGACAAATTATTTTATCTGTTAAGATAGGTTTGTTCCTCAACAGAATGGAAATCAAAAATTGAAGAGAGATTGGCAGAAGCAGAGAGTTGGAAACTGCTATTTATAAATTACTTGTAAATTACTTTTACAGCACCCAAGTAGGGCCTCAAAATTAAGTATTTCTGTAAACCACTAAGGTTTAAGGCCTACTTCTTAGAAAGCCCAAAGATAGCTGCAGTTATCTTCCAGGTACAAGAATATTCTATTTTAAAGAGCTGTGAAAGAATTCAAAACCACAATTATGTACAATTCTTCAAAATAAAGAATGCATTAGAAATTAGCAAACAAGTGGAAGTTAAGGGTTTCAGAATTAACAGTGGAAATCAGCGTGCAATCAAAGAATTATGAATTTGGCAGCTGATTTTATTTACCTCTGGTGAAGATGCAGATCCTCTGTCTTTGGGGGAGCTTGATGGAACTTGTTCTGCTTGTTGGCTGCTAGAATTCTGCAGTTGAGTTAATTTTCTGTTTATAAAATTCAGAAGAAAAAGTTAGATCCATCTTCTCATCTTGGATCCAAGCAATTAATTTGACTGTTTTCTTTATATTCATGGAAAGCCTTAGTTCTATTTTTGGTAGAAACAATTTTCATTGCACAGAATAAGTATCATTCTGAAGTCTGTGAAACTAGTTAAATCAAAGATTACATCAAACATCAATAGATTCACAAAATTAAACAAAGATGAGGGTTACAAATGACCATCTCAGTTACATTGCCAACTTTACAAAAAAAGCGTGGGGAGGGTGAGCGAGTGCAGGAGAAAGGAGAGAGAGGGAGAGAGCAGGACAAAGAAGTGAGAGAGCGCGGGAGCGTGAGAGAAGGGATTTCAACTCGACTAGCTTTTATTATATGATAATATTTGGACTACAAGGTTTAGACTAACGACAATGTTAATTCTAACCATTACTTTCTTTAATAGATGTCAATTTTCCCACAAGCAAGTGGCCTCCAATAAATTAAGTGGCCTTTAATTCTCACTTGGTTAGCTGTCTCATTGCACATCTAATTATTCAAAGCCCCTTAATGCATTACTCAAATAGGTGTTAAGGCTTTTAAAAAAAATGCTCGGTAATGTTATACCATTAGGTTTGGACCAAACCAGTTATAGCACCTTAAAATATTTTCACTAAAATTTGACTTATATGACTATGTAATATTAGAATATTAACCTTAAAGTAGCTTAAAAATGACTAGCAAATCAATAAAAATGTTATACTGTGCAAAATCACACCAGTGCTGCCATTTTCATACATGCTGCATTTGCACAACCAGTGTAATCTTTAAGGACAGTAGTTTCTAGGAAGGTTAAAGAAATGTTTTGATTAGCTTCAGCAAATCCCACCAACTTAACTTTGGATGCTGTCACTGTATGTGACAAAGGTCTTGTCAGCATTCTAGTTGTTTTGGCAATAGCTTACATTAACAGTCAAATTAATGCTCTTGTTATGTCAGATTGAATACATCAACAGAATCATCAGGTTTTTTGTTGTAACATCCAGCTTGGGAAAAATTTAGGTACGATATTAGCCTCAAGGTGATAAGCAAAAGTAGTTTACAATAATCTGTCAAACGTTTGAGTTGTTATCGAGGTAACAAGTTCTTGAAAATGCCTACACCTGGAAAAACCCAACATAAACCACAATGAAGATAGTCATTTTCAAGATTTAAATTAGACTTATTTTATATATTGATTTGCATTGCAAGTGAAGTTAAGTTCTAGAATAATAATAACAGTCAATAAGCTTTCACTTAGCATCTAATCTATAAAATGCACATGAATGAGAAAATGCAAAAGGCTCTTTTGAAGATATGGCTTGGCATGTGGAATTGGGTGGTGCAGTATTGAATGCTCCACATGAAACATTCAAATTTAGATGTCTAGACTACATTATGACAAACTAATCCTATTGATTTTCTACATCAACACACTTTCAAGTTCTAATTTTCCTTTGTCGTTTAAGTATTCACGGATATAATATGAATTAGCAGCACTTTATTTTTGTTTTAGATTTCAAACTTAAAAATGATTTGAAATCATAGTTATCATACTGTAGCTGTACTCTACCCAGTCAGCTATTTTATGAATACCTATGGCAAAATTAGCCTGCAGATTAGAATAAAAGATTTTTTTGTCACACAACAGGACAAGCACAACAATGTCAATTTTCAGACAAATCAACACTAATTGGAGAAAATGGTACCTACTGAACTGATTGACCATGGTACTGAAATGGAGAAAGCAACAGGTAACTATCTTCCCAAACTCTTCCCAGCTTGAACATATTCCTTGTATTTGCAGAGAATGGGTCCCTGAATGAATGTAGGTTGCTTCTAACAATGCCAGGTTTCTCACTTTAAGCTGAAATGATCATTTTAAATTGATTTAAATCAGTTAAAAACTATAATTAATTTCTCCTCTGGTGCAGAGTTACAATTCACAAAAATGGAGTATAATTTCATATCTCCTAACAGCCTCTTAAAACACACATCATTTGGATGAAAGCTCATCTCTCTAGTACTGAACTCACCCAGTTTTGCTGTATACTGCAGTCTGAATGCATCTAACACCTTAGGTGCTAACACTTAAGCAAATTGCTCCAAATTCCAATTCCAAAGCCTCCATTTCTGTAAAGACATTTTGAATAAATAAGAGTTTTTCATTCGTTTCCTCAGTTTGCTTCCGATTGTACTGTCCTGGTTTGGTTCGATTATTCTTTATCTTTGTCATTCAAATATTTACACAGGAGGTTCATCATTAATATTTTATCTGGAGATTGAAAGACAAAACTTCTCTGACCGTTCTTCATGGTTCCTTCACATTGTTGTTCTCTGGATCCTCAATGTGCTCATCTCCCTTTCAAAGCATGGTGACCAGAACTGCACTCCATAAGGATATATTTTAAACGTTATGTAGTCGTGTTAATCGTAATTAACTTTGCTTTTGCCTTGTGTTTTTCACAATGCCTCCATTTTGTAAGTGTTACAACCAGATCTCCAATTGTCACTGTTAATCCTGGGTCTAAATCAATGTTTAGAAAGGTAAAGTAACAGTTAAGAAGTTGAGCATGTATGGGTGAACAATAAACTGGTGGAAAGCCAAATTTTATGCCCCCTGCAGAGTTAAGAGTTTAGGACATTCTTAACATGATTTTTATTGCCTTTAAGCACACTTTTGGGGGATGGGAAGAGTGAGCTGGGAAAAATACACAGTGGGGGGAACAAGAGAACGAGGCAGAGTGAGTGAGAAATTTCTGATGAAGAGCTTACGCTTGAAACATCGACACTCCTGCTCCTCAGATGCTGCCTGACCGGCTGTGCTTTTCAGCACCACACTTTATGACTCTGATCTCCATCATCTGTATTCCTCATTTTATCCTACAGTGAGTGAGAAACAACTACTGGACAGGAAGTGGGGAGGCTGCAGAAGAACTTGGACAGATGGTGAGATTAGGTAAGAAAACAGTGGCAGATGGAATACAATGCAGGGAAGTGTGAGGTTATGCATGTTTGTTTGAAGACTGTTTGAAGACTGGAACGGCCTTGAAAATCTGAAGCACAAAAGGGATTTTGGGAGTCCGAGTTCAGGATTCTCAGGTTAACATGCAGGTTCACATGACAGTTAGGAAGGTAAATGCAATGTTGGCATTCATTTTCAGGAGGACTAGAATACAAAAGCAGAATGGACACGGAGAAGATGTTTCCACTAGGAGACACTGGTACCATTGGGCATAGTCTCAGAGTGAAGGGACAACCCTTTAGAATGGACATAAGGTGGAATTTCTTCAGTCAGAGAGTGGTGAATCTGTGGAACTCATTGCAGAAGGCTGTTGAGGCAGCAAAATCATTGAGTGTATTTAAGACAAAGATAGATAGATTGATGATTGTTAAGGGAATCGAGGGTTACAGGAAGATACAGGAGAATGGAGTTGAAAAACTGTTCGCCATAATCAAATGGTGGAGCAAACTCAACTGGCCAAAGGCCTAATTCTGCTCCTATATCTTATTGTCTTATGGATAGGGAGAGGAAGTCTCTCAACTTTGGTTCCAATTGATAACCAGGCAAATGCTCTGGGCACAAGGGTTCACTTTGGTATTGAAAGCAAGTAATGGCACCATTAAATCTATGCAGAGAAGATGAAGGCAACGTAGTAATGTCACTGGAGCAACAATCAAATGTTCAGGCTCATGCTTGGAGGAATTGTGTTCACATTTAAATTAAAATTATTCGAATAAATCTGAAATACAAGTCTGGCTGCAGAACAGCCACTTTGAAGAAAAGCTGTTAACCAGAAGACCCAAGTACTGTTCTGGGGACGAGGTCCAAATCCTGCCACCAGGATGTGGTGGAATTTGAATTCAATACAAAAACTGGAATTGGAGTCTACTGATGACCATAAACCCATTGCTGATTGTCAGAAAAAAACCATCTGGTTCACTAATGTCTTTTAGGGAAGGAAACTGACATCCTTACCCATGATCTGGCCTACATGTGACTCCAGACCCATTGCAATGTGGTTGGTTCTCAACTGCTTTCTGGGCAGTTAGAGACGGGCAATAAATGCTAGCCTAGTCAGTGATGCCCACTTCCCATGAATAGATTTTTAAAATCTTTAAATATTAGCAGAGTAACAGCAGACCAAATGGTTGACTCCTGCTTCCACACCCTATTAACGGAAGAGTTCAACATATGATCTGCGGATCTGAACACATGCAGGGCAGGTGGTGCTCAAATAGTTCGGTGGATGGGTTGTTTGAAAGTTTGTGCACTCTCTCGGACATCACAGCTTCATCTCTGCACTTTCAGACAGAGCTTGTGGATATGTTGTGGCCGTCCGAATGAGCCTTCTCCATCTTGAGTCACAAACCAGAGTCACCCTGGAGTTGGCAGGTATGTCTGATTTGTTCAGGGATGCTTTATAAAAATCTTTAATGGGTTTCCACTGCCCTACATAGGAATCTCCTCCATAGCTCCAAGAAAAGCAGTTGCTTCAGGAGTACAGTGTCAGGCATGTGAATGACATGTTCCATCCAGCGGAGCGGATTTTGAGTGATTAACATCTCGATGCCAGAGACATCAGGAAATAGGATATTGCTGCCTTGATTGCCACCAAATGGGAGGTATCATGCAAAGGTACAAACGTTGATCTCCAATGTTGAAATGCGTGTTGAATTTTATCCAAATCTTTGAAGCATAAAGGAACATGTACATCATTAGTCAGAGATTCTCACCTCTCTTTTCCTCCATCAGCCAAAGACTGAGCTGGCATATAAATGGTGAAACTCATCCATGTCTCCAATGTCTGCACTATTCAAGAGGAAGCTTTCAAAGATAGGAAAGTGTTTCACATTTCCCCAAGTCATTATCTTTTGAGGTCCCTGAGAAGGCGCAGGTAACTGGTCAAAGAGCTTTCTGCAGTTACAGGAACGAATCAAAAGAGCAACTCAGAAAAACTCAGGTCTGGCAGCACCTGCTGAGAGAAAGCAGAGTGAATGTTTTAGGACCAATGACCCTTCATCACATGCTGAAAGAGGGTCATGAAACATTCATTCTGCTTTCTCTCCACAGATATTACCAGACTTGCCGAGTCTTCCACCAATTTCGGTTTTTGCTTCTTATTTCCAGCATCTGCAGTTCTTTGGCTTTTTTGTTGTTTAGAATCAAATGAGCAACCAAGTACAAAGTATTATCAAACAACTTGGCAAGATGCATATCTACACGTGAGATTTCTGTAGAGTAATGGTTCATTTGACTCCAGAACACAGTACAACTAGTCATCAACAAATGATTTGTATGAATGATACAATAAAAAGTGAGCGACTGAAATGAATTAATGAAGCGGAGGTTGTGAAGTAGTGATTGATTACCCATTCAGTAATTATGAAAATTATAAGAAAATGCTTCCTTCTTGTTAAAAGATGTCAAAACTAGGACAAAAAATAAATCAAAGACACTAATTACACGCCAACAAACAAAACGGAATATGGTCAGAGCCTGAACATTTTACCGATATGTCAGACATCAAAATTCCAACTCTGAAGCATTTAATAAATGCATTCAAAAGCAATTCACAAACCTTCTCAATAAGTAAGCAGAAGTGCTGACCACAGGGAAACAAACTTTGAATTGGGCTGCTGCATTGAACTCTTTTGGTTTGCTTACTGCATACGAAGAATTACAAAATTTGTTCTATTCCTAAAACTAGAAAACAATGTCTTACATTCTGCAGACCATTTTTCACAAGATTGGTTTCGGTAAATTTGAAAATATTCAAAACGCTTGCTGCCTTGTTAGTTCTTAGTTCACCTGTCATGGTGTTACCAATCTCTGGTCAAACAATATGTTGATAATGAAATTCTCAATTGTCTTTTCGAATCAATCAATCAATCATTCTCCTGACCTCATTCCTTCCTATCTAATTTCCTGCAAACCCAATAACCCTGTCAGATATCTGAATTCTTGAACATCAATTATTTTAACCGCGCCGTCATTTGTAGCTGTTTCCTCAGCTGCCTGTACACTACCCTGTAGAATCCTCTTTACAGCTCATAAATCCTGCCTTTTTGACAGATATTGGTCATCTGCATGCAAAATCTCCTTATATGGTACAATGTCATATTTTGTTTAATAAAACTTCTGTGAAGCTCCTTAAGGTTTGTTACTTTGTTAAAGATGCTAAACAAATAAGATTTATAACCTGTATCACTTCAAAAAAACCACTTGAACAAATTAAGTCAATTTACCTGGAAACTACTCTGTCAAACAGTTGTCGATCGTCTTCTGAGTAACCAGGCCAGTCTCGCTGAACATCCTTGTACACAAAATCCTTCACAGTATAAGAGTTGTCTTTTGGGTTTATATTAGCCACCTATAAGAAAGCAAGCTTTTATTCTCTTGTTCTAGATTAACTATGTAAAAAAAACAGAATTATGCTAAAATACTATTACGTATTTTAGGGCAATTATGGTATGGCACATCCAAAATTAAAAAGTTAGTTTATTAATTAGATGCAAAGAGCGATCACAACTTCAGGTTCCACTCCAAGCTTGGGGCATAAATGTAGGCTGACAGGCTTGTGTAGCATGAAGGATGTGGGGCTTATAGTTAAAGCAGTCTTCTGTACAGGTCCTATGGCTTAGGTAGAGGTTACTAGGTTAACTAAAAGGAGCTCTCTCTCAATCCAAGCTATACTTGGACCTCAATTAACATAATTAAAAAAAACAGACAACATCCCATTCACATTATTGTTGAGATCTCCCGTGTCTACTGACTTAATGGTGAAGTGCTTTTGCATATATTAAGACACTTTATAAATTCAAGACTTTCAGGGAGTTTTTTTTAAAATTAGGAGCCAAACTGGTTCTAATGAGTTCAGTCTTGAAACCTTCAACTAAGTTTTCTAAGTTCATTAATTAAGAGGTCACAAACTTTAAATATTTTCATTGAAGAAACATTCAACAGAAAACTGGTCTGGCTTTAAATTTTTGGAGTGTCATTTTCACATCAGTAGGAATGAATTTTATTTTTATTTAAACTCATGTGATAGTCAATGCTGAAGAAATTTCTTTTAAGATTCCCTAACAGCAAACCAAAGATCAGAAACCAGAGGCTGGCATGCTTCAAGGCAGGAGAGGGAAGGATTGTAAAATGCAGTGAAAGACCTAGCTGCCACCCACTTGCAACTGATATTACAGGGACAGTGCGGCTCTTGAGGCACTGTGGTAATGGCCAATGTTCAATGTCTACCTATTCCAGTGGTGTGTCACAACACATCAGAACAGGTTAATTAAAAATGTCTACAAGCTTAGTCCGTAAAATCTGCCCTCAAGACTTTAGGGGTCTTGTGTTGCAGCATTCCCATCTCAATCTATGAACCAAAGGGCTTGGGTTCAAGTCCCACCTCTTCCTCAGTGGTTTCAGAATTTCAGCTGCACAAAACAAGATAGATGTATGTGTCGAAGTAGTCCATTCAGCCAGTGAGATCACAACTGATCTATAACCCTCAGCTCCACATTCCTGCCTTTTCCCTATAACTCTTGATTCCCTTACTGATTAAAAAGATCAGTCTGAGCCTCTAATATATATGATCTAGACATGACAGCCCTTTGTCGTAAAGAATTCCACATATGCACTACCCTCAAAAAATCCCTCATTTATCAAATGTGTGACTTTTTAGTGAGATTATGCCCTCTTGTCTAAGATTATTCCAAAAGACAAAACAACTCTTCCAGATCAACCTTACCTAATATCCTTAGTATTGTAAGTTTCAATAAAGTTGCTCTTATTCTTCAAAGTTCCAAAGAGTACAGGCTAAATCTACTCAACATCTCTCCAGAAAACTGTTCCCTTTGTACCTGGTATCAGCCTAGCGAATCTTCAGCAGACAGCTTTAAATGCCAGTAAACCTTTCCTTAGAAAAGGAGCCCAAAACTATTCCAGTTGTGATCTAACTAATGTTTTGTAAAGATGTAGTAAAACTTTCTTATTTTATAGCTGAAAATGTGTTGCTGGAAAAGCGCAGCAGGTCAGGCAGCATCCAGGGAACAGGAGAATTGACGTTTCGGGCATAAGCCCTTCTTCTGGAATGAGGACAGTTTGTCCAGCAGGCTAAGATAAAAGGTAGGGAGGAGGGACTTGGTGGAGGGGCGTCGGAAATGTGATAGGTGGAAAGAGGTCAAGGTGAGGGTGATAGGTCACACTGGGTTGGGGGCGGCGAGGTCAGGAAGAAGATTGCAGGTTAGGAAGGCGGTGCTGAATTCGATGGATTTGACTGAGACAAGGTGGGGGGAGGGGAAATGAGGAAACTGGTGAAATCCGAGTTCATCCCTTGTGGTTGGAGGGTTCCTAGGCGGAAGATGAGGCGCTCTTCCTCAAAAAAGGACTACACCTCCTCCCACCCTGCCCCCTGTAAAAACGCCATCCCATTCTCCCCAAAGTCCCTCCTCCCTACCTTTTATCTTAGCCTGCTGGACAAACTTTCCTCATTCCTGAAGGGCTTATGCCCGAAACGTCGATTACCAAAAAAAAAATCTTTCTTATTTTATACACCATTCTCTGAAATAAAAGCCAACATTCATCTGCTTTTATTACTAATTGAACTTGAATGCTAGCTTTTTGAGAGATTCATGGTCAGGGATTTCCAAACCATAGTGCTGTAACTTTATACAAATCTTTTTTCATTCATGTAATATTCAACTCTTCTATTCTTCCTGTTTCGTCACCAACCTGGCTGGAAAACTGCATCCGGCAGGCTCATCTACCATGGAAACCAAGTCACTGAAAACCAAGTCAAACGCAATCGCAGAACATGGAATGTATAATCCTTTATGGATAACCAACAAAACAATTATCCAGAATGAAAAACTGCCCTTAACCTTGAGCACTTCAATAGTGATATTGCTGCTCTGTAGGAGACTCAGAGGTGGTGAATGCTAGCTGAGGGAAGAAGGTGGTAGTTACACCTTGTTCTGGAAAGGTGGACCCAAGAATTAATCCAAGATGCACAGAATTGGATTCACTATCAAGAATGAATTAGTCAACAAACTGTGTGGGCATCAATGTTAGAATAATGAGGCAATCTACACCTTGCCAAGACCAACAGGCAATGGTCATGAATGCTTATTCACCAACCTTTGATGCGAGAGATGATCCAAAAGTCAGCTTTTACTCTTCCCTGAATCCCATACTCACCAACATCCTTAAGGAAGATAATTTCACCATCCTAGAGGATTTCAAGAGCAGTTTCAGAAAGGACACCCAACTCTGGAAGTGAACCAGGAACTGCAACTCTAGTGATATTCTCCTACCCACCAAATGTGCAGACACCAGCTGATCATCACCAACTCACTGTTCCACCAAAAAGACAAGTTCAACACTTTTTGGAGGTATCCATGATCAAAGCACTGGCACATGATCAACTACATCATAGTTGAATTCTGAAACCAAAAGGATATTCTTGTTACTAAAACAGTGGTAATTACCACTGCAGAGGACTGCTAGACAGACCACAGGTTGATCTGTTGCTCAATATCAAAATGCCACCAGAAGCAGTTCAAGATGCAGAATTCGTGCAGGGAGCTCAATGCTGAGCAGCTTCAAGAGCTGAGCAGACTTCCAACAAATGTCTTCACAAACCATCCAAGGATATCTTTTAAACAGAGCACAGGAAATCTTATAAGAGTCGAAGACCATTATCTCATGCTGTGAAGTAACCAGGACAAGGTGCTGCACAGGAGGCTGCTGAATAAGATAGCTGGCTTGCAGAAGGCAGATAGTGGGGGGATAAAGGGATCTTTTTCAAAATAGCAGCCAGTAGGGATCAGTGTTGGGACCTAATAGAATTTGTGTTATATATTAATGATCTGGACAAAGGAACTGAAGGCACTGTCATTTTCAGACTTAGCAACAAAGATGGAATAGATGCAATGTCCAGGAAGCGGAGATGCTACAGAAGGACTTGAACAGACTAGAAGAGTGGGCAAAGAAGTGGAAGATGGAATACAACATGGGAAAGTGAGAGGTTATGCACTTAGGTTTGAAGAGGAGAGATGTGGGCTATTTTTTAAATGGGGAAAGACTTGTGAAATCCGAAGCACAAAGAGGTTTAAGAGAAGCCAGAGTAAGGTCGAAGGTGAACGTGCAAGTTCAGGTGGCAGTTAAGTTGGCAAATGCAATGTTTGTACTCATTTCAAGATGGCAAGAATACAATAGCAGGGATTTATTACTGAGGTTGTAAAAGGCTGTGGCCAGACTGCACTTGAAATATTGAGCACTTTTGGGTCCTGTATCTGAGAAAAGATGTGCTGGCCCTCAGAGGTGGTCCAGGGGAGGTTCGTAAGATTGAACCCAGTATTGAAGAGCTTGTCAAATGAAGAGTGGTTGAAAACTCGGAGTGTTCTCAATTGGGTTTAGAAGGATGAGCAGGAATTCATTGAAACTTACAAAATAGAGAGCGCCCTGGATTGAGTGGATGTGGAGATGTTTCCATTAGTAGGAGAGACTTGAACCCAAAGCACCATTCAGGGTGATGGGACAACCCTTTAGAATTAAGATGAGGAGGAATTTTCTTTTTTGCAGAGGATGGCAAATCTGTGGAATTCACCGTGGCAGAAGTGTGTTGAGGCCAAGTCATTGAGTGCATTTAACACAGGGATAGATAAGTTCTTGATGAGCAAGGGGAGAAAACAGGATAATGGAGCTTAAAAATATAATCAGCCATGATTGAACGGCAGGAGACAAAAACTGCAAATGCTGGAATCTAAAATAGACTAGCAGGAGGCTGGATGAACACAGCAGGCCAGACAGCATTAGGAGGTGGAGCAGTCAACATTTCGGGTAGAACCCTTCTTCCACCCGAAACATCAACTTCTCCACCTCCTGATGCTGCCTGGCCTGCTATGTTCTTCCAGCCTCCTGCCAGTCCATTTATGATCGAAAGGCAGAGCAGGCTCGTTGTGCGAAGTGGCCTAATTCTTCTCCTATATCTTAGGGCCTCAGAAGGAAACAGCAAGGCTGATTCAATGAGAATGACCACATCTTTCAAGACCTCATTGAAAAAAAAGGAGGAAAGCACTCCAGGCCTGGCAAAACATCACCCGCAAAGTAAAGATGAGAATTTAGTCAAGGAAAAGGTAGAGTTACAAAGAAGAATGAGGGAAATCAAAATCAAATACTGGACTGAGTGTTGAGGAGCTACAACTCCTTGTTGACAAACATGATGCTCAAGGTTTCTTCGGTGCCATCAAAGCAATGCAAGAACCCAACACGCTTCACCTCAAACTGGTACAATGTAAGAATGGAACCAGTTTGAGACACAGAAAACATCCAATGGAGAGAGCACTTGGAAGAAGTCCTGAACCACCACAATCATTGACAAGGGTGTGTTTGAAGAAAGCCCCAATTCCCCAAAGATGATCTTAGACTCCCACAAAGACTGGCAGCAGTTGAAGTGCCATTAGATACTTAAAAATGGAAAAGCCGTAAAAAGTAAATGGATTCCAGTAAACATTTTCAAATTTGAAGGAGTAGATCTCCAACAATTGTTCCTGAAAATCTGGGACAAAGAATAATACTCTGATCTCAGGGATGCTGCCACTGTCACCGTCTTCAGTAAAGGAGACAAAGTGGATTGTGGAAACGAACAAGGAATCTCCCTACACTCTAACAGCAGGAAGATCACTACCCAAATCCTCACGATGCAAGTTCTCCCAGTCTTAGGAAATCCTCGCTGAAAGCCATCATGGCCTGCGATCAACCTGTGGAACTATGGACATCATAATTTTCACTGCTTGGCAACTCCAGGTACAACACCAGCCATTCTATACGGTCTTTGAGTTGACCAAGGCTTTTGACTCAGTCAATCAAGAAGTGCTTATGGATGGTTCTGTCAAAGGGTGGCTGTTTAGTGAAATTCTTCAACATCTTATGTCTCCTCCACAATGAGATGTCTGTAGTCTTTACCAAGTATAATATGATAAGATTCTTTTGAGGTCAAGAAGGGATGTGTCATCACCCAGATACTTTTCTCCATCTTTATCGCCAGCATTCTTCATCTTGTCAAGAACATACTTCCCAATGGTGTGGACATTGGGCCCATTCTGTAGACATAAAAGCTTTAACCTCAATCTGTCAAAATCTGAGAAAATGGCAGCAAAGTCACTTGTGGAACTTAAGTAATTGAAAGACAATGTCATCTCTGTTCTCTCAGAAGAGAGTCGCAAGCCTCACTTAATGCCTTTGCAGAAGCTAACCGAATAATTCATCTCCGTCTGAACCCAGAGTCAAATCCTTCAAGCTGACCCAGGTCAGGTTCTGGTACATCACCCTATTAATGGCAATGGAGAACTCCTCTCGAATATGTTCCTTATCTGGCAAGTTACCTCTCATCTAAAGCTGATATTGATGTGGATATTCAACATCACATCCAATCTGAGAGTGCCAACTTATGGTTTTTCTGCATCAATTGGGAGGACAGTTGTACAAACAGCAGCATCCTTGAGACAGCTAATGGTATCAGCATCGAGGCCATGATAATTTGAAACCAACTCTACTGAGTCAGCCTCATGCTAAGGATGCCTGAATTTTGACCATCAAAGCAAATCATCTTTGCCCAGCTCAAGGAAGGCATTTGAATGAGAGGAGAGCAAAGGAAATATGTCAAAGACTCTGAGGGCTTCCCTCAAAAAAAACTGAACATCTTTCAGAAGCAATTGATTTGAAGTGAACTCCTATAAGAGGAGGCAAAGTTCTATGAGAACACTCGTAGCAAGAGGAAATACAGAAAAGAAACTGAGAAAGAAATGCTGATGAACAAGGCCAAGGATCACAAGTGGGGTTACAGATGTAGGAGAAAGTGAGGACTGCAGATGCTGTAGATCAGAGTTGAAAAATGTGGTGCTGGAAAAACACAGCAGGCCAGGCAGCATCCGAGGAGCAGGAGAATCGACGTTTCGGGCATAAGCCCTTCTTCAGGAATGAGGCTGGTGTGCCAAGCGGGCTGAGATAAAGGGTAGGGGGGAGGTAATTTGTGATAGGTGGGAGGAGGTGAGGGTGATAGACTGGAGAATGGGTGGGGGCGTAGAGGTCAGGAAGATGATTGCAGGTCAAGAGGGCGGTGCTGAATCCAGGGGTTGGGACTGAGGTAAGGTGGGGGGAGGGGAAATGAGGAAGCTGGAGAAATCTACATTCATCCCGTGTGGTTGGAGGGTTCCTAGGGGGAAGATGAGGCGCTCTTCCTCCAGGCGATGTAGCTCTAGATTTGGGCTCGTTAGTCACACAATCTATGACTGTGACAGAATTTCCTCAGTGGACAATCAAACTTGTTAGCAAGTGGTTCCCAATGAGTCCAAAATCCAATATGTCCTATAAGCCATAACTCAACTTGCCCTAATATCTTTAATGTCGCTTTTATTCTAGCACCCTGGTTTTACAAATACATTCTTCCTGCCTCTCTACATTCACCTTACTAAAATGTATCAGTTCATGTTTTTCAGCCTTAAATTTCATCTGCCACATATTGTCACAACCGACAAGCCTGTACTTCCATTACTACCATCCTCACTACACCAAAACTCAAAAGCAACAGTTCTTCAAAATTCTGAGGTTCATTTCCTGCTGCTGCTCCTTATGCAGTTCTTGTGCTTTTGCCTTCACTATCATGCAGCTGTCAGGGAAGGGCTGCCATATTCCTTGCAAATTAGGAAGTGTGGGGAAGGGGTGGGTTAAAATTCAAGAAAGGTTGTTCATGTCTTTATTTCTGACATTTATTGTGGCATCTTGGGGGTTAATCACTGTTTACTCAGAATACTGATACACAATATATTCTTTCGATAGCATGGATAATTATTTATTTTCTCCTTTAAAATGATACATACCAGTGTCAAATTCATGCTTTAAATTAAAAATGCAATCACTGTTTCAGATTCTAAAGAAGCTTCCAGTAAATAAGTAAATGCTGTCACAATTCAACTGTTATTTCTGTCCAGAGATGGTCCTTTTATCATTTAGAGCTCCTAAAAGCCACACAAACAGTACAATTCTGCTTCAACACCAGAAAATTACTTTTCACAACACTTCACCTCAAGTTTTTCAATTCTGAACATTTCCCAAAATGGTCCAAATGTTCCTGCTTCCAGAGATCAGTTTCTCAATCCTAATAAGGACATGATGTACTTACATGCCCAAGCCTACTCTCTCTAATCCTACCTGGTTTGAGTGCTGCATTTGGTTTCAACCTCCCACTTGCAACACAGTGAAAAGAAAGCTCGATGTGCATGACGTTTGCTATGGACAGTCCCAAACTGTTGTTCTTCTCACACCTCCAACACAACTGCAATTATTTCATAATGTTCCTGCCTTTTTAAAACAAAAATACATCCATACATACCAAAAATAGTACACACAAGTAATAGATGTATACAATATCTCATCATATGAACAATTTAAATTTTATTTCTGAAGTCAAATTGCTCTGGCTATAAATAAACTGTGCAAAATACTTGACAGTGTGTTGACCTCGCAGTAAGCAGTAGTAGCATATGGGACAGTTGTCCTGAAGTCAAAAAAGGCTACATTATACTGCAGTTTCCAAATCCTCTCCTCCAACACTTCCAAACATAGCCAAAACCAAGTCCGTTGGCATTGGAGGTTTATAGGATATATAGTTACACTATGACAGCCATGACCCTGCAAAGATTTATACCACATCCTAAGTAGGAAAGGCAAATGTAGTGGTGAGATTATGATAATTTTCTAAACTGCCCAGAGCATACTGCATTTCTCCCTCTATCACTGAGCAAACAGAATTCAAAAACTGAATGCACATATGAAAAATAGTAATACACAGTTCGCCATGACTCTCAATCTCTCATCAGAACAAATATCAGGAATCTATTCCATAGAGGAGGAAAGAAATGAAGCAATCTGAACAAATCTTGGAAGATGACTGCTTGAGGACATTGAATGCATGGATCACTGACACCAGTGAAGTCCCAGCCACCAAGTGAAAAGATCAAAGTAAAACATGAAAAATACCATATGTTTCCCCAATATCAATCCACTGCACCTCTACCACACTCCTCCCCACAAGAACAATCAGGAACCCACTCCCCTTGAAAGTAGCAAGAACTGACGTAGTTTTCATCAGTTGTCTCCCTCAGCTCAAATTACCTTTAGTTCACTGCTGGGTTCAAATCCACTACCTCCACCCTTACTCCGACTGGCTACTTCAATCTCTTCCTCAAACACTTGAGATGCAGATTTCCCCTCAAGACAACCTCACCTCATTTCATTTTCCAGTTTAAAAGTAACTTCTTCCAACCAGTCAACATATTCCATTCACAGAATTCCTTTCCTTCTCCCATGAAATCAAAGTAGCCAAAAAGATTCTGCAATCCAATTTTGCAAAGTTCCCAAATACAGTGGCTGGTGAGTCTATAATTCAAACCATTTTCTACAAATAATCACAATTATGGCAGCCTTATGAATATGTAACTGGAATAAAAAGGCCAAACAGAGAAAGCATAGAATGTGAGACAACTACCCAGGACTATAAAAACAGAATGCAAGAGATTTTACAAGTATATAAAAAGCAAAGTAACTAAAGTAAATGTTGCTTAAAGAGGAAATATTTCACAAAACTCTTTCATACTACATTAACTATTGTAATAAGGATTTTTAAAGAAGATTGATTCAATAGTTTTGCTTCTAGCTGGAGAATCTAAGTTGCATGCAAGTTTAAACTTTCTAAAATTAGCATGCAAAACACATTAGCATGCATTTAGAAGAGAGAGTGGATTAATCAAAACTTCAGTTATATTGACAGCCAAGAACTGGACTAAAGAGTGATGAATGGGAAAAATATCTGTAACCACTGACCTGTTGCAGAATTGGTCCGAGAGAGTTCTTATCTTTCTGACTGACCCCATCTTTTTGTAATCGGGCCAGCAGCTCTGGTTTCTTGAAGGGTTTTAAGACCAATAAGTGGATTACCCTATCCCTGTAAGATCGTTGAGAAACACTGTTGTTTATATTGCACTTCCTTATTGTACTTGCAGGATTAATGGGAGTTGACCGTTTCCGTTCAGGTACAGCATCTGGGATGCCTGGTGCTGGTTTACGAATCTGCACTCGCTTACCTAGAAATGGAAAAAAACTTCTAACTTAAGTGACAAATTGAGAGATAAGAAACGCACAATTACTAAAATACTATATAGTTGTGTTGAGTTAAATGTATATTTAAAGAAAATTGCTTGTACTTTGACTTCAATACAGTTCTACTTTATTTATAGTGAGCAAACAGGTTGTATATAAAATGGATAAGCTGCACATGAACCCACTTGACTATAGTGAAGTTTCTCAAATTAAAATTGATGTTTTCCTTCGGGTGGAGGATGAGCACAAGTAGTGAAACCGACCTACTGCTCCAACGTGCACACGTGCTGAAAATTGCTGATGAATTGATTGCAATTGAAAAAAAGACAGCTCCGAGCATCTGAGAGATAGCTTTTCTGACAAAAAAGGAATTGTTCATAATCATAAGATACTAGGAGATAAAAATAGCAAGAGAAAAAGAACTTGTTAGAAACAATTCAAAAATCAGGATGAACAATATTTTGAACCCACTTGCATTAAACTGCAAGGAAATGCATCATGGGCTTTTCCTCTTCCAAAAGATTTCTCCCTTAAATTTTGAGCTTGCAGTTTAGTGAAAGAAATTGTAAGCACAGTCACCTTGGAATAAACAGATAGGAAAAAATAATTAGGAAGGAGAGGTATGAGTGTCAGTGAGAATTCTGCAAATCCCATTTGTAAATAAGGCAACACTCCATAAAGAGCCTAGTCTGGAAAGTGTAGTGAATTTTGGAAAAGGCCAATGCTCATTTAGTTAATGAATGTAAAATCTGGCAGCAACTACAACAAGAACTGCAAACTGCCTTTGAAAACTGCAGTTATAGAAAAATTGATTAATTACTACAGTACTAAAGAAAAGGTAGGCAAAGTAACACTTGAAATTAGAAACTCTGGAATAAGAAAGAGGGATTGTTTGGAGTTAAAGATTACTAGTAAACTGGAAATGACAATATCAATGTTCAATTGAAAGTACTGGAGGACAGAACCAATTGAAATGCACAAGTGTGACTTGGCTTATCTTAGGATATGGGCAGCAGAATTGCAAGAGTGGGCCACTAGCCAAGGAAGCATTGGAGTGGTCTGATCTGGAGATCTGTGCACACATGCATGTAACAGTTTCAGAAGTGGATGGAGTGAGAAATGAACAACGTCACAAGCATGGAAGCAGCCTTCACAATGTACAGATTAGGTGGTCAGAAACTCAGCTGAACACCAACTAGGAAGCGGAGGGTGTAAAAAGTCAGCTTCAAATTGAGACAAAGTCTACAGAGGGGTTGGGATCAGTGGCAAAGTAGAGGAAAATAATGGCTTCACAGCTCTGTTTGATTGGAGGACATTGAACCATTCCCCTACATTTACCTCTTCACCTAATACTACGGGCAATTTAGCATGGCCAATTCACTTAACCTGCACATTTTTGGACTGTGGGAGGAAACCGGAGCACCCGCAGACACAGGGAGAATGGTACATGAGAAAAACAGTGTGGTTTACAATGTCAAAAGACTGCAAAGAAGTTAAACAGTAACAAGAAATAGTGCATCATGATCACAGTTGAAGTATGTTATTTTTAACTTTGAGACTATTTCAATACTATGGCAGGAGTGGAATCCACATTTGAGGAGTTTGCACATTTCTGATCTTCTTGAAGCAGTTTGTATAAAAAAGGAAGCACTAGAGAAGTTCAAAGATGATTTATAAACTTGACACCGAAAGAGAAGCTTGTGTGTTAGAAATAATAAAACTAAAAAGTACTCATATCTTTAAAATCATAAACAGGTTTGATTATGCTGACAAAGCAAAATATTTCGACATAGGAGAGCCCAAAGTTATTGGCCATAAATATTGTCAACTAATAAATCCAACATGTGAAACCTCAGACAGAACAAAGTGGTAATATCGACTTTGCTGGCACAGAACATAATCTTAACAGCCCAGAGGGAGGCCATTGAGTCCATGCTGTCTCTGGAGATCAATCTAATGAGTTCCATCTCTTGCTCATTTCCTTGTGAAACCTTGCAAGTTTGTTTTCATGTGCTCTAATTTGCTTTTGACATGATTGATTATCTACCAACTTCCAAGTTACTGTACTCCAGGACATTCTTTACACAGCTTGGTAAAATTCTTCCTCACATCCTCCCAATTACCTTTTGCCTAATACCTTAAATCTGCCCTCAACCTTGTGTCATGAAGGGAACGGTTTTTTGAATCACTAGTGGATCTCTCAATTCCCTTTTCTTGAGGGAGAACCACCTCAGCATTTGCAACCGAGCTTTGCAGTGAAACTACCTCATTCTTGGAAGCATTCTGGTCAATTTCTTGTACAACCTTTCAAGGACCTTCACATCCTTTAGTTGATGGAGTTAATATAGAAGCACTTAAGGAGAAACTGTACAATAATGAAAGAGAAAGATTTTAAAGTATGTGCTGATTAGGTCAAAGGGAGAAGAATGGAAGGCTGATGCAAGTATAAGCACTAAGTGTAAACCATGGGTTGAACATACAGCACAGGCAGATCATTCTATGAAAGTCCATGACTGAACAGATTTGAATTTGGGAGACATCACATGTGAGCTGCACAGAAGTTGTCAGGGAGCATTTCATAATCAGTAGGTTTCCTTGCTCACATTTAACTTGATGGTGTCCAGAGCCAATGTTGAGGATTCTCGGGGCAACTCCCTCTCAACTGTGACAATGACATCATTGTGCCTCCACCTCAACTGGTCATACTGCTGGCGTGAAAAGACATACCCAGGGACAGTGACAGTGGTAGCTCAAACATTATACCTTTAAAAGGTACAGTTCAGTGAGTATGATATTTTCAGGATGCTGCTTGACTAGTCTGAGACAAATGCCCCAACTTTTGCATTGGAGCTCAGATGTTGGTAAAGAGGGCTTTGCAGGATCTACAGAGCTATGTTTTCCATTATTGTTTCTAGTGCGCAGATCGACAACATGTAGTGTAACTGGTTCTAATCCTTTTTTTTTTTTGACAGTTTTTAGTGACTAATACTAAATGAATATTTTGCATCAGTATTTACTGTGGAAAAGGATATGGAAGATATAGACTGTAGGGAAATAGATGGTGACATCTTGCAAAATGTCCAGATTACAGAGGAGGAAGTGCTGGATGTCTTGAAACAGTTAAAGGTGGATAAATCCCCTAGAACTCTGTGGGAAGCTAGAGAAGTGATTGCTGGGCCTCTTGCTGGGATATTTGTATCATCGATAGTCGCAGGTGAGGTGCCGGAAAACTGGAGGTTGGCAAACACGGTGCCACTGTTTAAGAAGGGTGGTAAAGACAAGCCAGGGAACTATAGGCCGGTGGGCCTGACCTCAGTGGTGGGCAAGTTGTTGGAGGGAATCCTGAGGGACAGGATGTACATGTATTTGGAAAGGCAAGGACTGATTAGGGACAGTCAACATGGCTTTGTGTGGGAAATAATGTCTCTCAAACTTGATTGAGTTTTTTGAAGAAGTAACAAAGAAGATTGAGGAGGGCAGAGCAGTAGATGTGATCTATATGGACCTCAGTAAGGCGTTCAACAAGGTTCCCCATGGGAGACTGATTAGCAAGGTTAGATCTCATTGAATACAGGGAAAACTAGCCATTTGGATACAGAACTGGCTCAAACTGTAGAAGACAGAGGGTGATGGAGGGTTATTTTTTCAGACTGGAAGCCTGTGACCAGTGGCATGCCACAAGGATCAGTGCTGGGTCCTCTACTTTTTGTCATTTACATAAATGATTTCACGACAGATGCGAGCATAAGAGGTACAGTTAGTAAGTTTGCAGATGACACCAAAATTGGTGGCGTAATGTAGAGCGAAGAGGGTTACCTCAGATTACAGCAGGATCTGGACCAGACGTACCAATGGGCTGAGAAGTGGCAGATTGAGTTCAATTCAGATAAATGAGAGGTGCTCCATTTTGGTAAAGCAAATCTTAGCAGGACTTATACACTTAATGGTAAGGTCCTAGGGAGTGTTGCTGAACAAAGAGACCTTGGAGTACAGGTTCATAGCTCCTTGAAAGCGGAGTTGCAGGTAGATAGGATAGTGAAGGTGGCGTTTGGTATGCTTTCCTTTATTGGTCAGAGTATTGAGTACAGGGGTTGGGAGGTCATATTGCGGCTGTACAGAACATTGGTTAGGTCACTGTTGGAATATTGCGTGCAATTCTGGTCTCCTTCCCATCGGAAAGATGTCGTGAAACTTGAAAGGGTTCAGAAAAGATTTACAAGGATTTCCCAAGGTTGGAGGATTTGAGCCATAGAGAGGGGCTGAACAGGCTGGGGCTGTTTCCCCTGGAGTGTCGGAGGCTGAGGGGTGACCTTGTACATCTCTATGAATCTAAGTGGCTTGCTAAGCCACTTCAGAAGTAGCCAGGCAGGAGGCTGGAAGAACACATCAAGCCAGACAACATCAGGAGGTGGAGAAGTTGATGTTTCGGGTGTATCCCTTCTTCAGGACACCCAAAACATCAACTTCGCCACCTTCTGATGCTGCTTTGCTTGTGGTGTTCTTCCAGCCTCCTGCCTATCTACTCTGGATTCCAGCATTTGCACTTTTTTTTTTGTCTCAGGCCATTTCAGAAGGCAGTTAAGAGTCAACCACATTTCTGTGGTATGGAATCACATGTAGGCCAGATCAGGTAAGGATTGCAGTTTCCTTCCCTAAAATACATTAGCAAATGAGACTGTTGATTGTCGGAGGGAAAAACCAATGGTTTTATGGTTATCATAAGACTCTTTAGATTCAAATTTTGGTACCGAATTCAAATTCTGCCATCTGCTGGTTGTGCAGATATTGCTATACCATTAAGTCAGCAACGAATCAAATTGATATGGTCTTTCAGAGAATAGTGTTGAAAGTGTCAATATTACTTTCTCACGCAAATGTGGCATTTGTCAATTAGAAACACATTGAAGCAGTGCCAAATTCCTGATTTGGCTGATATATCCTAGGTAATGTAGGTAGATCTAGTAGCATGAAAGCTTCGTGTTGTGAAAACTTGAGAGATGTGATTTGCAGCTGCGATTCCAGGCCTTCCAGAAGACGGTTCAACATTTCATGCAGTCCTTATGACACAGATGGGGAAGAGTTAGCCAGTGACACATTTAGAAAGGTGCAAAAGGGGTCTTTTTAGTCCATAGATGAAAAAGCTTGCTCGTACAGCAAGTGTCACTGCACCTACATTTCAAAGTTCAAAGTCTTTCATCTCAAATTGTAACCGGTCTCAGCATTTTCTTTAGTCACAGAACAAAGACACAGCATCTTGGGGCAACTTAGTCTTGAGTGCAATTTGAGTAGAGGTACAAGTGGTCATTTGCTTTCTTTTAAAGAAATTTTCATCTGACAGAAACCGGTTCTATCTCTTACCCTCAAGTATCCAACTTATTCATTCATTCATTCCCTTTTTCTGTGACAATGAGAGAGTAATTGCACTTTCCACTCATCTCCATAACTTTATAATAGTAGAGACAACTTGGCACAGTGAATGCCCGCAGTGCGGACTATGGTGAGTGTTGAACACATGTGACTTAAACACGCACATGTGCAACAATCAGCAGCAGCTACAAAAATTTGGTTCTGGGTTCAGAACTGAAGTGGCAGCAAGTCACTGTAATGCATTTGCAAGGCAGAAGAGTACATAGGTTTCATGCTTAGGGAGCTGCTCATAGCCTAGGGTGGCAACATACACATAGGGAATTGACGACTGCAAACCAGTCCAAAAACATAGTGCAGGAGTCCCACATGATTTTGCTCACTAAGCAGTTCTCCATTTTGCTCTTCAGAGAAATGGCTCTTCAGAGGAGTGCAGCATCAGCAAGCCCATGGCATCACAAACTTCTGAGGAAGAAAGCTAGAAGACTGGAAGAGAGGCAGCACAGGAGATTCATTAGCTAGGAGAACTAACGAATGTTTTTGCAGCTAAAGATGATATCACAGAACGATATGCTGCCTCTCTGGTGCCAGGGTACATCAGAGCAGCTTCTTCCCCGAGAAGGCAATCAGAGGATTCAGTCCGCACTGGTTCCAATGACATAGGAAAGGCAAGCAATTTGGTCCGGATTTAGTCAAAATTTAGAAAGTTAAGTAGAAAATTAGTAAGCAACACCTCAAAAGCAGTAATCTCCAAACTCCCACCAATGCCACACAGGAACACAAACAAGACAAGATAGATGAATGCGGCTAGAAAAGTAATGGAGAGAGGGCTTTAGATTCCTGGCAGAGATGGTACATGTAAAAATGAACACCTGAATGGATTATAATCAACTGAGTTCCTCCAGGATCATCTGCCTGTTTGGGAAGGGTGAAACGACATCAACAGAGACATGGGAATGAGGACAGAATATCAGAAAAGCAACATCAGCTGCACAAAATACAGAGAGAGACAGTTAACATTAGAATAGAGAAAAATTAGATGGCGTCAGAATAAGGCAGAAATTAAATCATTCCAAACCGGATTACAGTGCCTGTATGTGAATGCAAGGAGTATCCTTAAAAAAAACTGGATGTACAAGCACTGATTGCCACGTGGAATAACGATGTTATGGCTATCACAGTACATGTTAAATATTCTGGACACAAGATGCCCAGGAAAGAGAGGAAAAGATGGAAGGAGAGGTGGCAGTTATAGTTAGAGAGTTGTCACAAAACTGGCCCTTTTCGCAAGGATATTTGATTTTTTTCAAGAGGCGTTGTAAACGGGCTGGGCTCCGAAGCATTGGGTTGGTACAGAAAAAGGGTATTGGGAGGCCTTTTTGTTTATACGTACACAGAGACGGCTTTAGGCCACAGCTTTCATGTTTTAGAAGTAACCTGTACGAAGTAGATGTGCTAGAAAGTTTGGAAAACATCAAGATTGATAAGTCCCCAGGGCCAGACCAGATTTATCCCAGGCGGCTCCAGGAAGTAAGAAAGGAGGTTACTAAGCCGCTGGCGAAGATATTTGCCTCCTCCCTCTCCACAGGAGTCGTACCGGAGGATTGGAAAGAGGCGAATCTTGTTCGTCTTTTCAAGGGTAATAGGGAAATCCCTGGCAATTACAGACCAGTCAGTCTTACATCTATGGTCAGCAAAGTTTTGGAAAGAATTTTGAGGGATAGGATTTATGACTATTTGACAAAGCATAGTATGATTAAAGGCAGTCAGCATGGCTTTGTGAAGGGCAGGTCATGCCTACAAATCTTATTGAGTTCTTTGAGGAGGTGTCAAGACAGGTCGATGATGGTCGAGCAGTGGATGTGGTGTATATGGACTTCGGCAGGCATTTGATAAGGTTCCCCGTGGTAGGCTCATTCAAAGTCAGGAAGTATGGGATACATGGAGATTTGGCTATCTGGATTCAGAATTGGCAGGCTGATAGAAGGCAGAGAGTGGTTGTAGATGGAAAGTATTCTGCCTGGGTGTCAGTGTTGAGTGGGGTCCCGTAGGGCTCTGTTTTTGGGCCTCTGCTCTTTGTAGTTGTTATAAATGACTTGGATGAGGTGGTTGAGGTGTGGATTAGTAAGTTTGCAGCTGACACAAAGGTTGGAGGTGCCGTCGATAGTAGAGGGCTACTGCAGGCTGCAGCGAGACAGACAGGATACAGAGCTGGGCTGAGAAATGGCAGATGGAGTTCAACCTGGATAAATGCAAAGTGATGCATTTTGGAAGGTCGAACGCGAATGCTGAATATAGGATTAAAGACAGGATTCTTGGCAGTGTGCAGGAACAGAGGGATCTTGGTGTGCAAATATATAGATCCCTCAAAGTTGCCACCCAAGTGGATAGGATTGTCAAGAAAGCAAATGGTGTTTTGACATTCATTAACAAGGGGATCAAGTTTAAGAGCTGCAAGGTTTTGCTACAGCTCTACAAGTCCCTGGTGAGACCACACATGGAATACTGTGTCCAGTTCTGGTCACCCTACTATAGGGAAGATAGAGGCTTTGGAGAGGGTGCAAAGAAAGTTTATCAGGATGCTGCCTGGACTGGAGGGCTTGCCTTAAGGAAGGTTGAATAAGCTTGGACTTTTCACTCTGGAGTGGAGAAGAGAAGAGAAAAGACCTGATCGAGGTGTACAAAGTAATGAGTGGAATAGAGTTAATAGCCAGAGACTTTTCCCCAGGGCAGGATTGACTGGTATAAGGAGTCATTGTTTGAAGATATGAGGAGGAAGGTATAAAGGAGACGTCAGAGGTAGGTTCTTTACGCAGAGCGTTGTGAATGCATGGAATGTGTTGCCAGCGGTGGTGGTGGAAGCAGAGTCATTGGGGACATTTAAGTGACTGCGAGACACGCACATGGATAGCAGTGAGTTGAGGGGTGTGTAGGTTAAGTTACATTAGGATTAAACCTCGGCACAACATTGTGGGCCAAGGGGCCTGTTCTGTGCTGTACTTTATGTTCTATGGTCTAATGACAGGGGAGCGGTCAGTCCTGGAAGCTGAATTCTTGTTGTTAGTCAGTTCAGTTCAGCAGTGGGCTGTGTGGAAACAGACTGTGCAACTCTCTCTCCTTTAGCCCTTCTAATTTCGACTTCTAAACCTCTTTCAGTTTCACTATTTTTAAGGGGCTTGTTTACTGGAACTGTTGCACATATTTTTCGGTACAGCACAATTAAGTCTAATTTGGATAGACTGAGTTCTGTGGATATTACATATTCTGTTCTTTGTGTTTCATTCCATAATTTTGAAAATACATTTTTATCTGTTTTAAAATTTGGTAGTCAACCTAGCTAACTTACTCCAGGTAATTTTCACTGTACACTAACTGAAACAAATAGCCAAGTTATGGTCTGGGCTACCTGCTTAAGAATGTTTTGAGTAGTCTGGCCTAGTCCATAACACAGTGCATTGCAGTCCTACTGAAGAATAACATTCCAGTGGGTACAAGGGCAAAGTCAATTTGGGTGGAGTGAAAGAACAAAAAAAAAGGTACAATTACATTGTTCAGTGTCGTTAGCAGGCCACCAACTAGTGGGAAGGTGTAGAGTAGGGGGATGTCTAATCTACAACCTATTGGCCACTAATGCCCTGCCACAGTAAGGGGCAGGGTTACAGCTGCTGCATCCCAGATTGGCAGGAAAACATAATTGGGAATGGAAATATTCTGTCCCTGGAGTGACAAAAGGCTCGATTGCTGAAGCTTTGAGACAGTTAAAGATCATCACAAATGCTGCAGCGCTTGGCTTAACTTTGATCTGTGAATAGTCTGTCATTGCTAGTTAATGCATTGTTTTCTTTGAAACTTGGCCCAAAATGACAAGATCCTCAGTGAACTCCTATCTCATCATTTTATCCATTTCTGAGACAACTTGGGACATCTCACGAATGATATTTTGTTTTCTACTTGATGACAGATATCAAAGCTAACTAACTGGCCTACAGTTTCCTGTATTCCTCCCTGGTGAACAGTAGGGTTATATTTGCTAATTTCCAGTCTGATAAAACTTTCCATTTTCTCAAATGTATCACTTTCGTAAAAACTCGTATGGTCCTTTAGGGAAGGAAATCTGCCAGCCTTAGGGGCAGCACGGTAGCTCAGTGGTTAGCACTGCTGCCTCACAGCACCAGGGACCCAGCAGGCGACTGGAGTTTTCACATTCTCCGTGTCTGTGTGGGTTTCCTCCGGGTGCTCCAGTTTTGTCCCGCAGTCCAAAAGTGAGCTGGTCAGGTGAATTGGCCATGCTAAATTGCCCATGGTATTAGGTGCATTAGGGAAATGGGTTTGGGTGGGTTACTCTTCGGAGGGTCGGTGTGGACTTGTTGGGCCAAAGAACCTGTTTTCATAGCGTAGGGAATCTAATCTTAACTGGTCTAAACTTACATGTGACTCCAAACCCACAGCAATATAGGTGACTCTTAACTGCCCTCTGGGCAAGTAGAAATGGGCAATAAATACTGGCCTTGCCAATGACATCTGCAAGCCAGGAATGGTGTCAATGTTTGTATTTCATGCTAATGAGGGAGGAGATGTAATCTCTTTCAAAACCCTAGGTTGAAGCCCATCAGGAGGCAGGGCCTGGTCAGCACAGACCCCTCCCCTCCCATCAGCTTGCTTTGTAGATCTTCCCAGTAATTGTTATTTAACAAAGTTCCTATCAAACTTTTGAAAGTTCTTTTCTTTCTTCTACCTACTGATGTCCAGTTATTTTGGGATTTTTAAAAAAATCTACAGTGAAGACAGAAACAAAATGTGTCCATGAGCCACCATTTCCTTATTATGCACTATTAACACCCCTTCAATAGGAAGGGCAGGCAATTTTTAAGAATGGAAGTCAAAGCTGCACACAGTACTCCTGGTGTGATTCCAGCAAAAACCTGTAAATTCCTGCTGACAAAATTTAACGAGTTAGGGTGCAGTTAGGAGAATGCTGCAAGGATCAGTGCGGAGTCCTCAGTCATTTATAACCTATGTTGGTGACTCTGATGAAAAGGTAGAGGATCATATATTGGTTTGCTGACAATTGAAAGCTAAGTGGGAAAGCAAGCAAAGAGTTAAGACAAGTTAATTGAGTTGGCAATAAGGTGGCAGATGGAGAAACATGTTGAGACGTAGTAAGCTATCCTATTTAAATAAAAATCAGCATTGCACAAGTTACATAATTCCAATTTGCACACAAAGTGTCTAAGGCCACTTAAATTTTGCTTAAAGTGGAAGAATCTTATCTGATAAATGCAATTTCAAGTAGTCTCGCTTCCACATGAAAGAGGGCCAAAAGATTGGTTTTCTTTAAAAGCTACCTCTTGACCAATGATTTAAAATAAAAGCAACACATCTATCTGGTTTCGTCATATTTAGTGTGTAACACTTGCTGACTGGGATGTTACAATGACCCCACAGCATATCTAACACGGCTCTTGACCACAGCATTATAAGAGAGAATGTTTTTTTGAACAGATGTGGTTGGAAAATAAACATATGCTGTCATCAAAATATTTTCCATTCAGTTGAAATTCTTCACCTCTTGGGAAGCATAACATGTAGAAATAAACTTAACTCATAAGTTTAAAAAATGCAGCCATATCATGTTATAGTTTTTCTGCCATTAGTACACAAAGAATTTTGCGAATCTTTCAGTTCACTTTTTTATTCTGTTCTGCTTTTGTGTAAATTTGCAAAATCACTCACCTACATATCGTCCACCAGGTTTAATAACTTTGGTACTTCGACTACGGGTTTCCTCTTCAGCCTGAGTCATGCGTTCTCGTGTTGTCTGATAGGAATCATTTGTTGCACATATTGTAATTTTATCTTGTATGCTTCCAAAGCAGTCCAATTCTGAAACTCCATCACTAGAGAGAGAGAGAGAGAGAAAAAAAAGAGAGAGAGAGAGAGAGAGAGAGAGACACAGTATGAGAGAAATTGTGCATCTTCCCTTGCACAGATAGATTATGGCAGTTATTTTAAATGGTGGACCATTAGCCTGCATTGGGAACAACTTTTTAAGATACCAGAAAGTTGTACATTGTCTCTTAAAGGGATTCAGGTGTCCATGTATATAGAATGCAGCATGCAGGAAGCCAAATGGTATACTGGCCTTCATGGTAAGGAGACTGGAGTTGAAGAATATAGTCCTGCGAAACCTTTATAGGTTTTTGCTGGAATCACACCAGGAGTACTGTGTGCAGCTTTGACTTCCATTCTTAAACACAAATGTACTTGCACTGGAGGCATTACAACAAAGGTTCACTGCATTGGTTCCTCAAATGAAACAGATGCCCTATCATGAATCTGAGCAAATTGTCTATATTCTTCAAAATGAAGAAGAATGAGAATCTTAAGATAGACATTGATAGATGAACCCAGAGACAGGGTGGGGACCAGGCATAAGGGTCAGATCATTTAGGACTGAGGTCAGAGAGAATATTTCACCCAAATCATTGCGATTCTTTGGGATTCACTACTCGAATGTGCTGGGGCTGTTCAAAGACTGGGGAGCAGATAGGAAGTGAAGTTGAAACCAAAGATCTGCCATGATCATACTAAAGGCCAGGGAGCTCAATGGGCTGAATGGTCTACTCCTGCTCTAAGGTCTTATGTTCTCATTGAACAATTTGGTTTCACTGACTCACATTTGAAAAACTATTAACTTTGCAATTTGGTTTAGTAACAACATTCCTCAATTCTATATGGTTTGTTCTTCCATCCCTCATCCTCGAACTGGACTCATCACAGCAGTTGAAGGTCAGTACTTTAACAGCATCTTGTTGGGATATATTGTCGTACAAAGTCAATAGTTGAATAAAATGTGAGATTTTACAGTATTGTCAGTTATAAACTAACCTCAGCAAAAGAAGAAACTTCTTACTGCTGGAAATTGTGTAGCAACAATACACCATGCAAAAATAAACATTTGATTTAAGAACTTTTGGCCCATCTAAAAAGTTGTGCTTGATGTACTAAAACATGACGTTTATTATGAACCTCTATGAAATTCAAAAGAAAACATCTTAAAAGGCTTGGTAGAAACAACATTGCATATTAACAATCTTTTTCAAGTCATGGCATTTTTGACTTCTCAAATATTAACAGCCTCTAAGGATTCTTGGAGCTTTTAAGCAAGAAAGTATCTGCCATTTGTAATGTTTATATGCAAGCAATTCAACTTTGAAACTGTTTTAGTAATTCCAAGTGATATATTGCCAGTTAGTTAATTCTGTTTGTTTTGTGACATGACAAACCTGTCAATCCTTTTTGTAATCATTATACTAAGGAATAATACAAAGCAATATACCTTAATCTCTTTAGAAAAAGTAGATGCAAACCAATATTCCCTTTCTGCCACATCCATGTGTTTCAGCCATGTCATAAGTAGATTTGTCCCACACAAATGGCAGGCACTAACCATCTCCAATGAGGGTATCTAACCATTACCTCTTAAAGATTCAGTGGCAATACCCCGTGAAATCCCTCACTACCAATCTTCTTGGAGTTACCACTGACAAGAAACTGGACTATCCGTATGAATATTGTGGCTACAAGAACACGTCAAAGTCTAGGAATCCTGCAGCAAGTAACTCACTTCCTGTCTCCCCAAAGCCGGTCCACCATCTCCAAGGCATAAGTCACAATTGAGATGGAATATGTCCCACCTGCCTGGACAAATGCAGCTCCAACAAAACTCAAGCAGCTTGACAGCATCTAGGACAAAGCAGTTTGCTTGAGTGCACCACATCTACAATCAGTCACTGCCAGTCAGTAGCAGTGTACACCAACCTTTTGATGGACTGCAGAAATACGCTAAGGCTAAAATAACTCCTTCTGACCCAATAACCATTCCACCTAGAAAGATAAGAGCAGCAGTTACATGGGAATGCAAGTTCCTCTCTAAGCCACTCAAAAATATATCCTTCCCTAGGTCAAAATCCTGGAACTCTCCCCAACAGCATGTGGATCAACTTACACTAAATGAATTTCAGTTCGAGGCTGCAGCTCACGATCACCTTCTCAAAACTAACTAGGATTGAGCTGTCAATTCTAATCTAGCTAGCAATGCCCAGATCCCATGAACAAATACTAAATATGTTGACTCTAGAGTGTCCCTTGGGCTCCTAATGAGGAGAAAAAGTTGAAGTAGTATATGAGCAATGGATGAACAGAACTTGTGAGAAAACACACAGTAGAGCTTCTAATAACCTCAAGCTCATAGTACAATGTGACAGGTTGGATGTAGATCACTAATGGTATCGAATTTAAAAAATCATTGATATGTTTCGACAGAACAGCTGAAGTGGGGATGAACTTACACATTACTATGGAGATGAAAGATGGAAATTTACACCAACAGCATATTATGTAGCTTTTGACAAAGGGTCAGTTAGACTCGAAACGTCAGCTCTTTTCTCTCCTTACAAATGCTGCCAGACCTGCTGAGATTTTCCAGCATTTTCTCGTTTGGTAGCATATTATGCTATTTTGAGATGAAATTGCATCATTCGCACCCTTTGTAGTGGTCCTATTTTTAGGTCCATTTATTATGATCAGCAGTTGAGGTGCTTGCTATCGACTCAAATTAAAACCCCATTCTGATATTTACCCTCTTCCTGTGCTGAATACAGTATGCAGCCAGTTAAGGCAACCATAAGAGGCACTAATGAGACTTAGAAGCCCTGCCTCCTTTGATGTCCATGACACAAGACACTCAGATGCCACAGCCTGCAATGAACTGAGGCTGAGAACGAGAAAGGAAATTGTCCAACAAATTTAGGCAAGACAAAGGCTTTACTGATCTAGTCTCTGCTAAAAATAATTTTGACCCTGGTCCGATGTACGTAATTTAAAGTCTAACTGAAAGGTATAAATCTTGTGGCAACTTCAAAGATCAAGTCTAACAATGCAGTGACATTGGAGGGACTACAAAAGAGATTTATTAAACTGAATCCTGGGATGAAGGGCTTCAAGGTCCAGAAGTCGGAAAAATTCTAAATACCAGACTTGTTCGAGCAAGGTTGCAACGATTAGCCCAGCAAATACAGACCAATCTGTTTTACTTCAGAACAGAATTAGTAGTCACAAAACAAAATGTGGGTTGATTAAGAGGCAGCATGGAGTTCTACAGGGGAAATTGTATTTGACAAAATTGTTGGACATTTTTGATGAGGTAACAAGAGTCAATGAAGGTATCACTATTGATGGGTAAGTCAACTACCAGAGGTGTTTAATACAGTGTCACACGACATTCCTGAAGAAGGACTTTTGCCTGAAATGTTGAATTTCCTGCTCCTCAGATGCTGCCTGACCTGCTGTGCTTATCCAGCACACTTTAATCTAGACTCTGATCTCCAGCATCTGCAGTAATCACTTTTGCCTAGTGTCACAGACAGGAGAAAAGTTATAGCCCATGTAATATAAGGGATAGTAGATCTGCAAATACAAAATTAGCTTAAATAATACAAGAATATTTTTAAGGCTGAAGGAAGAGTCGCTACTGGGTCCCTTGCTTTTTCTAATATTAATGATCTGGACCTGTGTGTGTGCGCAGGGGACAATGTCAATGTCAAAAAGTTTGGTGACAATAATTGGAAGCAATGCAAATGGTGAGGAAGATAGTGTAAACTTCCAAAAAGAACATTGACAAGTTGGAGTGGATGGATGGATGGATAGATAGATTTCAAGTGATTGCAAAAGGAACAAATGTAAGATGAGGGGGAAAAAAAAGCTTTTCCACACAGTGAGTGGTTAGGTTGTGGAATGCACTACCTGGAAGTGTGATGGAGGCAGGTTAAAGTGAGACATTCAAGATGGTATTGGATTATTTGGATAAAAATAATGTACAAGAGTACAAGGGAAAAATAGAACATAGATCAGTACAGCACAGTACAGCACAGGCTATTCGGCCCTCAATGTTGTGCTGACCTTTCATCCTACTCTAAGATCAAACTAACATACATGATAGAACAGTGCGAAATTCGGAGATCAATATTAATGATGCTCATTTGAAGAGCCAATGGAAAAACAAAGACCAAATGCCTCTTCAGTGCTGTAACAAATCTGCCATTGTGATTAACTCAGGTTGTAACTTTGCTCACTGAGCTGGTAGGTTTGTTCTTATGAGAGCGAGCTCAGTGAGCAAACTTACAACCTGAGCTACCAATCTTCTCATAAATCGTGATTAACTGCTAAAAAGTTTGGGGCTTTATTCATTGGACTATAGAAGAATAAGGAGTGATCTATTTATAACATACAGGACTCTGATCAGGCTTGCAGGCTAGATGTTGAAAAGATTAGTGTGGGAATTTTAGATTAGTGGGGACATTACAACAGGAAAGACAACATTCATTTTAAATAAAGGTGTAGCATAATTCCTTAACTCAACTCTAGTTAAGAGAAGGTAGATTTTTGAAATATCACAGTTGATAGTTCTGATGAGCTGGCTTGAAAGAGTTAAAGACAAAAAAAACTGCAGGTACTGGAATCCAAAGTAGACAGGCAGGAGGCTGGAAGAACTCAGCAAGCCAGGCAGCATCAGGAGGTGGGTTACACCAGAAACGTCAACTTCAGCACCTCCTGATGCTGTCTGGCTTGCTGTTTTCTACCAGTCTCCTGTCTGTCTACTTGGAAAGAGCAACCATTATTCTGTTGAATGATGAGGCAAGCTCAAGGGACCAAAAGGCCTAGTTATGCTCCTATACATCTTGTATTCTTATAGAAATCCTTGATGGCAGGGTCAAATGTTGGAAGATCCCAATAGGCAAGATAGGCAAGATATGCTGCCCATACCATTTAGAAATCTGAAGTTTATGCAAAAGTACCATGCCTTTTTGAACATTTAGAGATTGTCAGAGTCCCAATACTCAAAGTGATACTTTTATTGGAGGAACTGAACCACAATCAAATGGATAAGAGACAGTTTCAAACGTAAAAATTTTGGACATTATTTTGCTATCAACCAATCCATTTTATAGGCTAACTCTGCAGCCAAAGGTATCAACTACTTATTCCAATGAGGGCACATTTTCAAGCCAGATTAGAGGCAAAATGTGTAAACTACTGTGTAATTCCTGTCTTCCAGATTATTGTTCCACATGCTAGTTTGAAGCATCCAAGCGCCAGGGTTTGCTAATTTTAATACACAGGTTTTACCAAATTGAAGTATTGGAGATTTTTTTTATTGCACAACATATCTATGTGGCAGAAAAACAGTAAGAATGTATATATTTGACATCAAAATAAGACTGCAGCAACAAGATTAGATTCTTGAAATAATTAACTACTCGACAATGTGACTAGGTAATCTTTTATTCTGTTTTATCTGCAATGACTGAGAATGATTTAAATAACCTACTGGATTCACTACACTGAGCAAATTCCAAGTATCTACCAAACATGCCTTTAGATCAAAATGTGTCAAACTAAAATCAAGAGTAAAATCAGAGTGTAATAGAATACATATCCCAAATTTAGGCTTGGCCATTTTTTGGCTAAGTTAGCTGCCTGAATCATCAGTAACTGAGCTGCAACATATATAACCGAATAACAATCTTTCAATGAGTCTTCTCACTTGAGTAAGCCACGGTAAAGAAAAGTCAGTTTACAGTACCTGGAGATATATTGCTGGACACAATCAAAACTTCCCTGAGGGTTATCTTTTCCAACATTGGATACATAAAAGTCAAAATTTCGTGTGTCGTTGTGGGCATCTGTTCTTGGAATCTTTATTAACTATGGAGAAAGGAAAATAAAACTAGCAAAATGTTTTAAAAAAACAAAATTAGATTTGAAGATTTTCATTGGGTAAAAAAAAATCAATCAACCAACATTCCTTTTCAACACAGTGCTTAGAGAACAATGCTACCAAAGATGATGAAGTATCACTAACGTGATTTATACACAATGGACTGGCTGAAAAAGGGACTCCGCTGCCACAGTGGTCGAGATTACTGTTCTATGAAGTTGCAGTTTTCTGGTAATAAGGTTTCTCTTAAAGAAATAGAAATTTCAACTTAATTTACAAGGTACTTGTTTGTTCGATCTTAAGAGCTCAGTTGCATAATTAGCACTGCTGCCTCACAGCGCCAGAGACCCGGGTTCATTTCCCGCCTCAAGCAACTGTCTGTGTGGCGTTTGCACATTCTCCCCGTTTCTGCGTGGGTTTCCTCCGGTTTCCTCCCACAGTCCAAAAATGTGCAGGTCAGGTAAATTGGCCATGCTAAATTGCCCGTAGTGTTAGGTGAAGGGGTAAATGAATGGGTCTGGGTGGGTTGCTCTTCGGAGGGTTGGTGTGGACTTGTTGCGCCGAAGGGCCTGTTTCCACACTAAGTAATCTAATCTAAAGTAATCTAATCTCAGCAATTTAGCTTTTGCCTTATCAATAATTTTAATAAACCACCCCAAGTGCAAAGTGGAAGAATCAATGTCCATTCCCAAGGAAGCATCTACTGTTTTTAAATACTTCTGATATGGTTAACCATGTGAAAAAAATGGTTTATTCTTTATCCTGTGGGACCATAAATATTTAAGCCTGTCTCACCATTCTCAGTGGTTAATCTCTACCTCAACTTTGAGTAACAAATTTGAGCCACACTTTTCATGCCCCTTACTCCAACAGAAATCTTTCAAGCTTAGTCTAAATCTTAAAGTTTATTTGGGCTATCATGTACAGCATTGAATGTTTTCCAGATTCCTATTATCTTTTGACCTGACTCCTAAGTGGCCTAACTCAAATCTAAATTTTCAGCATTTGCCTGGCAGAGTACATAATTTCTATAACTGACCCAAATTTCTTGTGGCTTTTAAAAAGATTACTGGATTAGCTCAAAGGTAAGTTAGCTATGTTTAAGCAACATCTACACATACTTTGATAATCTTGTGATTTACTAGAAAAGTAAAAGAAAACAATGAAACTTCAACAGTTTAACATTTACATGAACTTGAAATATAATTTTCAAGTGGAAATTTTACAGCTTTCTCAATATCAGGTTCAACTATTTAAGGGGTTGAGGCACTTTCGCTACCTATGCACTTATTCCAATCCCCACATGCCAGGCCCTTGTTATCAAATGTCAAACAGTGTGCCGGTCAGGCAGCATCTGAGGAGCAGGAGTGTCGACGTTTTGGGCATAAACCGTTGATCAGGAATGTGGATGGGTGGGAGTGAGGGGGAAAGAGTGTGCTGAGATAAGACAGGAAAGTGGGGGAAGTGTGGTAGTTGGGATGGTGATAGGTGGATGCAGACGGGAGGGTGATTGTGATAGGTTGGTGGGGAGGGTGGAGTGGATAAGTAGGAAGGAAGATGGACAGGTCAGACAGTTCAAGAGGGCTATGCTGAATTGGACGGCTGGATCTGGGAGGAGGTGGGGGAAGGAGAGATTTGGAAACTAGTGAAGTCGAAGTTGATACCATGTAGTTGAAGGGTCCCAAAGCGGAAGATGAGTCATTCTTCCTCCAGTCATTGAGTGGCTTGGATTTGGCGGAGATGGCGGCCCAGGAGTTGCATGTCCTTAGTGGAGTGGGAGAGGGAGTTGAAGTAGCTGACCACAGGGTGGTGGGATTGTTAGATGTGTGTCTCATATTCCTTAACACACTCCACAGGTTGGTGTTCTGTCTCCCCAATGTGAAAAAACAATCCCTGATTCCCATTTCCTCCACCTCTGCTGTATCAGCTCTCAGGAGGAGCATTTCCACTCCACGACATCCCAGATGGCCTATTTCCAGAACTCCAATTTTCTCTCCGATGTGATGAACAATGCCCTCCAGTGCATCTCCTCCAATTCCTGCACCTCTTTCCTTGAACCCACCCCTCCAACTACAACAAGGATAGAACCCCTTGCTCCTCACCTTCCACCCCACTAATATCCAGTATAGTGCATTATCCGCCACCATTTCCGCCACCAACAGTCAGATCTCAATACTAGAGGCATATTTCCCTCCACACCCTTATCTGCATTCTGAAGAGACCATTCCCTCCACGACTCCCTCGTTAGGTCCACATCCCCCAAAAATCCACCCTTCACTCACACCACCTTTCCTTGCTGCCACAAGAGGTGTAAAATCTGTACCCACACCCCTCCCCTCACTTCCATCCAAGGCCCCAAAGGACCTTTCCACATCCAGCTGGGATTTTCTGGTCAGGTTTTGGGTAGTCAGGAGGCAAGTTACTCGCCACAGTATGACGAACCTCTGATCTGCACTGGTAGCCACTGTTTATGTGGAGAGTCCAGTTGAGTTTTTAGACAGTGGTAACTCCCAGAATGTTGATAGTGACAGTGATGGTAACACCATTGAATGTCAAGAGACAGTGGTTAGATTGTCTCTTATTGAAGATGGTATTTGCGTTGTGCCAGTGTTACTTGCCGAAAAAAACCACACCCACTAAAGAATGTAACTTAACAGGTTGAGGAAAATTAGGATTTGACAAGAAATGCTAGACTTTCCAATGACAGTCAAACTGAATTTTTAAAAATCTGCATGGATCCTACTAATTTTGAAAATACTCTTCTGAATATTCAATGTAACTAAGTAGTTGGAAGTATTTTTCTTTGGACAAATGACTTTTCTTGTTCCTCTGAAGGGAAAGGGAAGGATGGACGCAGGGGCAGAAGACAGAGCTGGAGAGGAAGAGAGGGAGTTACGAAAACAATAAAACCATAAGATATAGGAGCAGAATCGGGTCATTAGGCCCATCTAGTCCATTACACTATCTGATCATGATTGATGTTTAAAGGTTACATGTGTTTTAAGAGTACTTATGAGGTATTTTAATCTCCAAATGTAGACTAAGAAGACAGTGGTATAAGGAGCAGGGAGGGTCAAGCATGCTTATTGTGCACGCAGGAAAATGTCTACAGCAGTATATATCCAGTCCAACAAGAAACAAGGTCCTGCTTGACCTAGTGCAGGGACAGTTTCAATGTTTGCAGATGATACAAAACTTGGGAGTATTGTAACCTGCAAGAACAGTATAGGAAAATCAAAAAATATTACCAGTTTGGGGGAGGACAGATAAGTAGCTGAATTTCCATGTGGAAAAGTGTGGGTGATACATATTGGTAAAAAGAACAGAGTAACAGTATAAACTAAAAGCTATACTCTATAGTGTGCACAAGAGCAGACACACCTGGGTGCATATGTTTACAAGTCATTAAAAAGTATAGAACAGGTGCAGCATCACCAAAGTTTGGTACGTTTGAGACTCCAAATAATCAATCAATTTAAAACAAATAGTTATCAAGAGGATAAGGTGTGGAGAAACTACTTTTATTCATGCAGCATAGAATATTTTATCATAGGGAAGCAAAGATCAATGCATGGTTCAAAACCAAATTGGATAATTAAAAGAATAGACATGAACTAGATTTAATTCAGGATTGTTTTACTAAGAACCAGTACAGACAGTGCACCAAAATAGCTGCTTTAAAATTACAAGGTAGGCCATTGACTATCTTTTGATTCTAATATTTTATTGTCTCATGGGAAAGTAATAAGCTTCCACTTAGCATTCTGCCTTAATAGTGTAGCCTGGGTTGGGAACTGAATGGAAAATAGATCTTATTACTCTGCAGCATAGTTTTTCCCAAAATGTTTAATAGTTTCAATCAATATAGACTCCTATATCAATCACAAATTTTAAACACCATGCATTTACAAGAATGCATCTGAACAAAGTGAAGATTCATATTTTGATCAACACCCATTAGACTCTTACCATGAACAATAATGCACAACTTGTATCTATTTTGAGCAGTACTGAAACAAACGAAAATACTTCTCTTTCTCTTATTGAGGCTTTATGGCTCCAGCAGATAAGTTTGCACACCTGTTAAAGCTTTTAGGAAAAGCAAAGGTGAATTTAAACAGAAGTTGTTTGAATCACTACTTGGAACAGTCACTACGTAGTCAGGTTTAACTGCATGCACTAAATTTCAGTAGCATTAAAAATATACCCAATACAGGCAAATGTACTTCATGGGCATACTCCTGTAACTAGTCAGACACTTACAATCAACTTCATTCACCCAAATTTAGAATTCTGACACAGCACGATTATAAAGCTTATCTGTTTATAAAATAGACACAAACAGTACTTTGCCTTAAAATGATTATGGAAAGTGCTGACTCAGGATGTGCAAGACCGACCCTGGCTTCCTTTTTAAAGGGTGCAGTAGGCCTGCTGGATCTTTTGCAATGCTTTTCCCCTGCCTGGTTGGAGCTGCTGGTATTTATTACACATGTCTATTAATGGACTAAGGTGTTTATTTAAATTGATCAAGCTACCTTTAAGGTTGCTCACTACTCCCCTCGCCATGAAATGCTGATGTTTCCAAGATATGTCAACCACAGTTTCACATAATTTACATACTATTTTAGTAAATTATCATAGGTAGTAACCAAAGAAAGCAAGCTATGTTTTTGTCATAGAATATCATTTTGCTTGATAACTCAAAAAAGATACAGTGCAAATCCAAATGACACAAATGATTGAGACGGAATGCCCAGTATCAAGAATGTCTTAAACTTACATATTAAAACCCGATTAGTCACATTTAGATTCTCAATTAGCTGGATTGCCGCCTCTAACGTTTTGGTAACACTGACAGAAACCTAGTGTGCAAGATTCAGTGATTTAAGTGATGAATTTAATTAAATGAGACCAAAACTTCTAAATATTCAATGAAATTGTCCCAACTCTGTGCTTGGTGTGAAGGATATCCTTGTCAAGAATTTCAAAGTGTTTGCTTCAGAATGTCTTACATTTTATCATAAAGTTATTTGGATCTTTGTGAAGTGAAAGCAGAAGTTAATGGCAGATTTGCAATTTCACATCCGACGAGTGAATAACTATGCATTAATCATCAAAAGATTCAGGAACTTAAAACTGATCTTTTGGATTATTTTCAAATTGTTAAATGAAGGTTATGTCGTCTAGTTAATAATCACATTTGTGCACAATCTTGAATACTTAAAAATATTCTCATCTGCTGAGTTTTGATCACTGCTGTGAGATATTGTTTTACTGGTTTTTACTAATGAAAAGCCACAGCAAAAAAAAAGTGAGCATGATAATAAGTATCTGAACTACTCAGTGCTATACTCGAAGCAGCAGCTACAAGGCCAATGCTCCAAGAGGTGACTTCAGAACAAGCTTGAAATCATTTTCAAATTCCCAGACAGCCCACTGGTACATCTGGTAATTGTTTACATTTAATTTTAATGCAAGCAGAGAACAAACAGTCCCTGCCAACATTAAAATTTATCACTTGCTCAGAAGCCAGTGACTGCAGCTTTCAGTGTGCATAAATATATGCACACATCTCTGCTATCTCTGGACAGAAAGTGGCAAAGGACTTAATTAGTTTAGGATGTGCAGTCCATTTCTATGAAAAATACTATTACTTCTTAAGAGACCGGATGAAATACCTCAGGAGAACCACCACATTCAATGTTAGCAATGTAAAGCAGCACCACAGTAAGAAAAAGCAATGTCTTAGGTGGGGCCAGGCTAAGACTGTATATAGGTGTATATTAGGTTTACTACATACTTTATGATCAAGGTTTGATAAATAAGGTTGGTGAGTTGCAAGTAACCGCAGGGAATGTTGATGGAAGGATAAAAACAAAGAGAGGCAGGACTGAATATTAAATATTCCTGGATTTGGGTAAGCAGAAACTGTAGCAGAAAAAAAGGGTGCAAATTATAGATGTCAAGGCTGAATATCCAAAGTTCACAGGGGAAGTGAGAAAGAAAATACCAAATGCAAAGAAAATACAGAGACAGGCAGCTAACAAAAATGGAATCCAAATCTTTCACTGGGAAATAAAATCTAAAAATGAGGCGGCCAAGTGGGGACCCAAAAAGGGCTTGGCATGACACTACTTTGTGGGCGGCACGGTGGCACATTGGTTAGCACTGCTGCCTCACAGCGCCTGAGACCCGGGTTCAATTCCCGCCTCAGGCGACTGACTGTGTGGAGTTTGCACGTTCTCCCAGTGTCTGCGTGGGTTTCCTCCGGGTGCTCCGGTTTCCTCCCACAGTCCAAAGATGTGCAGGTCAGGTGAATTGGCCATGCTAAAATTGCCCGTAGTGTTAGGTAAGGGGTAAATGTAGGGGTAGAGGTATGGGTGGGCTGCGCTTCGGCGGTGTGGACTTGTTGGGCCGAAGGGCCTGTTTCCACACTAAGTAATCTAATCTAATCTACTTTCACTTGACATGGGTGTCATTGGTTAGGTGAACATTTGTTGCCCATCCCTAGTTGCCCAAAAGGTGATAGTGACGCACTTTCTTGAACTGCTACAGTCCTATACAGTGCTATTAGGACGACTTGCAGGATTTTGACTGAGTGACAATGGAAGAATGAAATATGGTTCAGCATTCGGTCAATGTGGGCTTTGAGGAAAACCCATGCATTTGCTTCTCTTGTCCTCTAGAGGTCAAAGATTGAAAACACTGTCAAAGAAGCTTTATTGAGTATCTTAGTCAATTATACATATTACTACTGCAGTACATCAGTGGTGGCATAAGAAATGAACATTAACAGTGGATAGAGTGCGAATCAAGCAGGGTAGTTTGCGCTGAATGGTGTCAAGCTAGAGTATTGTTGCAGCTGCATTCATCAGACAAGTGTGAGATATTCTATCACAGTCCCAACTTGTACCTTGATATATGGTGGACAGCCTTTGTGGAGTCAGGTGGTGAATAATCAGCCTCAGCACTCATACGTCCAAACAAGTTCAGTTGTTGGTCAATTGCAAACCCAGAATGTTGATACCAAGGGATTCTGTGATGATGACATTAAATGTCATGGGGAGGGTTTGATTCCATATTGTTGGAGATGGTCATTTCTTGCAAAATGCTTATCTTAGATATACATGACCAAAATTCAATAATTTTCCAATGATATAAAACTTGGATGTACTACCTATTGAGAAGATATGGAAAGACTTCAAAAAGGTTGAACAAGCTAAACAAACTGATGGAGTGGATAGGTGTGAAACTAATGAATTTTAATTCAGACAAGTGTGAAATAATAGTTTATATTATCACCCTAATGAAATAAACAATAAGGGAGCTCGTGTACAATAATGGTAGCATTCTTACCTCAGAACCAGGAGGCACCCCAGAGGTGTGTAATAATATCTGAGCAAGCTGATTCGGAAAGAAATATGAACTAAGTGGTACAACTCCAGAGTGCTAGAGGAACAAAGAACTGAGGAACACAACAGCCACTCTTCCTGTCTGACAGGCACTAAATGCTCTTTCAAAGAGACCTCTTAGTATTAGAGATTTGTCTCATGACCTCTGAAGACATGGAAAAATGATGGCAGTCATGTGAATTATTTTTAAATTAATCAACCTGTGTCAATGTTACAACTGGTTAGTGGCACAGATAGGACTTCATCCCAATCTTCTGGTCAAGAGGCAAATGGCAAGAGTGTCACTTGGCGTGAGACTCATTTTCCTCATGAACCCAGTTACTTTTCCACCACTTGATTAATGTGCCACTTCTCCCATGATAAAGGAAAGCTGGCTGCCATGTTTTTAGCCATAATGGACTACATTAAATCCAGCTGACTATGTAATTTTGGTGTCCATATTGATGGAAGGATTTACTTGCATTCATTGCAGTACCAGAAAACGCTCACTACCTTTATATCTGGGATAATGAGATTACGTAAATTCAGTCTATATTCTCTGGAATTTAAGGTAAAAAGGGTCTCAATAGTGTAGATGTTGGTTTTATTTTGTTCCCCCACTCCCTGCGCAAACTGGCCAGGGAACCGAAAAACACAGACAGTCTCTGTTCTAATTATTTGTCCCCTTATCCTGAGAGAGAGTCAGAAATGTGCAGCAAGGAAACGGACCCTTCAGTCTAACATGTCCATGCCAACCGGATATCCTAACCTTCTCTAGTTGCATATGCCAGCACTTGGTCCATACCCCTGTAAACCCTTCCTGTTCATATACCCATCCAGATGCCTTTTAAAAGTTGTCATTGTACCAACCTCCACTACTTCCTCTGGCAGCTCATTCCATATATGCACCACCCTTGGTATGAAAAAAGCTGACCCTTAGGCCCCTTTTAAGCCTTTCCCCTCTCAGCTTAAACCTATGCCCTGTAGTTTTGGATTTCCCCCACCCTGGGAAAAGACCTTGGCTATTCACCCTCCCATGCTATTCATGATTTTAAAAGGCTCTGAAGGTCACCCCTCAGTCTCCAACACTCCAGAGAAAAAAGCCCCAGTCTCATTAGCCTCTCCCTATAGCTCAAACCCTCCAACTCAATCTTTTCCGAAGCCTTTCAAGTTTTATAACATCCTTCCTATAGGAGGGAGACCAGATTTGCATACAACATTCCAAAGGTGGCCTAACCAATGTCCCGTACATCTGTAATATGACCTCCCAACTCCGATACTCAATGCTATGTCTAATGAAGGAAAGCATACTAAACATCTTCTTCACTATCCTATCTACTCGAGACTCTATATTGAAGCAACTTTGAACCTGCACACCTAGGTTTCTTTGCTCAGCAACACTCCTCAGGACCTTACCATTAAGCGTGTAAGCTGTGCTCTGATTTGCCTTTCCAAATTAAATTAATCAACCTGTGTCAATGTTACAACTGGTTAGTGGCAGCATCTCACATTTATCTAAAAAAATTAAACTCCATCTGCCACTGATTGGGTCTTGCGGAGTTATCAGCCTTTACGTATTTTAAGATGTCCACCACCATCTCCTACTCTGTAATACAGCCATTTTTCACAACATCGTAATTTATTTCCCCACGTTCCATATCTTCCATGTCCTTCTCCAAAGTATACACTGTCAAAAACTTGTTTAGTATCTCCCCCCTCTCCTACAGTTTCATACACAGGTGGCCTTACTGGTCTTTAAGGGATCCTATTCTCTTCCTAGTAATCCTTTGTCCTTAAAATGTATTTATAAAATCCCTTTGGATTCTCTATAACTCCATTTGCCAAAGCTATCTCATGTCCCCTTTTTGCACTCCTGATTTCCCTCTTGAGTACACTCCTACTGCCTTTATACTCTAAGGATTCACCCTATGATGTCCATACCGGACAGATGTTTCCTTCTTATTCTTGACCAAAATCTCAATTTTTCTAGTCATCCAGCCTTGCCTTCACCCTGAAAGGACCACACCATCTCTGGATTCATTTTGAAGGTTTCCCATTTTCCAGGCCATCCCTTTAGCTGCAAACATAGACTTCCAATCAGCTTTTGAAGGTTCTTGCCGAAAGCGGTCAAAATTAGCCTTCCTCCAATTTTTAGATCTGGTCTATCCTTTTCCATCACTTTTTGCAAGGTTTGTAGCTCAGGTTGAGGTTTAGGGTGTAGGTTTGCTCGCTGAGCTGTAGGTTTGATATCCAGACGTTTCATTACCTGGCTAGGTAACATCATCAGTGGCGACCTCCAAGTGAAGCGAAGCTGTGGTCTCCTGCTTTTATTTATATCTTTCTCCTGGGTGGGGTTCCTGGGGTTTGTGGTTCACTATTCCAATGAGCCACCACACACTGCAGCACAGACGAACTTCGAAAAACAAAGGAGAACCACCTATACGACGTATTCAAGAAGAACGGATACTCAAAAAACAGAGTGCGCAGATTCCTCAAGAACAAACCACGACAAGCAGACAAAACACAACCAGAAACCCTAACCACCTTACCATATATCAAAGAAGTTTCAGAAATGACAGCCAGACTACTGAGACCCCTTGGAATCCTAGTAGCACACAAACCCACCAACACTCTCAAACAAAAGCTAAAACTTAAAAGACCCAGTATAACCCATGGATAAAACCAACGTCATCTATAAAATTCCATGCAAGGACTGCCGCAAACACTACGTAGGACAAACAGGAAGAAAGTTAGCCACCAGGATACATGAACACCAGCTAGCCACAAAATGACATACCCCCCCTCTCCCTCAAAGCCCTACATACGGATGATAAAAACCACCATTTCGACTGGGATAACACAGCTATCCTGGGACAGGCTAAGCAAAGACATGCCAGAGAATTCCTAGAGGCCTGGCACTCCAACCACAACGCCATAAACAAGCACATAGATCTAGATGCCATCTATCAACCCCTCAGAAAACGAGCAGGAAATGACATCACCACAAACCCCAGGAACCCCTTCCAGGAAAATGATATAAATAGAAAGCAGGAGACAACAGCTTTGATTCACTTGGAGGTTGCACTGATGATGTTACCTAACTAGGTAATGAAACGTCTGGATATCAAACCTACAGCTCAGCAAGCAAACCTACACCCTTTTCCATCACTATTTAAAAACTAATAGAATTATTGTCGCTGGCCCCAAAGTGCTCCCCTACTGACACCTCAGTCAACTGCCAGGCCTCATTTCCCAAGAGTAGGTCAAGTTTTGCACCTTCTCTGTAGGTACATCCGCATATGGAACTAGAACACTTCCTTGCACACACTTAAATTCCTCTCTATCCAAGCCCATAATACAATGGCAGTCCCAGTTTATGTTTGGAAAATTAAAATCCCCTTACTTTATAACCCTCTCTCTCTCTCTCTTACAGATAACTGGGATCTTCTTACAAATTTATTTCTCAATTTCCCACTGACTAAACGGGGGTCTGTAGTACAATCCCAATAAGTGATCATCACTTTTTCTCAGTTCCACCCAAATAACTTCCCTTGACATATTCCCAGGAATATTCTCCTTACATACAGCTGTAATTAAAAATGATACTAGCCCTCTCTCTTGCCGCCACTCCCTCCCCTTTCTATTCTTCCTTTTGCATTTTGCATTCTGGAATATTAAACTGCCAGTCCTGTCCATCTCTGTGCGACATCTCTAATTGACAAGACATCCCAGTCCTATGCTCCCAACCATGTCTTGAGTTCATCTGCCTCCCCTGTTAGGCCACATGCATTTAAATGCAGTTTAATTTATCAGTCCTACCTCATTCTTTGCTTTGTTCCTGCTTGCCCTGTTTGACTTGCTCCTTTCCCCAACTGTACCAGTCTCAGACTGAGCTATTTCCTGCCTCCTAGAGTTCCAATCACCCCACTATACGAGCTTAAATCCTACAAAGCAGCTCTAGCAAATGTCCCCACTAGTATATTCGTCCCACTCCAATTCAGTGCAATCCGTCCTTCTTATACAGATCACTTCTACCCCAGAAGAGATTCCAAAAACGTGAACCCTTCTCCCCTGCACCAGCTCCTCAGCCACACATTTATCTGCGCTATCCTCCTGCTCCTACCCTCACTAGCTCATGGCATTGGAAGTAATCTAGATATTACTACCTTAGAGGACCTCTAAATTCCTAACTTCTTATATTCTCTCCTCAGGATCTCATCCTTTTCCCTTTCTATGTTATTTGTTCCAATGTGTAAGATGAAGGGCTCCGGCCCAAAACATCAATTTCCCTGCTCCTTGGATGCTGCCTGACCGACTGTGCTTTCCCAGCAACACACAACTACAATGAGCTCCTGCTGATCTTTCCCTCCTTTGAGAATATCCGGTGCCCTCTGATTTGGCACTAGTTCATCAATACATCATTCGGATTTCTTGCTGTGGCCGTAAAACCGTCTACCTATGCCTCTAACTAGAGAGTCCCCTATCATAATCGATCACTTGGAATCTGAAGCATTCCTCGTTAAATTGGAGCCAGTCCATCCTAGATTTCACTGAGAGTCCATCACCACCTACTGTTTCCAAAACAGCATACTTGTTTGAGATGGGGATAGCTACAGGATAATTGACTTTTCGGGCAAAAGTACTTCAATTTTCCTACTCCTCAGATGCTGCCTGACCTGCTGTGCTTTTCCAGCACCACACTCTTGACTCTAATCTCTAGCATCTGCAGTACTCACTTTCCACATAGCTACAGGTTACCTCCACATGACCTGCTTCGCCCTCCTACCTTTCCTGGAGGTGACCCATTTACCTGACTATATGTGCTTTTATCTCTCTTCCTAGAACTGCCATCCCATCACCCCCCCAAGCTTCTGTAAATTCCTCATTGCCTCTAACTGCCACTCCAACCGATCCAATAAGATGCGCAAACACTTCCTGCAGACACAATCAGTAACTCTCCCTAATCTCCTACATCCAACAGGAAGAGCACATCACTTTACTAAAGACCATCTTTGCACCTTAGTCTACAGACCTAGAAAAATAGCACACAATCTTACTGCTCTAAAACACACTGCTTTAGGCTAACTTAGTGCCTATGTTTTATATTTTTGAAACTTAAATCAAGAGACATATCAAATCAAAAATAATCCACTCTACTATTGTACATTTACAAAGAACAGAAAGCTTATACTTTAAAACTGCTCACTTAGCTGCTTTGATGCTGTGAGCTCGCCAAACAGATTTCTCCAAGGTCAGCTGTGAATTTCATTGTTCATTAATTTTTCTTAGACGTACTCAGATTTCCAAAGATATCTGAATTCAAACAGCAGATGCAGTAGCTGTGCAGACTCATCACTGGATCAGACAGCAGTGGAGGTTTCTTTCTTGTTTGAATTTTGAAAAGCAATGAAGTGCTGTTTAAGTATCTTGACCTATTTTACTTCTTTCAGATATCACATCAGATTAGATGGTCATTTAATTACACTACTATTTGCAGATATTTCAAATTTCTGTTGCAGTTGCCTCTATTACAACAGCAACCATAAAAAGTCACCCATTGGTTGTGAAACATTGGGTTATTGAATGAAAAGGTTATAATATTTCTGAATATTTATAATGCCTTTGGGACTTGAACCTACCCTCCTGGTCCACAAGTAGGGACAGAATAAGAGTCCCCACAAGAAAGTTAGAAACTTGTTCAAAATTTTACTTTATAATTAAATTAATTATATATTGTTACAAATGCAATGAAAGGAGTGCACTGATAATCAAGTCCCACTACTCCACCAGTTGCTCCATCAGCATCAACTTGCTGATGCAAATATCAAAATAGCTAATTGCTTTCATTCTGGACAATCCAAAAACAGAAGTTCAAGTTTAAATAAATCAAATTGTTTATTATAAGCTATAAAAGTATGCCTAAAGCAAGGTGACAAACACTGCACAATATCTATGATCTGGAGTTAAAACTATATCGCTCTAATCCCAAACATCACAAAAAGACCTTTTATCAAAAAGAAAAAAAGACAAGAGAAAAACACATGTTGCGTAGACTCTGGAAATAAAGCATAATTGATGACTTCTCCCATCCACTGGGTTTCCTGTCAACAAAGTTGAATTGCATTCAGCCGTAGATCGATGGTTGACCTGGGTAAAAATCCTGGAATTACCTCTAATGACATTCTAGGTTTACTTATAGAATAGACGGCAGCAGTTCAAGATATAGCTCACCAACAGTTTCACGAAGACTACGGAGAGGCAAAAAATTCCAGTCCAGCTAATAAAACCCTATGTCTCAAAAGTGAAAAAAAAGTAAGGCCGTAATAGATTCTTGATTGACGTGGGACTACACAGGAAATGGGATGCGAGGCAGCAATCAGGATGGATGTGATCTTATGAAATGGTGGAGATGGCTTATGGTGCCATGTGGTTTCACCCTGCTCCCAGTTTGTATGTATGAATGAAATTAAAGTGCAAAGTGAATTTGTGAAATAAATTAGTGTTTTCAGTATTTCCTTCTGTATTCATGCGTACGTGCTCTTTCAAAAGGTGGCTTGTAACTACTCCAACTAGGATATTTGCTATGATACATTAACTGCAATTGTCTATTTTTGTACTCACGCATCCAGTGTAGCTCATCTCCAAACACTCAATATGTCCATCTTCTAACTACATGTTAGTCAACCTAATTTTCTGCAGCCCTGCATTTTTCTTTCCAGAAGAGAGTTATGTTTTGATTAAATGATCAAAAATACAGATGTCCTTTTATTTTCTAAATATCAGTTTATCTTGAAATTTCAAGAATTTCCATTTATTTTATATGTACACAAATTCTTTATGCACAAGTCCTAGTATCCATAATTCAAAACATCACCATTTCCTCCAGATTTTTTTTATTGTTAAAATATTTTCATTCTCTCAAAATTACTTCTATCGTCATCTTTCTGCTAATTTCAGCATCACACCAACATCTTCGATTAGCATTTGTCATAAAGCAATGAAACATTTATTGCTTTCAATGCAACGCCATCCATTTAAATCTACAAAATCAAGTTTCTGCTCAATATTCCTAACTATTGTTCTTTTCAGTGCCAGTACTCAACCTACACACTAATTTTTTAGATTTTAACATGATTCAGGAAAATTTCTATATCCTGTTCTGATTCTGCAAATTTGGTATGTTTATTCTATTCACAGATTGAATAACTTCAGGCCTGTTGTACTCTTTTGTTCATTTTTAAGATTTGATCATCTATTATCTAGTCTGAAAATGTACTCTGAAGGTTTCATTTTTACCATCAATGTCCTATCAGTAACATACCTGGTAGCATTGCATAATAATGACAAGGTTTAAATTTCAACTAAGTATTATTTCATATGTATAAATGATTGGACCTGGGCAATAATTTAGAATGTTGTTTGAGTATCTGCATTAAGACGGCAAGGCAGTGCTATATTAAAAAAAGTGTGTCTTATCTCTATGTTTAAATAAACACCTGATCAGAAAATTTGGCATACGCACAGCAATAAAGCAGCTCAAGGTACACAGGGATGATTACCAATTGACAATTATAGACTGACTTCACATTAGATGAAACAAGACTCAAAAGAAAATTAATTCCCTAAGCATTTCTTTCAGAATTGAAATGCTTAAAGTTCTTTCCAACAAAGAACATTTAGTGTGGAACATTTTATTAATCAAAATTTATTTAATTAGTACATGACTTGATGATATTAGGCAAGGTAATTGAAAGCTTGGTCTTAAATGTGCAAAGGAGATAGGCAGATGTTAAAACATTTAGAGAAAGAATCTCAGGACACTGTTAAGGGAGAAAGTGTGGGGAAAACAGGCCTACTATAAATGTTAGGGTGAAGTGAGTCAGGAAATTGGAGCAGAGGCTAGAATTAGATAAATTCAATTCTGTTACGTTTGTTATCCAAGTTAGGCAAGGACATGACTAAAAAAAAGTATAAAGATGAAGATAACAATTTTTTAACTGAAAGTGCAATTGGTGATGCTGAAAAACTGGAAGCTCAAATAGATCAGAGACAGTTAATGGCAGAGCTAGATTCACGATAGGATTGTAGGAGATTGAGAATTAACATGAAATATACATAATATTGACTAAAAGAGCAAAATGATAAAAGTTCTGAATTGAGAAAGGCATGGCAGAATGACTTTTTTTCTGTTGAAACAATGATCTGCAAATTCTTTTTAGATTTACACAAGCAAATGCTCTATATATGTTAAATATATTAGAAACATCTCCTATAGCACATTATTTCTTATAAAACATCCAGTTCAAAAGGTATCTCCCATACACATTTCATGCGAAAAATACTTTCAAAGAAAACTTACCTCCAGAAAATAAACAAACAAGACTAAAAAATACCTTATGTTGACAGAAAACATATCAGATAATCACGGAGTACATAGACCAGGCATGAACTAGCTCCAGGCCACTTCCAGCAATGGTAGATTTGCATTCTGCCCCTGAGCTGCAACACACTGCACATCAAGGCTTATAGAATACTATATGCATTTCTCCCAGTGGAAGTTGAACATTGTTAACTACAACTCCCAGTGGACCCTGTGCCACCAGTCCTCATCTGATGACAGGGCTGCAAATGATTGTAGAGATTTTGGTGGGAATTTTTGCAAGTAGTAAAATGCAATCACAATTAACCAGAATATATCTGTCAAATTTCTTGCACATATCTTCTAGCCACATTAAGGCACTGCCCATGTCATTTTCTTTTTGTAAGGAACTACTCCTATACCTTTGCAGTCAAGTCAGCAACGCTCCCAGAAAGCTCATGAGTCACAAGACATTTGACTTGTCTCGAAAGCCTCGAAAGATAATTTGGGACATTTAAAAATTAGCCTTGGTTTTAAATTTTGTTTGAACTCTTGTGTTCAGAACATCTGTGCTGTGGGGCAGTGCTTTGGAGGGGAGATGTGTTTTTGGTGCTACTGGAATTACTCATGATTTAAAAAGCTAATTTACAGAATTAAAATGTAAAGAAATCATCAATGTGTGAACACTACCAAAACTACATATTCACAGTGCACAAAGTTTGATAATAAAACTTTGGTTTTGATTTCAGCAATAACATTATGCCAAAATCAAATTATGTAATTTTCTAACAAGCCATTGTAAATTGTAATATTTCAAGAAGGCATAGGTTGAAGGTGAAAGGGGAAAGATTTAAAAGGAACCTAATGAGCAACTTTTTCACATGGAGGGTGGTGCATTTATGCCAGAGGAAGTGATGAAGGCTGGTACAAATACAATATTTAAAAGGCATCTGGATGGGTATATGAATAGGGATGATATGAGCCAAGTGCTGGCAAACTGGACTAGATTCTGTTAGGATACCTGGTCAGCATGGACAAATTGGACAGAAGGATCAGTTTCCGTGCTGTACATCTGACGCTATGGCCTCTGCACCAAAATGAATTGTTTCTTGATCATTTATCGTTTGCCATATGACTTCCACATTTGTACAGATGAAATGGAAGTTTTTAAAAAAGGAATGCAGCAATATTATAAGTGAAAACAAAACTCTATAAAATTCAAAAACAATTAAAGTATAGCTCAATTCTTGTCAGATTAAATTAGATTCTACAACAAGCATCAGCTTTTGCTGCCTAACCTCCTCGAAACCAAATTAATATTTCCATGAAAATCATATTTCCATGAGAAGCCTAACAAGAATTAACAAACTCAGGGCACAGATACAGAAGGCTAAGAATAACAATGCAAATTCCACAGATGGTTACAAGCAGGGTAAAGAGTCAATCACAACAAGCATTCTCTTAAACCAGAATAAGGTTAAACCAAGACATAATCATTGCCAATTTGTAATTCTGCCATCCACTTTATTAGAACTGAATTGCAAAAGAGGTTGAAGATATTTACAACTATTAGCTCACCCCAGTAGCACCACACTTAATCCCAAAATTCAGGATTTGAGCAAAATGTCAAGGTTATGCGCAGGGGAAATCTGAAGCACAAACTATCAGATGAAATGTTAATTTAGGTCTCTCTCATTGTTCAAGTGGATATAAAAGAAAGAGTTATCCTAGGGGCTTAGCCAAACGTTTTCCCCCAGCAAAACAGCAATTGTCATTAATCACTAGATAACAACAGTGAACAAACCAACAACGTAAACACAGTTAAAAATCAAAGTTGTGTGTTTTGCGTTGCTCTGGATTGACAGTTCAAGTTTAAAATACATCCAATGTTTTATCATTTTTAAAAAGGTATTATCCAATGTGAGTAGTACATTCTTCTATAATTAACTACAACACAGACTGTTCAGGCATATGTTAATTTTTTAATTCGGATACAAATCAAAACAAATTGCATTTGAAGTCAAAATAATAGTCACTGCCAGCCCGTAAGAAATAGGAACAGGAATAGGCTATTTGGCCTCAAATTCAATAGGATCATGATAATCTGATAGTCCTCACACCCACCTTTTTTTTTAAGATTACTTACAGTCTGGGAACAGGCCCTTCGGCCCAACAAGTCCACACCGACCCGCTGAAGCGCAACCCACCCAGACCCCTTCACCTAACACTACGGGCAATTTAGCATGGCCAATTCACCTGACCTGCACATATTTGGACTGTGGGAGAAAACCCACGCAGACACGGGGAGAATGTGCAAACTCCACACAGTCAGTCGCTGGAGGTGGAAATTGAACCCGGGTCTCAGGCGCTGAGAGGCTAACCACTGTGCCACCCATTCTGCCCTTCGCCTTCATGCTGGATTTCCCTACTGATCAATAATCTCTCTCAGCCTTAAATATACACAAGGTCTCCACCCCACAGTTCTGTGGGGCAAGGAGTTCCAAAGACATTCAACCCTCAGCATGAATTCCTCCTCATTTCAGTCTTAAAATTTGCAACTCTTAATTCTGAGACTAAGTCCACTGGTCCCAGATTCTTCCATGAGGGGCAATATCCTCTAAGCATTTATACTGTCAAGCCCCTTAAGAATCCTATATGTTTCAAGGAAATCATCTCTCATTCTGAATTCCAAAGAGTAAAAGCTCCAACCTGTTTAATCTTCAAATTATCTGTGTTTAACCAGAGTAGCACTAGAGGGAACAGATAGCTTCCCAAGTTTATTTAATCTCCATGTTCCCAAAACAGTAAAAGCATTTTGATCTGCTCATGGAGAGAAATTAACATGGTATGAAGAAGTCATACTAGGAACAAGGAGAGAACAGAGGAAAAGGCATCATTCAAAACACATCCAAGTTGGAAATTTAAATTCATGAGCTGTAACAACTGATGATTAACTTGGAAATAGTAATGTGCTAGTACATCCTAATTAACAGTTTAATGAATAGTAAGTGTCCATAAGAGATATTCTTTACTGATTAAATACTTGACTCCCATAATCAAGTTGTATCACAATGGAAAATAGTTGCGGACTTACTAGCAAAAAAGATATTACTTAGTCTACAATGACTAAAAGATTTTTAACCAATGACCCCTACTTGACATGGAGGTGGTATGTAATTGCCAGGTGAAGATAGCATGAAGCTTAAGTATGATGGTCTCCTCGGCTGTATCTTGCTAAAAGTATGAAGGCATAAATAATAGACACTGGGTTAATACTCCAGCCTTCATGAATGCAACCTATTAAACAGGAAGTAAAGTAGTGACAAGATAAAAATAACCAGGACAACTTTTTATTTTAAAGCACACCATCTAGTAAACAGTGAGTTCAGTGCATTAAATCTAAATTAGACTTATACTGGAACTAAACTACCGTAAGCACAAAAACAAAATGCTGGCAAAACTGGCAGCATTTATGGGAAGAAAGCAGAGTTGATATTGAGTCCAATGCCTCTTGATTAGAACTGATGGAGATAATTAATGCTGCCAGACCTGCTGATTTTTGCAAGCAATTTGTGTTTTTGTTTCAGATTTCCAACATCCTCAGTTCTTTGTTTTATTTTAAACTATTTTAGATACAAGTATAGGATAATCCCCAAAATTCCTGAAAATTGAACTGATTATTCACTGCTTCAAATAGGAAATAAGGGTAGAATTTAAAAAAAAAACTAGTCAGCAAAGCAAAATCAAGTGAAACAAAGGATTACATTGAATTGTTCACCTGTGGTTCTTCACCTTCGTTCTGGTCGAATGTCAATTTACATTCTCACAATGAGTCATCAGGGAACTTACCTGGATGAGTGTTTTTACATGTCTGGCCCTGACTTTGTAGTCCATGCAGAGCTGGTAGTGGCAGAGTCAGAGAATTTGTAATAACTACGTTTTTACCTTCTTCAGTTGCAGATCAATCTTTTCTTTCTACAGCTAAAAGTCACAGCTTTTACAGGGTTTTCCTAAAACTTACTGGACCATAATTAGACAATAGCAAAGCTGGCTCTTCCAGCACCACTGATCCAGAATCTGGTTTCCAGCATCTGCAGTCATTGTTTTTACCCAATAGCAAAGCTGCCCTACTCTATTATCAAAAGGAAACTACAGGCTAAAAATAGTTTGCTAGCAATATCTGAAGGCACTGTCACTCAAATGAATTTATTAAAACAGTGTATGAACAAAGAGAAAGAAAACAAGTATCAGCGAATACGATAAACTACCAGAAATGCCCAAATAGTCATACAAATCATCTCAAAAGATTACTTAGCATTTTAAAAATTAGGATTTAATTGTTTAATATAAAATTAGATCTTCCTTACCCCCTGAAGTCCTTGGAACTGGATTGTTGGTTGAGGGATAGATGAATTCTGAAAAGAAAATGATAAAACTTGGAACTATTTATAAGGTATAAATAAAGTGTGTGTTACAAGATACTAATGACTGGTCTTATTTATCACCTTTAATCTCATAACATAATCAGACACATTTTGACATCAAATCAGAAAGAACATTAGGAAGGGCAACAAATAACTTAGTTAACAAGGTAGCTTTATGGAATGTCTTTAAAAGGGAGGAGAAATCAGTGAAGGGTTTTTTTTTAATTCACTCTTGGGATGTGGGTGTTGCTGACTGGGGTTATTGACCATCTCTAGTTGCCCTCAAGGTAAAGGGCTGTCATTTTGGACCACTGTAGTCCATTTGTGGTAGAAAGATGCCCAGCACTGTTAGGGAGAGAGTACCAAAATTTTGTCCCAATGCCATGGAAGGAACAGCAATATATTTCCAAGTCAGGATTTAGTGTGGCTTGAAAGGGAGCTTTATGGTGTTCCATTCTTCCATGCCCTTGGCCATCTACATGGAAGTTGTCATAGCTTCCCTTGGGGAATTCCCACTGTGCATCTTGTATTTGGTACATATTGCTGCTACTGAACATATGGAAGGAATGGATGTTTGTGGATGCAAGCTAATCAAGCAGGTTGCTTTGTTCTGGATGATAACAAGCTGGAGCATTGATTGAGCTGCACTTCAGGCAAATGGGTAGTATTCCATCACAATCCTGACTAATGCCTTGCAGATGGTGGACAGGCTTTGGGTAAGTCAGGAAGTGCCTCCAAATCATTATTTACTCCAGGACTCCTAGCCTCTGAATTGCTCTTGTTGTCACTGCATTTATACATCTAGTCCAGTTCAGTTGTGGTCAATATAACCTCAGGACATTGAATATAAATGCAGGATCGTTAGATTTTCTCTTGTAGGAAATGGTCATTGCCTGGAATTTGTATGGCACAAGTGCAGAGATCTGACAGGGCTGTAGGAGGATATAGGAAAAGGGGAGGTCATTGAGATTCAAGACCATTGACAATGAGATACTGAGGAAAGATTTCATTTTGCTGGAGTTGTTTGCTTTGAATCAGAAGCAAAGGTAAAAGGTAGGAATCAGCTGATTCATACAGAGCGCATGTGCTGAATGTTGTATGTTTAGTTTAAACATTCTTTACACAATCAAACACATGCATTTGTTTTATCAGTAAGTGACTGAAATCCTCAGGTTTAATACTGCACAAAATTAACTTGTCACCTTAAACCAGCCCATGAACACTGTTTCCATTTACTTAAATGTGTTGTAAAATTCAGTTTTGGCTCTGACAAGTAAAGATTGACCTGCAGATACACGAGTTTAAAGAGAGCATAGGCAAACATGATTAAAGTTGATTCAAGTACTTTAAAAATTACATACAAAAAAGCACATTAGCCTCCAAAAGGTTACACTGATCTCTGTTTTTAACACTTTGCATACATCATATATTAACTTACCATGTTTGCCCAAGTCGTGAGAAGGGTTACTTCTGTCTTAAGTTGATTTTTTTTTTAATCCAGTTACTCATTCCCAAAATTATAATGTTAGTTAGAAAATAATCCTTTTGAAGCTGCTCACCAGCACTGGGCTTTAAAGATTTCCTATACATATATGCATGTGTATAAGACATAAAAATCACACGTACCCCTAATCCAAACTTAAGTCCTATTTTGATTTGACGTTTTGTTCATTTTACCAAGGGCTGTTGGGTAAGTGATGTACCATATCAGCTCAACAGGTTCAGAATCTCCAATAGTACAAAATAAAGTCTGTTTTGTTCCTTCTTCATAAAGATATCATTAATGAAAACAATGCCAACAAGATCAAAACTTTGTGAATTCAAATCAGTCAAATACACATTCCTCATCTAAAATTATTCTGCAATATTTTATCGAGCACAACCAAACATTACAATTTGTTTTATCACTTCTGGGATGAAAGACAAAACCAGGATGATTGTGGCATAGTACTTGCACCTTGTGGCTAAGGATTTTAATCAGCAGTCTTTGTTCTCCAGCATCTACCATTTCTTTTGCATCTTTCTACACACAAATGATCCAATTTTGTTTTCACTTCCACCCCTTGAACTATGCCCCGAATTTAATTACCAAACAACTTGTTTCACCATTCTCCTCATTCAGCAAATAATCATCTTTGCATGAAGCCAAGGGGACAAAAAAAAATGGCAAAAAAATTCAAATACCCAAACATTTCAAAACAGAGGTAAGAAACAAGATATGTCCAAAATGGAATAAGGTACATGTTATAACTACTAACTACTTATAACAGTAATGCCACCAGACATTCATTAGAAGTGGTTGTCGATTATACAATGCTCAGGACCAAGCTACAACTCCTCAGATATTGAGGCCAAGCGTGCCCACATGCGGCAAGACCAGGGCAACATCCCATACTGGACTTGTAAACTCAATTAATATCTGTGCCACAACTTCTGGATGTATGGAATGACCTGCCACAGGAAGTGGTGGAGGCTGGTTCAGTGACAATATTTAAAAAGGTATCTGGATGGGTACATGAATAGGAAGGGTTTAGAGGGATATGGGCCAAGTCCTGTCAAATGTAACTTAGGTTAGGTTAGAATAACTGGTCAGCATGGATGAGTTGGACCAAAGGGTCTGTTTCCGTGCTCTGCATCTCAATGACGATGACAGAATCTAAATCTCCTCTTGACATTCAATGAATAGATGAAGTCTCACACTAAACATCCTGGGGATTATCATTGACCACACACTGAACTGAAACAACAGTACGGTGGTCACAAGATAGGCCAGAGGCTGGGAATTCTGTCATGGAGTACTCATCTCTCGACTCCCTAAAACATATCAATTATCTAGAAATCAGGGGTTTGGTGGAATATTCTCCATTTGCCTGGATCGGTGCAGTTCCAAGAATTGTAAAAATATAGCATTCTGATTGATGGGCACTCCTGCCACCATCTTTAACATTCACTCCCTCCATCACCAACGCACAGTGGTTGCCACACGCACCGCAGCAACTATTAAGGTTCCTCCAATAGCACCTTCTAAACTTGTGAACTCTCATCTGGCCAAATACATCATAAGCAATCACCCATCTAAATCACACTATCACCCGACTTGAAACTATATTATTCCCTCAGGGTTGGTGGTCAAAACGCTGGAACTCCATCTTTATAGCATCCAAGTGCTCCTGCACTAAAAAGATTGCTGAACAGAGACACTTTGGAGTACAGGCTCATAGTTCCTTGAAAGTGGAGTAGAAGATAGACAGGCTAGTGAAGGTGGCATTTGGTACACTTACCTTTATTGGTCAGTGAATTGAGTGTAGGAGTTGGGAGATCATGTCGCAGCTGAACAGGACATTGGTCAGGCAACTTTTGGAATATTGCATTCAATTCTGTTCTCCCTGCTATTGGAAGCATGTTGTGAAACTTGAAAGGGTTCAGAAAAAGATTTACAAGGATGCTGCCAAGGTTGGAGGTTTGAGTGATGGGGGAGGCTGGGGATCAGAGGCTGAGGGGTGACCAAAGAGGTTTATAAAATCATTAAGGGATGGATAAGATGAATAGCTAAGATCTTTTCCCCAGGGTAGGGGAGTCCAAAACCAGACAGCATAAGTTTATGGTGAGAGGGGAAAGACTTAAAAAGGGACCTACGGGGCAACTCTTTCATACCGAGGTGGTATGTGCATGGAATGAGCTGCCAAAGGGAAGTGGTGGAAGCTGGTACAATTGCAGCATTTAAAAGTTATCTGGATGGGTATACGAATAGGAAGGGTTGAGAGGAATATGGGTTAAATTAAATGGGACTAGATTAATTTAGGATATCTGGTAAGCATAGACAAACTGGACCGAAAGATCTATTTACATGCTATACAACTCTTAGACTCTAATAATCCAGGAAATTCAAGGTCATTATAGGGAGGTGATGGCCTAGTGGCAATATAATTGGATAAGATTAGATTAGATTACTTGGTGTGGAAACAGACCCTTTGGCCCAACAAGTCCACACAGACCCGAAGAGCGGCCCACCCAGACCCATTCCCCTATATTTACCCCTTCACCTAACACTACGGGCAATTTAGCATGGTCAATTCACCTAACCTGCACACTTTTGGATTGTGGGAGGAAACCCACACAGACACAGGGAGAATGTGCAGACTCCACACAAATAGTTGCCTGAGGCAGGAATTGAACCTGGGTCTCTGGCACTGCGAAGCAGCAAAGCTAACTGCTGTACCACCCGTAAGTAATACAGAACCCTAACAAACATTCTAGAGACATAGGTCAAATTCAACACAGTCGCAATTGGTGTCATAAAGAGACTGCCAAATGGTGACCAACCACTGTCAATTGTTATAAAAAACCATTTGGTAGACTAATGTCCTTTAGGAAAGGAACTTTTCCATCCTTGTCTGGTCTGGCCCACAGACTCTTAGCAATGCGGTTGCTTCTTAAACAACCTCTGAACATTTAAGGATGGACAATAAAAAATTGTGGTAAGTAACAAACGTTAACCTTGTATTGAGATTCACTTTTCAATAAGCTTAAAAATACATTAGCGCATTGCATGAGGCAGTCTTATGTGATTCCATGCAACTTAAGATCTGTCACAAACTCAGTGGTCAGTCTTACTCCTGCCACTCTACAAAATTCTCAAATCTGATGCACTACTCGACACAAACTATTGATATTTCAAGTTAAAAACAATTTTGTAAAACGGAAGGTATGATAGTTGAAGTCTCTGGATAATGGTAGACTTAAATGTTTAATGAAGCACTTTGTCTACAGCATGTCTACTTTGACATGCTGCTTCATACACATCTCATTTGATTAGAAATATTCTAACCCTAAGCAGATTCACATGAAATAAATCCAGTTTATTAGCGAGAATTAATATTTCAAATACTATGCAAAGTGATACAAGTTGGTGACCATAAAACTGTCTGCAATAAGAATCAGTGAAATCAAACTATTTTAATTCTTTCATATTAAAAATTCAAACACATGAATGACATTTCAACAGCAACTTCAAGAAAATAAAGCTCAGCATATGCTGGCATCAAAAATTGGGCCAACTGCCATTTAGAAATTAAGATAGCTGAGCAGAACAGTGTGTTCTTACAAAATTAGACAATTGGTGAAGTCAAGCAAGTAATTTCTATTGGTGACCTTTACATAATAGACTATGAAGAACCAACTGTTAACAGCTACAAACATCACAATTCAGTTTTATAACTGGCTAGTTGGTAATAGAAATAATTTTCTGAGCTGATTGGTACTGCAAACTAATCAAGCACAATCACGAAGGGTCTATTTGTATTTTGAGGAAAAATAGTTGCAACAGTCACAGCATCCAACCCTTTTACATGTGAACTTGTTTAAAAGTGTTTATGTGCCACGTTAAACTAAATCACACTGTTTCACAATTTCAAAACTCTAGACTCTCAATTTTGAATTGATGCAATTCCCAACTAATGTTGCTAAAACAAAGTGGTAATCTTGAAATTGAGTTTACAAATGGACAGATCAAACTTTATTTCAGATATTTTAAAATTGTGTATTTTGACTCTAATTACCTCCCTTTGCAAACTTTGTATCCTCTTCAAATCTTGTTCTCTCCTACCTCCTTTGGCACTGCCAGTAAATTTGGGTAGTGAATAATTGGTTCTTTCATCCAAAACATGAATAGAGATTGCAAATACCACAGGTCCAGCCACTAATCAGTGTGATACTCCACAAGATACAGGTTGCCACACTGACGTGAGCCATTTAGTCTGGCTCTCTGCTTTCTTTTAGTCAGGCCTACATAGCAATCACTACAGTACCGCAAGGTCTTAGTTTAATTAAAGAATCCCTACAGTACAGAAAGAGGCTATTCAGCTTATCAAGTCTGCACCAACCTCAGAGGAGCATCCCACCCAGTCCCCCACCCTATCTCCCAATCTTATCATTTGCAATGGCCAATCCACCTAACCTGCATATCTTTGACTGTGGGATGAAACCAGAGCACCTGGTGGAAACTCACACAGACATGGAGAGAATATGAAAATTCCATACAGATACAGTCACTCAAAGCTGGAATTGAACCTGGGTTTCTGGCACAATGAGGGAGCAGTGTGAACTGAGAATTAGGAAACTTATCTGGCACCTTACCAAATGTTTTTGGAAATCAAAATACACTACAAACTGACCCCACTTTATCCGTGCTGCTTCCATATCTTCAAAGAACACAAACTTGTCCAACATAATTTCCTGGTCACAAAATCATGCTGTTTTGTGATTTTCTAAATCTTGTTCCTGCCTCATTATCAAATGAATTTTTATTTAAGTGATGGGTTGAAAGATTTATGCTTTGTCATATTTATACAGAAGTGTTATATGTTTTCCAATCTGCTGAGACTTTTGCAAAATCCAGAGAATTTTGGAAGATCACAACCAAAGCATCAACCATGTCTGTAGGTATTACTTTTAAGATTTTAAGATGCAGGTCATCCAATTGAGAGAACTGGTCAGCCTTTAGTTCCTTTCATAGTTACACTATGCAGATAAAAGCACATTAAATCACATTTGTAGGAACAGCATGGAAACAATTTAATGGAGAAACATCATACTGCCAACTTTGCCATAAACTGGCATGCCTCAAAAGATTAGCTGAAGTACTTGCATCAATCTTCAGCCAGGAGTGGTGAATGGATGATCCATGTTAGCTTCCTCCTGAGGTCCATAACATCTCAGTTGAGGCTCACAACAAGGATCCATTTTAGTGATGAAGGATTCTTGAAAGGTTAACAAGAATGGTTATCAAAAAAGTTAAGGATAAGATCAGAATGAAAGGAAAAAAAAGGAGACACTGTGGCAAAGATTAGTAAACCAGAGGATTGGGAAAGTTTTCAAAATCAAAAGACAAACAAAAGGGAGAAAATAAACTTGCAAGTAATATCAATGTGGACAGCGAGAGTTTAATTTTATATAAAAGAGAAGCCAAAGTGAATATAGGCCCATTAGAGAATGAGGGTGAAGTAACGTAATGGGAAACCAGGAAATAGCAGAGAAGTTGAATGGTACTTTGCATCAGACTTTGCAGAAGTGACTAATAGCATTTCAAAGTTACTAAAGCAGGGGCAAAAGGAGGTAAGGAATTAAATACAAAAATAATCACTGAAGAAAACTTGTCAGGGAAATAATGGAACTAAAGACTAAAACAAAAGTGTCCTGAAGCCAGGGATGCATCCTAGGATATTAAAAGAAACAGCTGCAGAGGTAATGCATGCAGCAGTACTAATCTTCAAAGAATCATTAGATTTTTGAAAAGACCCGGGGGTTGGAAAACTGTCAAAGTAGCACCTAACTATAGGCCAGTTTGCTTAATGTCTGTCTTTGAAAAAATGTTCCCGAGTCTATTACAAAGGATGTAAAAGCAGAGCATTTAGAAATACATAATAAGAAGTATCTACACCCAGAGAGTCTGTAGAATTTTCTGAAAATGGGAACAACTGGATGATTAGCCACGATCATACTAAATGATGGAGCAGGCTTGAGGGCTGAATGGCCTTCGCCCACCATGATCCCATGTTCCCATGGATCAGGATAGCTTCATGAAGGTGATATCATCTTGACTAATTTGCTACAATTCTGATGATAACAAGCACAATAGTTAAGGCAAAGAAATGGATGTAATATTTGGATTTTCAGAAGGCATTTAATAATGCAGTAAACAGACTAAAGGTAAGAATCAACTAGGTAAAAATAAGGACTGCAGATGCTGGAAACCAGAGTCTAGATTAGAGTGGTGCTGGAAAAGCACAGCAAGTCAGGCAGCATCCGAGGAGCAGGAAAATCGATGTTTCGGACAAAAGCCCTTCATCGGGAATAGAGGCAGGGTGCCTGCAGAGTGGAGAGATAAATGAGAAGGGGGTGGGGGTGGGGAGAAAGTAGCATAGAGTACAATAGGTGAATGGGGGTGGGGATGGATGTGATCGGTCAGAGAGGAGGGTGGAGGGCACATTTGTTTCTTGAGTCTCTTTGTGATACTTGGGAATTAAGCAAAGTATTAAAAGTGGTTCTATGTATATAACACGTATATTCTGGCAATGATTACATCACCATTTCTGCATAAAGCTCTGAAAGTCATGACAAGGATGCTAATGTAATATATTAATTCCCAAGTTTCACAAAGAGACTTGAGAAACAAATGTGCTTAATCCAATGTACATTGCTAATTTATTTAGCAACAGCAAAAATGGTATTCAATTTGAAAGATTCCTTGACAAATGTTAATCCAATGTGTCATATTAATATACAACAAGTCTGGATTTTCACGTGTTAAATAGGATACATTTTCTATCATCCCATCAGTTGAGAGTTAAAATATTGGAAGGCAGAAAGTAATAAGTAAACTGTAAAAGACAAAACCTTAGACTTAGCTGAGAAAAGCCTAGATTCAATGACCACTTTAAGCTACGGCATCTGCAACATGCAAATGAAAAAAAAACCAAAGATTTATATCAGCCATTGGATAGAGGGTCACTCCAAAAGACACTTATGAGACAGTTCTTTCTCTGCATCCGCTTGATGATCTTTTGCAAGTATCATATGAACTGGATATTGGTCTTTAGTGTTCAAAAAAGGATTCAATGATTCTTTAGCAACATGAAAATCTGATTGAAGGCATTACTACTACAGAGGACAATTCACTCCTCAGCAAGGCATTTGCCAGAGTTATTCTAGTAAGACTTATTGGCTAGCCAATAAAATATACCTGAAGGCACAACTTGGCTTCAGAGTAGGTAAAGCTGATTATCTCCCTTTGTCAGCTCTAAGGCAATTCCAGAGTACAAATGTTACCTTTGAGGTCTTTTGTAAATTTCTCAAAACCTCCTACACCCCAGGGAAAAAAAGTCCCAGCTTATTTTTATAACTCAAATCCTCCAGTCCTACTAATATCTTTGTAAATCTTTTCTGTACCACTTCCAATTTAATAGCATCCTTTCTATAGCAGGGCAACCAGAACTGTATGCCGTACTCCAAAAGTGGCCTCACTAATGCTGCACAGCTGCAACATGTTCCAAACCTCTTTACTCAATGCTCTGACCAATGAAGGCAAATGTGCCAAACACCATCTTCACCACTCTATGTACCTGTGACACAGCTTTTAAGGAACAATGTACCTCAACCCTGAGATCTCTGTTCAATAGATGGGCGACACGGTGGCTCAGTGCTTAGCACTGCTGCCTCACAGTGCCAGGGTCCTGGGTTCGATTCCCGCCTGTCTGTGTGGAGTTTGCACAATCTCCCAGTGTCTGCGTGGGCTTCCTCCGGGTGCTCCGGTTTCCTCCCACAATCCAAAGATGTGCAGGTCAGGTGAATTGGCCATGCTAAAATTGCCCACAGTGTTAGGTGCGTTAGTCAGGGGTAAATATCGGATAGGGGAATGGGTTTGGGTGGGTTTCTCTTCGGAGGGGCGGTGTGGACTTGTTGGGCCAAAGGGCCTGTTTCCACACTGTAGAAAATCTAAATCTAATCACATTCCTTAGGACCCTACCATTAACTGTTCAAGTCCTGTCCTGGTTTGTTTTACCAAAATGCAACACCTCGCATTTATGCAAATTAAATGCCAACTGCCACTCCTCAGCCCAATTAGGTAAATGTGCTACTGTTATTTCAACTTCAAAGGAGACCTTTAAACTAAGGTAACTCTTTGCTAACACAGTGTCCTTCAAAAGAAAAGAGATTTCAAAGCTTCTAAAACAGAAGATAGCAGAGAAAATTCACTTTGCTGTGAGGAATGGTATGTCACCAGTATATTTTTTCTACATACACAAGCACAAAAAAGGCAGCAGGCAGGGACAAAGGGGGAAAAACAAAGGTAACAAGGTCAAATGAACAGCTCTTTCCTTAAATGTGTGGAGCATTCAGAACAAAACTATTAATAGCACAAAATGATTAATGATTATGATTTTCCAGCCGTTATGGTTACAAGGAGATCAAAGCTGGGAATTGAACATTAATGGATTTTTGAAAGCACAGGATGACTTTGTTTCTCCAAAATGAAATTATTAATATTTTATCAAACATATTAATATTGCATAAAATTTGAGAATCCATATGGATGGAGGTAAAAAATAAGGGGCAGAAAACACAGGTGAGAGTAATCTATAACCCTCCTTAGCCATGTTCTGTAGGAGAGAGAATAAACCAAAAGATAATGAGGCCACTTAAAAAAAAGGCAGTACATTAAACATGGGTGACTTTAATCCTCCTATAGGATTGGGAAATAAAATTAGCAAAGATAGCCGAAAAAGAAGTATTCAGAGAGCATTTGGGATAATTTCTTATAACGATATATTGTGGACTCAACCAAGGATGAGGCTGTTTTGGATATGATATATAATAAGACAAGTTTAATAAATGATCTGAGTGGAAGATCAATTAGGTAACAGTGACATAACATCTTAGAATTCAGCAGTTTGAGTGGGAGAACCTTGGTGCAGAAACAACAGTATCAAACGTAAGGGTAGGCACATGGGAATAAGCACAGAGTTGGTGTTGCCCGGGAAAGTAGTTTAGCAGAAATGATGATGAACAATGACAAAGAAAACCCGTCGCAAGGAAGGAGGATTCTATCAAGAAGACAAAGCAATTCTGGTTAAACAGGAAAGTTCAGAAAATATCAAACTGAAAGTGGAAAAACATACACTGTGGTTAAGACTAGTGGCACGTCAGAGGATTGGTTACATTTTACAAGCCAAAGAGATGGGTGAAAATAAATTAAAATGCAAATTAGTAAGAAACTAAAACAGACAGCAAGAGCTTCTTCAAATATCTAAAATGGAAAACAAACACAGCAGTGAACATTGGGCCCTTAGCAAATGAGGCTGGAGAAATAAGGAGTTTCTAAATTCTCTGCTAGGACGCCCTTCATAATAGACTAACATTTTTCCCAAAACCAGAAAACAGATTACTGTGGGAATTAACATCTGGTGTTGGTAAAATGTTAGTCTATTATGAAACACTTATTAGCAGATTATTTAGAAACCCATGATAAAATCAAGCAGCATCAGCAGGTCTTCCTGAAGGGGAAATCATATCTGACAAATATATTACAATACTTTTGAGATAACAAGTAAGAAAGGGAAAGGGAAACCAGTAGATGAAATCTATTTGGATTCCCAAATGGCATTTGATAAAAGGTACTGCATATTTCGCTGCTTAAGAGAAAAGCCCTGGAGGTGGGGGTAGTACATTTGCATGCGTTGAGAATTGGTTAACTAGAGTTGAGATAAAAAGTCATTTTTAGGATGGCAACCTGCAATTGGCTGAATGTCACAGGGATTAGTGCTCAGGCATGGGTAAAACTACATAAGGCACTGGTCAGATGACAGTTCTGAAGAGAGGTCAAAGGAGTCAATGTTAACTCTGCTTTCTCTCCACAGATGCTACCACACCTGCAGAGGATGACAGATTTCCTACCCTGTAGGGAGTTAGTGAACCAGATGGGTTTTTGCTACAATTCATATAGTCTGAGTAATGACGACAATCTTTTATTTCCAGAATGGGGACATGATAGCATTGTGGTAAATGATACTTGACTAATAGTCTAGAGATCCAGGCTAATTTTGGGGATAAGGGTTCAAATTGTAGCTGGTTAATTTTAGATGCAAGTTTCTAATTCTCTCCTTCATAGGATGTGGGTACCACTGGCATAGCCAGAGGTCATTGCCCATCAAGAACTGAGTGCAGTTGAGAGTTAACCATGTTGCTGTGGATCTGAAATTACGTCTGGCCATGACAGATAAAAAAGGCTTATTTCCTTCCCTTAAGGGCATTATTCAGGTTGTTTGTTATAACAGCTGATGATAGTTGTCATGGTCACAATTACTGGATTTTAATTCCAGATTTGAAGAAAAGGCACATTTTGGTACAGCTTTTCATCTTACATTCAGACACTTTGTAAGAAATACCAAAAGTAATGGGAAACCAGCATGTACACATAAGGGTGCTGACTGCTTGGCAAGTGGACTTTGATTGATATAGGCCTTTCAATTAGTATATTCTTCATTGAAGCACCTCTACCAAACAAGTACACCACATTGAGAGCCCAACTGACAAGCCTAAATTGGTTGTCAGCATAATTCTTCACACATTCAGAATCATGTCACAAATACCATGTCCTCCTTGCCCTCTTGACAGAATAATTCACAGTGCCACTCTTACCTTTTACTCATAGCTCTATTTTTTTCCCCCAGGTATTGATGCAATTTGTGCTTTTGAAAGATTCAATCAATTGTTCTTCTAGCATACTCAGGCTGAGCATTACAGTACCTAATCACTCGGTGCATGCAAATCTTACTCTCATATTAGCATCAATTCTTTTGTCAATTAACGAGTATGTTCCCTCTGGTGTTTGATCCTAAAGGAAATTACTTCCGGTCCACTCTGTCCAAACTCCTCAGGAGTTTGAATACACCCATCAAACCTAATCTCAATTCTTCTTCAAGTTGAATGACCCAAATTGCTCCAATCCATTTATGTAACTGCAGCTCATCCCTCAAACCATTCTTGTGGATCTGTTTTGCACTTTTCCCTGATGCCTTCACATTAGCATGCTGTCCAGAACTGAACTGCAATTGAATGGTCGCAACACCAGAGAACTCAACTATAAACCTTTGCAAAGTCTGAAAAACAACAGTGCTTCACTGTTTCGCCACCCAAACAATTGTGTTTAAATGCAGCTACTGCCACTTATCTTATGAGATCTAATTCTGCTCATAGGTCTGTTGTGCAACACTTCAAATGCCTCTCGTGATGTAATGAAAGGTTTATTTAATTTACATAAAACATAGAAACATTGAAAAGTTTGACTTTTAAAAATTTTACTAGTGGCATAAAGATTGTGTTTATATCTGATGTAACTTCCCAATTAACTCTCACTTCTGTTGCCATGGTCATTTTTTTAAAATGCTGTTGAGAGAGAAAAATTGCTGGAGACCAATGGGCTTTTGTTGACATTGGAATAATCTTATGAGCGGAAAGTAAACAGGTGGGAAATAGGCTTCAACTTAGAAGATCTTGGAGTTTTTTCTCATTTAGATAACAGGAAAAGACCTTTTTTAAAGCTTAACTTTGCAAATTTCTGCAGACTTTTATTGAAACTGGATGTATAAAGCAATGGTTCCTAAGAAAGGAGTTACTTAGAATTGTTAAGTAATGGATTATCTCATGATAGGATTTAGCCAAAGTTTCAGGACAGAAGTTCTGTTCAGAACTTCATTATTTTTGGGAGGTTTAAGATCGGGCATGTGAAGACTGCAGAAAAAAGTTATCAGATTCTCAAGGTTGGGTGTTTAAACCACACTTACAGGTGATCATGAAGGGAATTCTCTGATGTAAACTCTGTAAAGGTATGCCTCTGGGATTAATATGATTTTTTTTTAAACCAAAGGCTTCAAATCTTTGACAGTGTTAAGAGTATGTAATTTGGTATATTCTATTTTCATTTCTTTTGTGTAATAAACTTCTATTTATTGATAAAACTGAATGTGCAACATTACATGTTTATGTTTCAGTGACAGATCACCTCACTGAAACCAGAGAAGAACTGTCTAGCTACAGATTTTAGTCTGACATCTTATTTGTCCAGTAATAGCATCAGCTTGCATCATAACATTTTCTGACATCTACTTTAACAGCATGCACTCAACCCTTTGATACCTCACCAAAAGAACACAAGTTACTCCATTGCAATTTGCCTTTATGAAATTTATCCTCAAAAACGCAAATCCATCTAAGCACCTATAAACTTTGCCCTGAATTAGTGTTCCTTAAAGCTTTCCATTCCGAGGTTAAGCAAATTAGACTGCAATGAGTGGCTTTCCTGGTTTTGAATCAAAGGTTTAAATGTTTGCAATTCTCCAATCCTCTCCCACCGAAGTCTAACACAGATGGGAAAATCATGGCTTTATAGTCCTTTATAATCTCCACCCTTGCTTCCTTTGGATGCACCTCATCTGGCCCTGGTGTCCCATTAATTTTAAGAACAGTCTAATACCACCTATCACTTTTAAACTTGTGATTGAACTACCTCTTTCACCGTGTCCTGAATAGCAACATCATCTTTGATAAAGATGCAAAAATAATGTATAATATGTTCCTAAATGAAATGTGATCTAATTAATGTACTTTAAGAACACGAGGAAAGCTGTTAGAATCAAAAGTTCAGTAGAATGCTTTGTTTTACTAAATGTTAATTTGAACCTTAGAACCACATAGCCTTTGTGCAATTTTTATATTGCATGCAGGATTTAAATGCATGCTATTATTTTGCATAATATTGCTGACATTTGATTTTTATTATTGATGCAAGTTGTGTTTGGTCATCTTATTCCTCTGTATAAGGTGTCTACACATGTACACTTCAAATATTTTTCCACATTATGTCCCATCTGCCAAGTTTTTGCCCACTTGCCAAACCTGTCTAGATCCATCTGCAGACTCATCCACTGCTTGCCTACCCACCTATTTTTGTGTTATCCACAAACTAGACTATAGCACGTGCATTTTCCTCATCCAAATCATGAACATATTGCAAACATTTGCAGTCCCCATGGCACCACACCACTAATCATATTGTGAATGAATTTGCCCCCATATCCCAATTTATCTAGAATCTTATCAAATAATGCTAGTCCTCACACCTGAAAATATATTTGAATTTTAAAAAAAGGGAATCCCCAAAGATAATGCCTTATCTCAACTCTGTCTATTAATTAGCTAATTCTCATTCCACGTTAGTATAGTACCCCAGACATATTTTATCTTATTTAAGGCAGTAATACATGATACATGATCAAGTGCTTTCTAAAAATCCAAATACATTATATCCACTGCTTCCCCATGATCTGTCCTGCTTGTTACCTCAAAAGGAGTCTGATAAATTTGTCAGGCATGATGTCCCCTTCATGAAGGCAGTCTGACTCTGCTTGATCATATCCTGTATTTTTAAATACTCTGTCAATAAATCATTTATAATAGGCTATTATTTTCCCAATAAGAGACATTAAACTAACGGGTCCATAGTTAGCTGTTTTATTATTTCTCATTCACTTTTAAATAAAGATGTGACTTTGGTAGCTTTCCAATCTTCTGGGTCTTTTTCAGAATTTAGGATTTTTGGAAGATTACTACCAGTGTATCTACAATCTCCAGAGCTACTTAATTTAATATTCCACATATTGGTCTTTAACCCCATTTGTTACCCAAGCACATCTTCCCGTGATAGTTATTGTACACATTTCCTCTCCTCCTTTTGTCTAAATGATTATTTAGTAAGCTTCGGAATGCTGATAGTGTCTTCTACTGCAATATTTGATACAAAGTATTTATTGAACCGCTCTGCAATTTCCTGGTTGCCATTATTTTCATAGCCCTATTTTGTAAAGGGCCTTTGGCTTCTCCTTTATCTGTCCTGCATGGAACTTCTTCCAAGAATTTGTTGGCTTCCATTTCTCTCCATTTTTATATATTAAAAATGTTTTTGCTGCCTTTCTTAATATTACTTGCAGAATAACTCAAAACTCCCACCTCCTCTTCATTTTTTTCCTGGTCATCTTTTATTGGGTTTTATAAAAGATTTTCCCAATCCTCTGGCTTGCCACATTGAAAGAAAAACCATATAATCTGATGCGATCCTGAACTTTCCTTTAACCATCGTTGGTTTATCCCTTCCTAGAATCCTTCTTCCTCATGGGAATATATCTTCGTTTCAAGCCCTGAATTATTTTCTTTACCATCTGCCATTGCTTCTCAACAGTCTTTGCTGCTAAACTCCTCATCCATTCACTCTAAATCGTTCCTCATTCCTTTGTATTTATTTCTATTTAAATTGAGCAAAGTTGTTCCCAATCCTGGTTCTTCCTTCTCAAACTGAATACTAAATCCTACCATATTATGATCATTGTTTCCTATGATCACTTTATGATTTGGAGATGCCAGTGTTGGACTGGGGTGCACAAAGTTAAAAATCACAACAGCAGGTTATAGTCCAACAGGTTTAATTGGAAGCACTAGCTTTCAGAGTGCTGTTCCTTCATCAGGCAGTTGTGGAGTACAGGATTGTAAGACACAGAATTTATAGTAAAAGTTTACAGTGTGATGTAACTGAAATTATATATTGAAAAAATACCTTGATTGTTTGAGAAGTCTCATCCGTTAGGATGACATTTTTAAAAAGTTACATTCTCAAGTGTCTGGATAATCCAAGATGGAGGACAGGAGAAATTTCTGGCTGTAACAGCTGCTCCTTTTTTTTTTTTTTTTTATAGGTATTTTAGGTGCTGGAGGTGATTTCCTCGAATTCCTGTAATTGTCTCTCTAACCAATCCATTTGATCTGATAGGATTCTCAACCAACGGCATTTATTGCAGATAAAATCCTCAGAAACCTGAAAACTCTCCCTGAACTCCCACATCCGACAAGAAGAGCATATCACTCTACTAAAGGCCATTTTTGCTCCTTCACAATCTACAGACCCAGAAAATAGCACCGTCTTATTCCTCTACAAAACACTGCTCCAGGTTAAATAGTTATGACTTATATTTTAAGTTTAAACAAGAGACATCTCAATAAAACATATAATCAAGAAAGAACCCTTATACTCACTACTGCAGACTTACTGTAAGGCCACGCTTAAATATTCACTTATCTGTTTTTGTGCTGTGACCTCTCCCAAACAGGTTCCTCCAAGATTAGTTGTGAATTTCACTGTTTGTTAATTTCCCAAACGCACTCTGATGTCCAGCAATACATGAATTCAAATAGCAAAAAGGTAGTAGCTGTGCAGGTTCATTGCTGTTTCTCTCTCTCTCTCTCTCTCTCTGATCTCACTATGTGCTTCCTTTGTCTGTTCCTCTCCCTTTCAAAACTGCAGTAGTTTTGACTTTTTTCTCCAAAGTTCCACAACAATGCAACAACATATAAAACAGTAATTGCTGCTCCTAGAATCACCTTGAACACCTAAAATACTTCAAAAAAAATAAAAAAGGTGCAACTGTTACAGCCAGAAAGTTTTCCCGTTCTCCGTCTTGCATTACTCAGATACTTGAGAATGTAACTTTCAAAAACAAATTTTGCAATTTACAAAGGAAAGTGAAACTAACATGGTCCTTCTAACAGATAAGAGACTTAAACAATCAAGGTATTTTTCCAATGTATAATTTCAGTTACAACACACTAAACTTTTGCTATAAATTCTGTGTCTTACAATCGTGTACTCCACAACCACCTGAAGGAGCAGTGCTCCGAAAGCTGGTGCTTCCAATTAAACCTGTTGGACTATAACATGGTGTTGTGTGATTTTTAACTATCATTTTACTCTGACATGGGTAATGGGGCAGGTTTAATATATCACAATCCAAAATAGCCTGATCCCTGGATACATCTAGAGCATACTGTACTAGGAATCTGTCCTGATTACACCCACATATTTTTTCAACATCTTCGCATCCAGGATCACTCACTGTTATTATACTTTCTCCATTCCATACCAATAGTGCCATCCCACTTCCTGCCTCTCTAAGTATTTACATCTCATCTTCTATCTCCCTGGAACCATATAGCCATTATGACAAAATTAATAGCTCTTTGCATGAACACATATAGTATGTCCAGTTTATTCATTATTTTCCAAATTATACATGCATTCAAGCAAAGAGATATTAATTTTGCCTTTCTGCCTTCTCTTTTCCTTACCATATCCAAACTCTATTTACTGCTGCATTCTACGTTTATATGTCCTGGTTCCACTCTGGGTATTATTCTTCAAATAGCTACCTTGTTATATTGTCTTATCTTGCTTTGTAAGTTTATACCTCCCATCTCCCTACCCCACCCCCTCTCCCATGCAGTTAAAGCCCTCTCCTGTCCCACTTCTCTTTTCCAGTTTCAGGTTGAGTTCAGCTCCAGATCCAGGCTGTGTCATTACAAAAGCAAAACGGAACTGTTTTTCATCAGTGCCAATGATTTTGTGAATGAGTGACCCTCCCCCTCAATTTATTCAGAGACTTATTAAATAATGCTACTTCTCAATCTGAAAATGTATTTTTAATTTTTAAAGGGCTACACCGAAAGTGGTAGCTGTGGATTAAAACTTAGAAAAGTTCAATTGCATTCTTTTAGAACATTAGCAGAATAAAGTTTAGCTTCATGTAAATTTATTAGGAATTGGTCAAATGTTGACAAGTTTCTCCAATTTGAGAAAAATTGGAAATTTCAACCTACAGATTTGCATTTTTGCTTCACATACAGTATTCATGAGATGTGATGCACAAGGAGGCAAAAGGGAAAAAAATATTTTTGGAAGGGCCTTTTCTGGAAAGTTAAAGAACAAACATTAGTCTTTTAATTGTAGTAGGTATAGAAAATGCACCCTATAAACTTAGGCGATCTAACATTAACAATGAATTGTTTAGTAAAGTCGAAACATTTTTTATCCAGAAGTCTAAATAATTGCATACACCTACAGCAGCAAGTAACAGTAAACAGTGGCTTTCTAAAATTGGAGAGGACAGTTTGATAGTAGCTCTGCAAAAATTGTATCTGTTAACTACATAAAGAATTGCAGGCAGCTAGTTAGTTTACATTGTACATTTAATAACCATATTTTTAATTTGAAAGTATAATTAGAAGAATAATTTCCCTCATCCAGATTGTCTAAGATTAACTTCAACTTATTTCTTCATTCTAAAAACTGTTTTAAAAACAAGCTTTAACTTGGCAATAATCCTTTCTGCAGGAATAATCGTAATTACTGCAGAGTTTATTTTGAACTCTGATTATTGTCATGGACCTATAAAACTTCATTCTGCTTTTCAAATTCAGATGTCAGTTACCTTCCGTAAAGGGCATTAGTAGATCAGATGCTTGTTATACTGTATATGACAAGTCAGTAGCGGCTACCTGGCCACTATTTAACTAGCCTTTTATTCTGGATCATTATTGAAGTCAAATTTCACTTTCAGTTCTGGATTACTGATCCACTGGCATTAATCATTACAAAATAGTATCACCATTGCCATGCACTCTAAGCACAATTTACAGGAAAACCATTGCAAAGGGAAAAAAGATTTATACTGAAGGGAAGAGTGCAAATTTAGCAAGTGGACTCTGATAAAGGTGTTGTGCTAGTTGAATATGAAGTTGTCCATTTAAAAGGGAATTTTAAAAAAAAGCATAAGACCATGAGATGTAGGAGCAAAAGTCAGCAATTCAGCCAACAAGTCTGCTCCAACCTCATTCAGTTCGATCATGGCTAATCTAATTCCTCAACTCCATTTTCTTACCTTCTCCCCATAAACCTGGATTTCCTCACAGATTAAAAATTTGCCTTACTCAGACTTGAATACACTTCATGACCCAACCATGACAGCCTCTATGGTAAAGGATTCCACTGTTCGATTACCATCAAACATTCCTCCTTCGGGGTCAGTGACCCTTAATTCAGATTATACCCTCTTGCCCCAGACTTGCACACAAGGGAAAACAATCTGTATTGTTATCATGTCATGTACTCCAAGAATATTATTTGTTCAATAAGATCTTCTCTCATTCTTCTAAACTCCAATGATGGTAAATTGAACTTAATTAACCTCAAAGTTAGTATTGGACCTCCAAACCCAGAATCAATCTAGTAAACCTTCTCTGGATTGCCATCAATGCCAGTATGTTTCCTTAGAAAAGGGAACCAATATCATTCACAGTCGACCACCTGTAGTTTGATTAAAGCCTTCTATGCTTTTAACAAGACTTCCCTACTTTTATACTCCATTCCCTGAGAATAAAGGCTAACCTTTTATTTGTTTTCTCTATTACGCAATGCTAGTTTTGTTTTGAGATTCATGGACTAGGGGCACCAAATCCATGCAGCTTTCTCAGTCTTTCTCCATTTAAATAGTCAGCTTGTCTCCTTTTCCTGCCAACACTGCCAAACATTTCCCCACATCATATTTCTCTACCACATTTTTGTACACTCACTTAATCCATCTATAGATTCCTGTGTCATCTTCACTATTTGCCTTCCAACTTAGTTGTGTGTCATTTGTAAAGTTGACAATAATAAACTCATTTTCCTCATCCAAGTCATTAATACATATTTAAAATAAGTGTGGCCCTGATCCCTGCGGTACTCCACTAGTTACAAGTTCCCAAGATGAAAATGCCACCTTTATCCCAACTGTGTGTTCTATTAGTTGGCTACTCCTCTCTGTGCTAATATATTGCCACAACAGCATGGTAACTTATCTTAACTACTCTTAGTGCTGCACCTTGACAAATGGCTTTTAACAAGTCACTTATACTGCATCAATTGATTCCCCTTTATATATATGCTGCTTGTTACTTAAAAGAACTTTAATAACTTGGTTAGACATGATTTCCCATCATAAAACTATGCTGCCTCTGCTTGATTAGGTGTTTCTAAGTGTTTTTATGATACCCTTCATAATTGATTCTCAACTATTTTTTCCAATTAGATGTCAAACTAACTGGCTTATTCATCACCTGTTGCTTGTCTCCCTCATTTTGAATAAGTGTATGTGAACAGTGAGAGATTGAAGAACTAAGTGCATATCCTGGGGCACAACTGCAATGTTGAGCCAAGGGGCCTGATTCAAGTGCCAACTGCTCCAGAGGTGTGTAATAACATCTCTAAACACGTTGGCTAGAATGGTTTTGCTGCAGTGCATGAATTATAAAGGATAGTATGCAGAAATGCCAAGTAATTCGGAAAGTTAATATAAATTTATTGTTTACTGCAAGGGAATTTAGAAAGGAACATAGGGAGGTTATGCTTTAGTTACACAGGGCACAGATGAGTATTATACATAGTATTGGTATTCTTAGTTAAGGATGGATGTAATTACATTACAAGCAGTTCAGTGTCAGCTTACTACACTAATAACAGGAACTTGAAGGCTATCTTATGAGAAAAGGCTAGACCAGCTAGTCTTGTATCTGCCAGACTGAAGTTGTCAGGGTACATATGGAAAGGATGTTTCCTCATGAGAAATTTTTAACTAAGTATCACTGTTCAAAAAGAGAGTTATCCATTTAACAGATAAAGTCAATCTCTGGAACACTTAAAAGGCAGTGAAAGCCTGAATATTAAAAACAAGTAGATTATTGATAAGTGAAGAGTGAAACATTGCTGGATACAAAATGAAAATGTAGGGTAATCAGTTCCATACCACCAATTTGTGACTTCCATGAACTTCTTGAATGCACATCTTACATCCAAGTCCAAATCACCACAAAGATACATGGCAAGAGTCCTAACAGCAAGATCTGCAGATTTCTTCTATTGGCCGAGAGGCAGGAAGCAGAATGCAGTTTTAGATCCAACATGGCACTTCACATTGGATCTCATGGGCTCTTAACCTTCTTGATCAGTCTGTCATTGGGGACTTTATCAAACGCCTTGCTAAAGTTCATGTAGACCACATCATATGCATTACTCTCATGGACACTGCTGGTTACCTCCTCAAGAGATTAGGTGAAGTCACACTACTTTCCCTTAAATTCATTTCTTGCGACAGAATAACTTTTTTTAAAAACCAAACAACTTATCCAAGTTAAGTACTAATTCAGCCAACCTATCAGTAAAAGCTCTCTCTCCATTCACAAGATAGGAAACAGTTTTCAAAGCTAGATTGAAGTTCCTATTGGTGCCCATTAGCTTCAGAATTAACAATGTTCATAAGTAGAATACCTAACCGTATGATTAAAATTTCTAACAGACTGACAGACAAAAGCAATATCTGATTTAAAATTAGATAAAGAAAATCTTTCATTTAAGTCATGCCCAGAACATAAAACATCCCAAAGCATTCCACATCTAGGACTGGAGAAGTAGAGACACCAGGACATTTAAAGAAGGAAATTTTTAACTTTTGTGCCTGCAACTGCCTAATGTGAACGGAAACCAGCTAGCACGGATTTCAAATCCGGAGCTCTCAGTTCATAGATGAATATTTTGGCAAAAAGAAGAGGGAGTGAAGCAAGGACAGAGGCATGTGACACCAACTTCAATGGCTGGGCAGTGTTGAATTGGATTATCTTAAACAGACCTGTATGGAGATGCTGCAATTGATTTCAATATCCCTGCACATTAGAGGCATTTAACCTGGGATGGGGGGGATAAAATACAGAGACTGATCTCCATTGAGCTTAATTGCTGTATAATTGCTAGTGATACAATTATCTTCTGGATCAGTGGTGCTGGAAGAGCACAGCAATTCAGGCAGCATCCGACGAGCAGCAAAATCGACGTTTCGGGCAAAAGCCCTTCATCAGGAATAAAGCAGGCTTGGCCACAACTTTTGACATGTTTATTGGCTACCCACACAAGGGCATATGGAACAAAGTTTTGCAATATAAAAAAAAGCAATTCAAGCAAAGGAGAGAAGGATACTATTTTCTTCCTGCAGCAACTGTCTCTTCTGAAGGCACAATAATATTGATTAATGGTTTACTTCAGGATCTTGCTCAAACTACTATTGAAAAGAGAACCTTTATTGGTGGATATTAGGCCATTGACTAAAGGATGTCAAAGAAAACCGCAACACTATCCTAACCAGGATATCAAGAAATGGGAATCTTGAATGACTACCACTTCAGTGATCTTCCAAGATGAAATATACACCTCGGGTGAATGCATTAGCTCACTTATCTTACTTTATGCTGTAAAAACAATTGAAAATTAGGGCCAAAGAGGAGAAATTTTAAAGAGAACTGGAACAGAAACAATTAATAAAACATATTAATTTGTCTGAGGACTGCTACTCAATGCAAGAACAATTCTCATTTTAAAAGTTCATGTTCAATGAGCTCTCAAATAAAGCACTGAAGAATACAACTCAGACCATTTCTCCATTCAAAGCACAGGTGATAGCAGCTGGCACAAAGTTATGGGTGAATATTCAAATTCTACCCATACTTTCAATGGTGAAAGATCAATGAAGGAATGGAATTAAAATAGATAATAATTCCTTTGATAAGGTTCCACAGACTAATTAGTAAAGTTAGATCACATGGGATCTAGGGTCAGCTTGCCAATAGGCACAAAAATGACTTTACAGTAGGAGGTGGTGGAGGGTTGTTTTTGACACTGCAGGTCTATGACCAGTGCTGTTCCACCAGTACTGGGTCCACTTTTGTCTGTGAATTACATAAGTGATTTAGATGAGAACATAGGAGGCATGCTTAGAAACTTAGCAGATAAGACCAACATTAATGGCATAGTGGATAGTGAAAAGTGTTATCTAAGATTACAAAGAGATCTTGATCAATTGGGTCAATGGGCTGAGACATGGCAGATGCATTTTAGTAAGGACTTAATGTAGGGCCCTGGATGATGTTGCAGACCTAGGGGTTCAGGCATGTAATTATTTAAAATCTGTATCACAGCTGGTCAGGTGGCATTTAGCTTTCATTGCCCAGAACTTTCAGTATAGGAGTTGGGATAACATGTTGAGGTTGTACAGGACAGAGGTCTTTTCTGGCTGCTCTGTTATAGGGATAATATTATGAAGCTAGAGTGGGTTCAGAAAAGATTTACCAGAATATTGCTGGAAATCAAGGGTTTCAGTTATAAAAATAGGCTCAGACTTTTTACACTGCAGCGTAGGAAGTTGAGGGGTGACCTTAGAGGTTTCTAAAATTAAGAAGAACATAAATAAATTAAACTGCAAAGGTCTTTTCCCTAGGGTGTTCAAAACCAGGGGGCATATTTTTAAGACTTTCTCCTTTCGCCTTAAAGAGAACTGGAGGGTCTTTTTTTTTTAAAAAATGAGTCAGTAGTGTGTGGAATTAACTGCCAGAAGTTGTGGTAGATGCAGGTATAGTCACAACACTAAAGACATTTGGATAAATGCATGAACACAAAGATTTGGAGGGAAATGTGTCAAACAAAGGTGGGGGGACTAGTTTAGTTTGAGTGTGGACTAATTGAACTGAAGGGTCAGTTTTAGATTAAATTCCCTACAGTGTGGAAACAGGCCCTTCAGCCCAACAAATCCACACCGACACTCGAAAGAACAACCCACCTCGACACATTCTCTGTGCTATATGATTATAACAAGAGAAAAGTTCAAGTCACAAATCAGTAAACTGAAAACACATTTTATGGCACAGATTGTTAAATACAACAGCAAGTTTCGTAGCACATCTAGCTTTCTTTTTACAATCAGGATTTAAGATTCAGGCTTACAGTGCAGCTTCTTATAAATAAGTCTGCAAATTACAAAAGCTGTCAACAGAATTGACCTGCAGACTAATGAATGCCTGCTAGGAATACTTTTAACCCCACAATAGTCGATCATGTTTGCTGACACAGCAAAAAGCAGCAGTCCAACTTAGTTCCCCACACAGCCAAACCAAAAAACGATCAAAAATATTGCTGAAATCAGTACAAAAAAAGTGAACTAATTTTTTTAAAAAGTTACATGTATATTGTCAGTCTATTACAAAATGATAATCTGCAAGTTTTTCCTTCGGGCAAAATTTCTCAAATAACGTTCAACTTCACTTAAAAATAAATGATTGAAGCAACAAATCTGAACGCTATTTTGATTATACACCGAGGATGTCTGTGCAGAAATCAAAAGCAAGCTATTCTATGAGTTAAAGACATGGCTCGATGAAAACTGTTTGAAATGGATTGACTGTTAATTGTTAATTCTAGGTCTGCCGGGCGCCTGGGCAGGTTCAGCAATCAATGCAATGATAAACGTTTTCTTCGTGAATTATTCATGAAATTATACTCGACAGAAAACATTCATTTAAAGATCAAAAATAACGAACCGCCTAATGGTCATAAACTATTAAAGATTAAAGTTGTTACTTCTATAACACGATTTATACACTTCGACCAAGCCACGTTTGCTCTCCGTGTCAATGCAATTTACGTAAATCAATACGACTGCAATACGTCCGCCCTACCCCCCTCAAAAATTAAAAGTCCAAAGCCAAGAAAATGAAAAGCCATATTTCTTCCCAGTTTACTTGCTAATATATAATTAAGTTTGGAAAATATTTAATATCAATGGAACTGTCGAAACAGTGATCCATTATTTTTAGCGGAATCTGCGTTTTCGTTTAAATTAAATACACTGCTGGGCTTGCTACTGGTGTCGAGACCCCGTTCTACAATACTGTCCAGTAAGTACATCTCAGATTAAAACCTGTAGCCAGATATTCCTATTACTGAATATTTAAAGTCAAAAAGTTGAACTTTAAAAATCCCAAAGAGGTTAATTTGACACTCCTTAGTCAGCGCGATTTAAAATCTTTATAATGTCTGCATAATAGATGTACAGGGAACTAGCTGATTTGCAAATACGAAGTGTCTCGAGTGAAATGGTTACTGCAGAACTTGATCAGCCTTGTCTAATCGCTTCCCGACACACATCACGTACTCTGTGTCTCCACTCGCTTATGCTATTAGAAAATCTGCTACATCCACGTTAAACTATTCCAACAAAGTTTATTATTTTGATTACAAGTCGAAAATATTTCAATGTCAAACGAACATCACCGAACTTCAACGAACTATATATCTTTGGCAGACATTCGAGGTCATAATGGCATGTAATATTGGACATTAAAGTTAACTCGGCATTTAATGAAAAAAAATAAAAGCAACGGGTGACAGCGACAAAGACATGCTTTAGTCAAAGGAAAATCGAGCTGGTCAAGTTATGTTGGTTGTGGATTGGGAGCATTCACCAAAAGCTATATTAATAATAAATTCGGTCAGCAAAATCGTCACTTTCTTTTTTGCACATTGCCTTAAAGGTGAAAGAAAACTCAAGGTAGTGGGAAGAAGCACTTGGGGTTTTACAGACGTGGGGAGGGGGAGGGAAGAGAAGTGGAAGAAATAATCTTGATTGAAAAAATTTTGAATTGGACTCATTAAACAGTGAACGGCTGGGATGTGCATTTTGTTTTACAACAAGTCCATATTCCAGGTTGTTACTATCGCCATCTGAACTGTCAGACACTACGGCTGCTCGCATTCGCGAAAAGTTGAAATAACACTTATAGAAAAATAAATCTTCTCCCACCCCCACCTTTGAAAACTGAAAGGCTTCCAGCGCTCGGAAGGCTGTCTCTGTCAACTTAACGTGAAAGACGGTGATTTTGCCGGGGTTCGCTTTCCCACACGACAGACCGTAACGCTGATCTTCGGTGAGCGCTGCCGCCGCCATCTTGGATTGGCCCCTCCGACATCAGTTTGATGCCCCTCTCATCGTCCGAGTCCCCCCCTCCCGTACCTCCCCAGCCTCCGAGGCGACGAACCAACAGAGCGACCGAGGAGATAAGTCGGGGGCAGACGCCTGCCACCCAACTTCTTTGGACAGCCACATCCCGCCCAGCTCGCCACCTTCCGTAATCTGTGATTGGCCCGTCCGGGTCCAAGAGCAAACACCGCCTCCAAAGAGATTCAATCTATGATTGGTCACTTCAACAGTCTATCGTCTTGATGCGGGCCAATAGGAGAACTAGTGATATTTCAATTGGTGGAATCCGGTGGCGAGCTGGAGGCGGGCACTAATGTGTTGACGTCACGCCGTCGACACGGCTGCATGTCTTCTCCGCCCCCATCAACTCAGGCGACGCTGATTGGTGAGTTTACGTCATAGGCCGAACTGCGTCGACCCAGCAACCAAGGGGTGTCAATCAGATGACGCAAAGAATATGAAAATAATGGTAAACGTCACAAAGAGCCGTCAGCTGGGCGATTAGATAGGACAAGTTGTGGAAAGAGCTGTGCACACTGTCTAGCTGCTCAAATACTGCCAGCAATTTACTGATTTTATATCACCATTTACTTAAAATCTTTAACAAACAAAAACAGAAATTGCTGGATAAACTCAGCAGATCTGTGGAGAGAGAAAATAGATTGAACGTCTAACGTTCAGATCAAAAGAATATAAAATGTAGATTCAATGGCGGTCACTTGACTTGAAAGGTTAACTCTGAATTCTCTCCATAGATCTGCTGCTGAGTTTCTCCAGCAATGTATGTTTGTTTGCTTCAGATCTCCAGAATTCGCAGTTCTTTGTTGTATATTAGCTGAAACATCTAGTCTGTCTTTACGCAGACGCTGTATTCTTTGCTCAGTATTTCCTGCATTTTGTATACCTTGATAGCATCTTAATTTAGACGAAAAAGATTTTTGTTTTGCACCTACAGTGAAACGTACAGTTCATAAATCATTTTCATTTGTCAGGATTACTACTAAGGTGATGTGACGGCTTGTACAGGGGTGCAATGGTGCCGAAGGGAAAGAGTTAAACAATAAAGGCTGAAAATAAATGACTATGGATTGCCCTGCGATCAACTGGAGGGAGTTGACACAGAAATCTGTGTGAAATAAAACAGAACAGAACAGAAAGTGCTGACAAAACTCAGGAGGTCTGGCAGCATCTACAGAGAATTCCAGACTGGATGGAAACATTAACCCTTCATAGATGTTGCCACACCTGCTGAATTTCTCTAGCAATTTCTGTTTTTATTTTAGATATCCAACATCTGCAATACTTTGCTTTTATTTAAGTGTGTTTTCATGATAGGGTGTAATAAGGTATATCTTAAGAGATATATTTGCAAGTTGTCAGTTGCCAGGGCTGAAAAATATAGTATTCCTGCAGACGCTGTCATTGGTTAGTTAAGAACGATAGCTAATCAGTTGTTTAGATTAGATTACAGTGTGGAAACAGGACATTCGGCCCAACAAGTCCACACCGACCCGCCGAAGCGCAACCCACCCATACCCCTACATTTACCCCTTACCTAACACTACGGGCAATTTAGCCTAACCAATTCATCTAACCTGCACATCTTTGTGACTGTGGGAGGAAACCGGAACTCCCAGAGGGGACCCACGCAGACATGGGGAGAACGTGCAAACTCGACAGTCACCTGAGGCGGGAATTGAACCCGCGTCTCTGGTGCTGTGAGGCAGCAGTGCTAACTGCTGTGCCACCCACATTGTCTTTCATTAATTCATGAGATATAGGCATCACTGGCTGGAGCAGTATGTATTGTCCAGAGGACATTTAAGAGTCAACCACATTGCATTTTTAACAAAAATAGAAATTATTGGAGAAGGGTAGCACGGTGGTTCAGTGCTTAGCATTGCTGCCTCAAAGCACCGGGGACCCGGGTTCGATTCCAGTTCTTGGGTGAGTTCGTGTGGAGTTTGCACATTCTCTCCGTGTGGGTTTCCTCCTAGAGCTCAGGTTTCCTCCCACAGTCACAAACATGGACTGGCTATGCTGTATTGCCCGTAGTGTTCAGGGAATTGCAGGACTTGCCATTGGAAATGCGGGGTTTTAGGGTTGGATGAGATGCTCTTCGGAGGAGCGGGATGGGCTGAATGGCTTGCACTACACTGCAGGGATTCCTGACTATGACATCTGTCGACAGAGAAGCAGAGTCCACGTTAACTTGCTGATTACAACAGTCTCCTGTAGCTGCAGACAATCTCCAAATCCCAAAGACTTTAAGCGCAGATGAGCATTTTAATGAAACAGTTTATATAAAATTAACCACAAAAAAGATCGAAGCGAGCGACAGAAGCACTGGCGCAAAATCTGATCTGGCATATTTAACGTGTGATTTGGATCCGGAAGGAAGGTGGTGCTAATTAAATTTATATTGTCAACTGTGAAGAAACGGTTGCAATTCTAAATTAAATGTTTCCTCTGCCAATTTCCCAAACGTATCCCCACTGAAATTCCAAGTTGTTTAAAAAATGTACAGTCCGCATTTTGTTTTGCGTCTTTTATCTCACCACCGCGCTCTCTGTAATTTCCGAACTCTAAACGCATCGCTTGGGTATGGAGCCGCAGACGTGCCCAGTCTAACTTTGCAAATATCCCGAGCCGTGTGATTCAAAATATCGTCATCCTATTTTGATTCTGTATATGCCGCTGGCGTTGTCACCTATTCACGGAATTTCCTCGGAATTGCTGACGCTTCACCACCGTAACATTGCGAAAAATATTGCGGAAACTCCCTTTACGCATCGAAATGTGGTTTCTGCACACATCAGGCAAACTCAACATGCCATAATCCGAGCAACTGGGTGGAAATTCTTGACTCCTCTTACTTCATCTAGAAATCTCAAAACCTTGCCTCTTGATGGCCCATCACTCGGAAATCAATTTTGAAACAAGAAACAAAACCAAACTACTGCTGACGCGAGAAATCTCAGCTAAAACAGGAAGAAGAAGGCAATGTGTCAGGATAGAATTTAAATGCTAACCCTGTTTCACTCTTGATAGATGCGGCTCCATGCCGAGTTCCTCCAATATTTTCTGTTTCTACTTCAAGATTCCAGCTTCCTTGAGCAGTGCAACAAGCCTGAGACAGAGGTGTTGGCAGGGAACGCTGTGGTGTGTAGAAGTGCCAGGCAAATGGAAGCTTGGGGTCTTTTTTGTGAAGAGAACATAAGTATTCTGAGGAAGGGTCACTGAACACAAAACTTTATTTCTGATTTATCTCCATATATGCTGCTATACCATCTGATCCTTTCCACCATTTTGTGTTTTTACTTTCTGTTGGGAACTGGCCTGGAAAGATAATGCAACTAATTACTGATCTTACGATACTATATATGAGCTAGCACCAAGATGCTGCTCTGCTCAAGGCTGACAACTAGTTGGATGTTGAACTGGTTGATCAAAAGAAAACTGGTTCTGACTGAATTGGCAGGAGACAATATGAAGTGCTGCCAGGTTTTGCTCTCTCTCTCTCTAGTTTCTCTCTAGTTATCAATTCTTGATTGATCTACAAACTTCAGTCTGTAAGAAATAAGTAAATATTTCAAGAAGTCTCTTGAAACTGTTTGCACTGACCAGTGATTTCAGAATTTAAACAAATATACTGTTATCCTTGCCTGTGAATAGCCCACTGTCCAAAGATTTCATGAAAGATTGGTAACTACCAATTGAAATAATTTATTGAACTAGCAAATTACAATTCTTTTATTTAAAAAAAACTCTCAATTATGTCTGCCAGTCTGTGTGAGAGTGGGAATATGATTAAAGAAGATTGGGCTTTAGATCATAGATATTAATTGTTTATCTGTATTGTGTGAAAGTTACATTATAAATAACAAATTGTTAATTTTTGTTCAATTTATAAATTTGACATCCAAGACTGTTATCAGTAAAGTCTGGTTAAGAACAATTGGGCATATGGAGGGTCATTGAATGTTCTAATTTCACTGTGCTGGAGATCTAATAATAGTGAGTTTGATTTGGTTTGACAGACTATCCCTGTGTCATAACAATAATCAGCTAATGACTTCTTGAATGTCTCAATTAAGCTTGCCTCCATCACGTTTCAATCTAGTGCATTCCAAATCCAATCCACTCAAATGACAATTTTATTTTCTCTTATTAAATTTGCCACATTTACAAATCACTTTATATCTGTTCCCTCAATTTTTTGATATTTTTATGAGCTTGAACTCATATTTTTATGAGTTACTCATTATGTACATTATTCAGACCTCTTCAGATTTTAAAAGCTTCAACAGATCTTCTCTTAGCCTTCTTCTTTCCAAGGAGAACAGTCCTAACCTCTCTAATCTATATTCAAAACTGAAGGTTTTCATCCCTGGAGCAATTCTTGTAAATTGCTTCTGCTCTCCTTCCAATGTATTTGCATGCTTCCTAGAGCATGACAAGCAAAACCATACACAATACCTCAGCTGAAGTCGAACACATGTGCTGGTTCAGCACATCCTCTTTGCTTTGTACTCCATACCTCCATTACTAAAGCTAAGCAAACAGCAGTCTGCAACAGTTCTCTCCACTTGTTGTACTATCTTCAATGATCTATGTACATGTAAGCTCAGGTGCGTAGATCATGTACACTAACTGGTCATGCACTCCCAAAAGATTATAAGCCCTGTTTTTATCACTTCTAAGACCATAAGAAATAAGAACAGGAGGTTGGCCATTCGGCCCATTGAGACTACTCTGCCATTCGATAAATACATATCGGATCTGATATTTCTCATTTCCACTTTCCTCATTTGATTTCCCCTACTGATCAAGGATCTTTTTCTCTGCCTGAAGTACCTGTCTGTCTATGGTCTTCCTATCATAATGTATCACCTCATACTTTTCCCTAAAGAACATCATTTTCCACCTATCTGACTATTGTCCCTTTGGAGTACTATGCTGCCCTCTATTAAACTAAAGAATGAAGAGGAGGTTTCAGTTACATGGAAGATTAGAAAGTTAAAGTTAAGAGCGAATATAGAAGTGCAGCTTAGTGATGAGGCTTATTGTTACCACACAATGAAAGGTAGGGATGGAGCATGTGAACATGCGAGTATGTGAGCTTGAAGCATTCAGAATAAAATTAATGAGTTAACAGCATAAGTACAGACAAATGAGTATGATTTGGTGGAGGTTACTGAAATGTGGTTGCAGGGAGACTGGGCTGGGAATTGAATATGCAAGAATACACAGTTTTTCAGAAGATCAGGGAGGGAAGAAAAGAGTGGTGCGACTTTATTAGTAAAGGAAGATATCAGTGCTGTCATGAGGAATTATACCAGCACTGGAGGTCAAGACTTAGAATCAGTCTGGGTAGAAATAAGAAATAGCAATGAGAATTAGTCCCTGGTGAGAGTAATCTACAGGTTCCCAACCAGTAATCTCACCGTGGGGCACAGTATAAACCAAGAAATACTGTCAGCTTGTAAGAAAGTTACAGCAATAGTCATGGGTGATTTTAATACGCATATAGATTAAATTAATCAAATTGGCAAGGGTAGCCTTGAGGGACAGTTCATTCAATGTTGTAGCGAATGTTTCTTGAAATGATACTTTGGCAAACCAACCAGGGAGTAGGCTTCTTCTGGATTTGGTGTTAAGTAATGATGTAGAGTTAATTAATGATCTCATAGTAAATGATTCTCTAGGGAAGAATGATCATACCCATCTAGAATTTTAAATTCAATTTGATGGCAAGAAATTGAAGTCTCTCAGTCGTGTTCTTGAGTTAATCAAAGGTAATTATATAGGCACGAGGACAGATTTGTCCCTCATAGATTGGGCAGGAAGGTCAGTTACTAAAATACAGGACAGTTGACAAGCAGTGGCAGATATTTAAGGAGATATTCAATTGTTCCAAAGTAAAATACGTTGTAAATAGGAAGAAAGATTGTAAGAGGGGGATAAACTCATCCACGGCTAAGGAACAACATTAAAGATAACACGAAGACAAAAAAAACTAAGGCATACCGTATTGCAAAGGCCAGTGGCAGGCTAGAACATTGGGAGAAGTTTAAAGACCAACAACAAAAAAGAAATAAAAAGAGTGAAGGTAACTTATGAAAGAAAACTAGCACAAAATATAAAAGAGATAACAAAAGCTTTGATAAATATAAAGAAAGGAAGAGAGTAGCTAAAGCGAATGTTGGTCATTTGGAGGACTAACACTGGGTAGTTAATAGTGGGGAACACACAAATGGCAGAGGCACTAAATCAATATTTGCTTCAACTTCCACAGTGGAGGACAATAGTACCATCCCAATAGTAAGAGGTGAGATAGAGGTTATAGAAATGGAGGAACTTAGAACAATCATCATCACTAGGGAAAAAGTACTGAGCAAACTATTAGGATTGAAGGTAGACAAGTCCCAAGAGCCTGATTGCATTCATCCTAGATCTGAAAGGAATTGGCAGCAGGGGTAGCGAATTCATTGGTTATAAAATTCCAAGCTTCTCTCAATGCAGGAAAAGTACTAGTGGATTGGAAAAATGCTAACATAATGCTGTTATTCTAAAAGGGAGGGAGACAGAAAATAGGAAAGTATAGACGGCATGGTGGCTCAATGGTTAGCACTGCAGCCTCACAGCGCCAGGGACCCGGGTTTGATTCCAGCCTTGGGTAACTATCTGCATGGAGTTTGTACTTTCTCCCTGTGTCTGTGTGGGATTCCTCCCACAATCTAAAGATGTGCAGGTCAGGTGGATTAGCCATGCTAAATAGCTCAGCGTGTTAGGTGCATTTGTGCATTTTGAGAAGATTTGTAGCTCAGGTTGAGTTTCTGGATATAGGTTTGCTTGCTAAGCTGGAAGGTTCATTTCCAGATGTTTTATCACCCTACTAGGTAACATCTTCAGTGAGGCTCCAGGCAAAGCACTGTCAATAATTCCTGCTTTCTATTTATACGTTTGGGTTGGTAATGTCATTTCCTGTGGTGACATCATTTCCCAAGGTGATGTCATTTCCTGTTCTTTTTCTCAAGGGGTAGTAGATGGGGTCTAATTCGATGTGTTTGTTGATAGAGTTCTGCTTGGAATGCCATGTTTCTAGGAATTCTCATTCATGTCTCTGTTTGGCTTGTCCTAGAATGGATGTGTTGTCCCAGTTGAAGTGGTGTCCTTCCTCCTCTGTATGTAAGGATACTAGTGAGAGAGGGTCATGTCATTTTGTGGCTAGCTGATGTTCAGGTATCCTGGTGGCTAGTTTTCTGCCTGTTTGTCCAATGTAGTGTTTGTTACAGCCTTTGTACGCTATTTTGTAAATAACATTACTTTTGCTTATCTGTAAATGGTCTTTCAAGTTCATTAGGTGCTGTTTTAGTGTGTTGGTGGGTTTGTGGGCTATCATGATACTAAGGGGTCTGAGTAGTCTGGCAGTCATTTCTGAGGTTTTGATGTAGGGGAGAGTGGCTAGGGTTTCTGGACGCGTTTTGTCTGCTTGTTTGGATTTGTTGCTGAGAAATCTGTGGCCTGTGCTCATTGGGTAACCATTCTTTTTGAATACAATGTATAGGTGATTTTCCTCTGCTCTTTGTAGTTCCTCTGTGGTGCAGTGTGTGTTGGCTCATTGAAATAATATTCTTATGCAGCTTCATTTGTAGATGTTGAGATGATTGCTTCTGTAGTTCAATATTTGGTCCATATGTGTTGTTTTCCTGTAGATGCTGGTTTGAAGTTCCCCATAGGCTGTTTGCTGTACTGTGACATCTAGGAATGGCAGTTTGTTGTTGTTTTCCTCCTCTTTAGTGAATTTTATGCCAATAAGGGTATTATTGATGGTCTTGAAGGTTTCCTCTAATTTGTTTTGTTTAGTGATGACAAATGTGTCATCCACATAGCGGACCCAAGGTTTGGGTTGGATGGTTGGCAGAGCTGTTTTTTCAAGTCTCTGCATTACTGCCTCTGCTAAGAACCTTCATATCGGAGATCCCATGGGTGTTCTGTTGGTTTGTCTGTAGGTTTTGTTGTTGAAGGTGAAGTGTGTGCTACGGCATAGGTCCACTAGCTTGATGATACTGTCCTTGCTGAGGAAGTTAGTGGTGTTTGGTGTATGTGTCTTTAGGTCTTCTAATAGTGTAGTCTATGTTTCCTTGGCCAGATTAATGTTGATTGTTGGAAACAGGGCTGTTACATCAAAGGAGACCATTTTTTCATCCTGGTCTTCAGGAATTCTCGAGTGGAGTGGATGGACTGGCATAAGTCTTCTACTAAGTGTTTTAGTCTTTGGTGTAGCTCCTTGGTCAATCTGTAAATTGGTGTTCCAGGTAGCGAGGTGTGTGTGTGTGTGTGTGTGTGTGTGTGTGTGTGTGTGTGTGTCTAAAATGGCCTGTTTTCACACTGTAGGTAGGTAAACTAATCTACTGTCATTGGGAAACTATTACAATTGATTATTAAGGATGTAATAACAGGACAGTTGGAAAGTGAAACACAATCCATCAGAATCAGCATGATTTTATGAAAGATAAATTGTTTGATTTGCTAGAGTTCTTTAAAGATCTAACAAGTAAAATGGATGATGGGGATCCTTTAGTATACTGTATCTGGACTTCTAGAAGGCATTTGATAAGGTACCACATGAAAGCTTAATACACAAAGTGTCATTACATGGGTTTAGCGATGTTTTATTGGCTTGAATAAGGGGTTGGCTAATCAACGGAGACCAGACAGACAGAATAAATGGATCTTTTCCTGGCTGGCAAAATATAACTAGAGGTCTGCTGCAGGATTCAGTCCGCGGGCCCCAACTATTTACAACCTGTAATAATGACTTAGAGTCAGCGATAGTAAGCACTTTAGCCAAGTTTGCAGATGATTGCAAATTAGGTGGAAAAGTAAGTTGTGTTGAAGAAAGAAGAAATTTACAAATGGACATGTATAGGTTAGGTGAATGGGCCAAAATTTAGCAAATGTATTTTAATGTGGATCAGTGTGAGGTTATTTATTCTAGTTAGAAGAATAGAAAGGCAAGGTACTATCTGAGTGGAGACAAACGTCAGCGTATTTTGGTGCAAAAGGATCTGGTGCATGAATTGCAGGAAAATAGCAGGCTGCTACTACAGGTAATAAGGAAAGCCAATGGGATTTTGGCATTTATTGCTAAAGAGTAGATAATAATTTAGGGAAGTATTTCTGCAACAGTACAAGGCATTAATGAGACTATACCTGGAGTATTGAGGATCATTTTGGTCCTCTTACTTGAGTAGAGATATAGGTGGAAGCAGTTCAAAAAAACTGAGGTTCACTAGATTGATTCCAGAGATAATTAACCTGACTGTACAGAAGGGAAGAAAGAAGAAAACAGGAACAATACTAATAGGTGATTCATTAGTTAATTTAGCATGGGCAGGGCACAGTGCATTAGTTTAATTATGACACAGCATACATTAGAAAAGGAAACTAGGCAGAAGGAGTTCAGTGATGCTGTGTCTCAAATGAGTAAGGCAAGGCTGAAGGGCCTTTACATTAATGCTAGGAGTGTTATAGGTCAGAGAGAGATGAGTCAAAGGCATAGATTGACATGTTGCTGTCACCACAGAGATGTGGTTGAGCAAAGGGCAGGACTGGCAAACTTAACCTTCCAGTACATACGATCTTCAAGCAAGACAGGAGAAGGTGTAAAAGATGAAGTGGTGTCACACTGCTAACTAAGCAGCCAGTTACTATAGTAAGGGTCATCAAATGAGGTTTTGTGGGTGGAGCTTAGGAATAAAAGAGGGGCAGTCACACTATTAGGAGAGTATTATAGGCACCAGTCAGCAGGCAGTTGAGGAGTAAATATGTAGTCAAATCACTGAGGCCATGTAAAGTAATAATAGGGTAAATATACAAGGGAATTTCAATAATTCCCTTTATTCATTGGGATAATTATAGTATCAAAGGTTTAGAGGGGGAAGATTTCCTGAAAATATTTGAGGAGAGCTTTTTATTTCAACATGCCGATGATCTTACAAGGGACAGCGCTGTGCTGGACTTAAATTTGGGGAATGAAGCCAGGTAAGTGTTTAGGGTAACAGTAGAGGAACATTTTAGTTATACTGACCACAAAACCACATCTTTCTAGTTTGTTTTGAGAAGAAAAATGTTGATCTGCTAAAAGGGTTTTGGATTGGGAAAGGCAGATTTCATTAAAATAAGGTAGGATTTGTACAAGTTAAGCTAGGAATAGCAATTTGATGGTAACTCTACAGCAGAACAGTCATTCAAAAAGGTACTGGGGAGAGTACAGGCCCAACATGTTCCCTTTAGAGTGAAATGTAGGAACAACAAGCCCAGAGGTATCTCAGTATATTCAGTCCTGTATAAAAAGGGAAAAAAAAATGATATGGAAAACAGTTGGAAATGGATCAATCAACAGACAGTATAAGGGGACCTAAAGAAAACAATTAGGAGACAAAATATGGGGCATTAAAAAACACTGGTGAGCAAAATTAAGGTGAATTTCAAGATACCCTACAAATAAATCAAGGGTAAGAGAATAACCAGGGAAAGAATAGGGCTGATTATGGACTAAGGAAGCATAGAGCCAGAGGACATTGGTAGAATGTTAAATGAATACTTCACATCTGCCTTTACTGAGAAGGAGTTTGTAGGTACAAAATTTAAGAAGATAATACGAGGGGCATGGACATGATGGATAGAAAGTAGCTGTTCTCTTCAGTTGAACAGAGCAAACTTTTAAGGTGAAAACAGAAGGTTTAGAGGGAACTTGAGAATATTTTCAATGCAGAAGATTGGAACGGCGTGGAATGCACTGCCTGGTAAGGTGGTTGAGACAGATAGCCTCACAATATTTAGATTAGATTAGATTAGATTACTTACAGTATGGAAACAGGCCCTTCGGCCCAACAAGTCCACACCGACCCGCCGAAGCGTAACCCACCCATTCCCCTACTTTTACCCCTTTACCTAACACTACAGGCAATTTAGCATGGCCAATTCACCTGACGTGCACATCTTTGGACTGTGGGAGGAAACCGGAGCACCCGGAGGAAACCCACGCAGACACGGGGAGAATGTGCAAACTCCACATAGTCAGTTGCCTGAGTCAGGAATTGAACCCAGGTTTCTGGTGCTGTGAGGCAGCAGTGCTAACCACTGTGCCACCGTATTTGGATGAGTACTTGAAGTTTTATAATATTCAAGGATGTGGGCCTAGTGCTGGAAAGTGGGCCTAGTGTAGATTTAGTGTATTTTTGGTGATACAGACTTGAGGGACCAAAGGTTTTCTTTTGTACTGTATGATTCTACCGTCAGTTCTGCTATAATGATAGTTCCATTCTCATGCAATCTCACGTTATAAGAATATCGTGCAATAGCAGTGCCACTTAAACTAATGGGGTCAGAAACACATTATAACCATACGAGCTTTAAAAGTTTCTGCTTTAGAAACAGCACCAATTCATCAATCGCATTACAACAAAATTGTGTTAATGAAACCCGGATCATAGCAGAATGACCTGTGTGCCTTATGAATAGAGATTGAACAGTTTTGATCTATACTCTCTTGAGTTTAGAAGAATGAAAGGAGATCTATTTGATGTTTATAAGATGTTAAAGGGGATTGACAGAGTAGACATAGACAGGATGTTTCCTCTTATAATACAATCTTTAACAAGAGTTTTTAGGATAAGGGGTAGCAGATTTAAAACAAAAGTGAGGATAAATCATGTTTCTTGAAGTGTTGTTAATTTGTGGCAATCACTATCCCAGAGTGTGGTGAATTCTGTGACTTCAGAAAATTTAAGAAGGAAATGATAGATAGTTTTAAATTTGTAATGGTTTGAAAGGTTATGGAGAGTAGGCAGGAAAGTGGAGTTGAGGCATAGAAGAGATCAGCCAGGATCATATTGCAAGATGGACCAGACTTGAGGGGCTGAATTGCCTACTCCTGCCCCTAGATCTTATGTTCTCCTCACAGTTTACAATACTTTAAAGTTTCATAATATCTACGAATTTTGAAATTTTCCCCTGTGTAATAAGATCTTTATTTTTATCAGGAAAAGCAATGGTCCCAATACTGACCCCTGGAAAACTCAATTCAAAACTCCTCCAGTTCCTTGACCATTACTCTTTACTACTTATTACTCAGCCAATTTGTATCCATGTTGTTGCTGTCCCTTCTATTCTATGAGCTCTAACTTTTCTTTGTAAATCTGCCTTTTGAAAGTCTGTGTATGCCTCAAGATTGACCTTACTCTCAATAACCCTTCCAATTACTTCTTCCAAAGCTCCAGCATTTAGTTGTTCCTAATCAACTCACCTTTTTCTTTGTGACTACTGATTCTATCCTGAATAATTGTTTATGAAAGCTTCTCCACCTTTGAAGTTAAGCAGGCCAAACTCTAATTGCTGGGTTTTCCGTACAATGTTCTTTGAAATGGGGCATAATATCAGCAATTCTCCACACCTCTGGAACCTCCCCTGAGTTTTACTCTTTCACATCCTTCAATATTATTTGGTTCTAGTGCCCTGTCAACTTTACTTGTTGATAGGCTATGCAACACTTGAAGGGTTTTGTCTTTGTCACAATGACCTGCTTCGCATATTCCTTCTTGATAAGACCGATACAAATAATTCATTTAGCAGCTCAGTCATGCCTCTTGCTCGACATGTGAATCCCCATTTTGGTTCCTAAGCAGTCCTGCTCCTCATTTGAATAATGGATTCCACAGTTCATTTGAAAAAGAGCAGAATCTTCTAAACTAAGTAATGCAAGTTTCCATCTTGTCTAAAGTAAAATTTACATTTGCATTCTTCTTTTTAAGATATAGATATCAATGATTTTAATGAGTTCATGAACATAACTATGTGGGTGTAACAGTTGGAAAGAAATAATGTACTAGAATGTCTGCAGCAATTGTGTGGGATAATCAGCCCAATTGAACGTTATTATCCCATTTTTCTTCAATAACACTGTGTGTATGGGCGGCACGGTGGCACAGTGGTTAGCACTGCTGCCTCACAGCGCCAGAGACATGGGTTCAATTCCCATCTCAGGCGACTGACTGTGTGGAGTTTGCACATTCTCCCCCTGTCTGCGTGGGTTTCCTCCGGGTGCTCCGGTTTCCTCCCACAGTCACAAAGATGTGTGGGTCAGGTGGATTGGCCATGCTAAATTGCCCGTAGTGTTAGGTTAAAGGGGTAAATGGAGGGGTATGGGTGGGTTGCGCTTCAGCGGGTCGGTGTGGACTTGTTGGGCCGAAGGGCCTGTTTCCACATTGTAAATAATCTAATCTAATCCAATCTAATCTCCCTGTCAGTTTTGTAAGATCTGGCGTTGTAAAAATAAAGACATTCAAGGGAAAAAACATGGATTGCAAAATTATTTAAATGAATTTAACAAAATTTATTTTTCACTGTGAAGCACATAGAAAACTATCACAGGAAATAGACTTGATGCCTATAATTTGTCTCTTTTTCTGGTTACTTTGGAAAGCAACGTCTTCTCATTGGTGCATTGGATTTCCTAACCACTACATCAATGGAGTTTAGTGTGGTTCGTCACCACAAGGAAATGAGAGCTTATTTCACTGTAATGCTCCGAAAAAGAAAACACATTTTGAAATTAAAACACAGTGAGTCCTATATTGGGCATGATAATAGGTCTGCAGAGCAATTAAATTTGCTTAATTTATTTTAAGGACCTATATTTTATGTATTGTGTCCTTGGCTTTAACCCCACCTTGAAAGGGTACTCTGTGGTCGCATTGCAAAGCAAAAGTTCTGTAATTATAAAACCATCTTATTCACGTATGTTACAAATGCTAATCTTCTTTTCGTATCACCATTGCTCAAACTTTGATATTAAAATACAATCTGCTTTGTCACATGCCCAGAAAGAAAACGTCAATCATAACGTGAAAACAAATTGCATTTGAAAAGCATTTATTTTGAACTAAACATTGCAACGCGTTTCAAATCCAATCAATTATTTTAATTACAGTTTCTCTGAAGGTAAAAAACAGATAGTTTGCATGCAATAGTGAATTGTAGGACCAATTGTGAAGTCTACTAAATAATATGGCATGGTGACTCAGTGGTCAGCACTGCTACCTCATAATGCTAGGGACCTGGTTCAATTCCACCCTTGGATGATTGTCTTTGTCAAGTTTGTACATTCTCTCTCTTTCTCTGCATGAGTTTTCTCCCAATCACAAAAATGTGCAGGTTAGGTGGATTGACCATACTAAATTGTCTGTAAGCAAATTTTTTTGTAATCTGGACATTCATTCAATGGATATTGACAAAGGATTGATTATTGCATTTTATTGATAAGAACTAGAAGAAAAAAATGCATTAATTATCTGTGTGACAGGATTAGCATTTCATAGATTTAGAAACCTGGACTACGATTGCAGAGATTCCATTTGGAAATTTCTCATTCTGTGCTTGCTTTCAAATTTTACAATATGCCAAATTTTATACATAGATAGGCTTCAGATAATAACTATTGCTAATTCTCAGAAGGGGACACACTTTGGACCAGATGTCAGCCTTTAAAAAAACGGTTTTGGGAAAGTAATCATTTCCAATTGCTTTCATGGCAGAAAATGAGCATTCGGCGATCATACAAAATAAACAGGCTTCAATGAGACAATGTGCATTTTGACACCATGCTGACATTCTGAAAGGATCAACCTTTCTGACAGCTCTGACAGGAACAAGGTAACTGTAGAACAAAACAAAAGTCCAGGAACGTATGCAGAATCGTCAACAGATGGTTCACATTTTGAAATAACACTTTTGACTTTTGAAATAACATACAAAATGGAAATTTCAGAAGGTGAGGATAATGATACCGAATGCTCAGAGTGAATTGTGCTGGTCACAAGTAGCTCCAACCCAATAGTCAATGTTCTAGTCGTGGATCCATTCAATTATACCATATTGGATAGTAAGTGCTTGTCCACAGTATGTGGAGTGGTTTGGTTAAAACGTTAACTGGATTTTTTAAGCAGTAAGGACCAAAGTAAGGTGAAGGAATGTGAAAGTTCTACTTGTTTCTGGTTTGAGGATAACAACCCATTAAATTCATTGAAAAATGTGTTGATTCTGTGTAAAATAGCGGAGGGAAAACACTTGCTCAGAGCAGGTGAAAGTAAGAGTAAAGTCACCATTATCCAATTTTCTCATAAATATACAACTAGTGGGAGTTTAACCTGAATGTTACCTCTCCTCAAGAAAGGGAAAAGGCTAAGAAGGCAGGATCTTCATGATGACTTCAGCTGGTGTAAGACTGTCAGCATTACTCTGTATCATAAACCAGCCATCCAGACGACTGAGATAACTAATCCCCAGTACAGATATAGTCTCCAGTGAGATACCATTACTGTTGATGTGGAACATGAAAAGACAACTGTGTTAGGGATGTCAGTGGATTGGTCATTATTGCACAGACGAAACATAACTAATCAAAGTAGTCAGAAATGTTAGTGGCATCAGTGGGTAAGAGTTTAAAGGAAACAAAGATTAATTGTCTTCAAGCTAAATTAGCAATTTGCTTATTCATCTTGTCATAGATTACAAATTCTTCCAAAAGATGTGGGAGTAATGGTAATGAATATATTAAACTTATAGAAAAGATCCATGAAAAATATGAGAGATGTAAAATATAAAGCAAAATAAAACTCTGTCATGAAATTGTAGTAATAGACTTGAAGAAAGAATAAAGGTGAAAATGTTTTCATTTTAGGCTTTGAACATTAAGCCAGTCGACAGTAAAAGTATATTCTGAAGGAAATCCTGTACCAGGGACAATCTTCAAAAGATTTGCCCCTAGAATGTCATGTGGGTAAACATTTTCTTTGAGACAATTTTCATTCCACAAAGGGTATTGCGAAGAAAAGATTAATGATTGATCTCAATAGTAAAAAGGAAATGTTGGTGAGGAAAGATTTCTAAAATAAAGTAGGTCGATGCAACTTACCAGGTTGTTTTGTAAAATGAAATGCTAGCTCCAAGAACAAGTAGAGGTCTCAAAGATGGATGTCTTTTATTACGATGAGTTATAAAAACATGCAAAAACAACTTTTGTTTGGATTGCACTGTAATTATTTCAGTGTGATGAATATTTTTTTCTAAATAAAGAAAGTGCCATATGGAGTCCATACATGGTTAGCACTGGTAGAAGAATGATCATATTACAATGCAAGATATAGAGGATGGAAAAGTAACTTTTTAAAACTTTTCTCATTTTTTAAAAAAAGAGATATTTTTACATCATTCTGAAAATGAAAAGGTGGAAACTGTTAAAATCAAGTGAACTTAGTAAGTGGATGATGGTTGTTAATGTCATGTGTACAAGGTTGTTCATTGATTATTCGTCTGTGCCGACAGAAAGAAGGGAAGGTCTGTTGTGGCCTTGTGGTGATGTCCTTACCTCTGGGCTAGAAGTTATGGATTTGAATCCCATCTGTCACAGAGGTGTGTAATTACATATCCAAGCAAGTTGATTTTTTTATGTAAAAGAAGAGAAATACAATAAGACTGACAACTTAATCAGAATAGTCATGATCTTATACAGTGGCAAAGCAGGTTTAATAGACCAAATGGCTTGCTCCTCCTCCTAATTCATATATTTGCATGTATCTATTCAAAAACTACTCAGAAGTAATAGGATATGTCCAAATTTTTGTAATAACTGATCATTTCAGAAATAAGAGTGGTTTTCATAATTTTAGAAAGTGTCAAACTCAATGTAATAAGGATACTATTGTAAGTTTAAGATTAGTAACATTTCTAATGGAAAGAGTCTACTTGAGTAAACTCAATGTGATCCTATATGATAAATGGGGATAAGAAAATCATAATGTCACAAAACTAGGGTCAGTTTGGAGATGCACATGTAAGATTGATGGGATGAGTGCCATCATGGCCAGAGATCCTGATGCAAAACTGGTGAAGTGCAGGATTACATACAAGCTAAACAATGGCAGAGATTTCACAACTAACAAATCAGTTCTATGCTCTCCAATCTAGTTATGAATGGTGGTAATAATTAAATGAGTAACCCACAGAAAAGGGTCAACAAACATTTGCTACGGGAATCCAGCATATCAGTGCAAAAGACAAAATTAAGGCATGTGCAATAATCTTCAGCCAGAAGTACAATGTATGATCCATTTTGGCTAGCTTTTGAGATGCTTGCCATCACAGTTGTCCAACTTTAACCAAATGTTTTCTTTATCCTATCATGGGATGGCAGCGTTACTGATAACGCTAGTTTTATTGGGCAAATCCTTCATTGCCTTAGAGCCAGTGGTAGTAAGTGGCCGTCTTAGGCTGCTGCAGTCCAGTTGGTGTGCATGGTGCTGTGAGAGAGTTAGAGAACTTCGACCAATTCACAATGAAGGAATAGTAATATTATTGCAAATCGGGATGATGTATAGCTTATTGGGGGAGCTTGCAGCTGTCTTCACATGCATCTGTTGCTCTGGAAAGTGGTGGGTTTGGTAGGTGGTATAGAAGCAACCTTAAAGAGTTGTTACAGGGGAATCTTATATATGTATACACAGTGATAAAGTGCTGCCATTGCACAGCAGTGGTGGAGGGAGTGACTGTTCAGGTTGGATGATGGAATGCTGATCAGGTGGACTGACTGGTATTGAACTCTTTGAATGTTATTGTAGCTGCACTCATCCAGACAAACAGAGAACATTCTATCACACTCCTGAACTGTGTCTTGAAGATGGTGAGGAATGTTTAAGGAGCATGGGATGAGATGTAGCCACAGTATTTAGGTGGCTCATCCAATATAGTTTCCAGTCAATGAAAATCCCAGGATGTTGATTGTTGGAGATTCAGAGAGGTCATGTTACATATCTAATACATGTCAAGGGGAGATAGTTGAATTCTCTCTTGTTGGAATTGGGCATTGTCAGACTATTCTTTTGCATGAATGGTTAGCACTGTTGCCTCACAGCACCAGGGAGTTGGGCTCGATTCTGTCCTCATGGGTTTCCATCAGGTGTTCCAGTTTTCTCCCACAGTCCAAAGTAGTGCAGAGTAAGTAGATTGACCATGCTAAATTACTGTGTAATGTCAAAGGATGTTCAAGCTGGGGTATTAGTTTTGGTAAATGTGGGATTACTGGGATAAAGTGGGAGGGTGGGTCTGGGTGAGGGTCAGTGTAGTCTCACTAGGCTTAATGGTTTCTTTCTACGTTGTAGGGATTCTATGATTCAGTGAATATTACTTGTCATTCACCAGCCCAAGCTCAGATGTCTTTTAAAGCTTGCTGCACAAGAGAGAGCCTATTTCAGGATATGATCAGTTGTGGATGGTATTGAACACTGTGCAGTCATCAGCAGATATCCCCTACTCTGTTCTTTTAATGGACAGAGGATTGAGGAAGCAACTGAAAATGACTGGGCCTAGGACACTAAGGTCCTCCTGCAGTGATGCCCTGGAATAGAATTATTGGTCTCCATCCAATAGAACCACCTTTCTTTCATGCTAGATATAACTCCACCCAATGACAAGTTTGCCTTCCTGATTTTCATTGACTTCAGCTTTGCCAGGACACCTTGTTGCTTGGTCAAATGCTTCCTTGATGTCAAAGATAGGTGCTCTCACCTCCTTCCTTGCACATGATGTGAAGAAATCCACATTATCCTGTCTCACAAACTTAATTGAGTTTTTTGAAGAATAACAAAGAGGACTGATGAGGGCAGAGTGGTTGACATGATCTATATGGACTCCAGTAAGGCATTCAACAAGGTTCCCCAAGGGACACTGGTTAGCAACGTTAGATCTCATGGAATACAGGGAGAACTAGCTATTTGGATACAGAATTGACTCGAAGGTAGACAGAGGGTGGTGGGGTGGAGGGTAGGTTTTCATACTGGAGGCCTGTGATCAGTGGAGTACCACAAAGCTCGGTGCTGGATCCACTACTTTTCGTCATTTATATAAATGATTTGCGTACGAGCATAAGAGGTATAGTTAGTAAGTTTGCAGATGACACCAAAATTGGAGGTTTAGTGGGGAGCGAAGAAAGTTACCTCAGATTACAACAGAATATTGATCAGATGGGCCAATGGGCTGAGGAGTGGCAGATGAAGTTTAATTCAGATAAATGCGAGGTGCTGCATTTTGGGAAAACAAATCTCAGCAGGTCTCATACACTTAATGGTAAGATCCTAGGGAATGTTGCTGTACAAAGGGACCTTGAAGTGTAGGTTCATATTTCCTTGATAGAAGAGTCGCAGGTAGATAGGATAGTGAAGAAGGCATTTGGTATGCTTTCCTTTATTGGTCACAGTATTGAGTACAGGGGTTGGGAGGTCATGTTGCGGCTGTACAGGACATTGGTAAGGTCACTTTTGGAATATTGCACGCAATTCTGGTCTCCTTCCTATAAGAAAGATCTTGTGAAACTTGAAAGGGTTCAGAAAAGATTTACAAGGATGTTGCCAGGGTTGGAGGATTTGAGCTATAGGGAGAGGCTGAACAGGCTGGGGCTGTTTTCCCTGGAGCGTCGGAGGCTGAGGGGTGACCATATAGAGGTTTATAAAATCATGAGGGGTATGGATAAGATAAATAAACAAAGTCTTTTTCCTGGGGTGGGGGAGTCAAGAGCTGGAGGGCATAGGTTTAGGGTGAGAGGGGAAAGATATAAAAGAGATCTAAGGGGCAACTTTTTCTCACAGAGGGTGGTACGTGTATGGAATGAGCTACCAGAGGAAGTGGTGGAGGCTAGTACATTTATAAGATTTAAAAGGCATCTGGATGGCTATATGAAGAGGAAGGGTTTGGAGGGAACGTGCCGGGTGTTGGCAAATGGGACTAGATTGGGTTGAGGTATCTGGTCGGCATGGACGAGTTGGACCGAAGGGTCTGTTTCTGTGCTGTACATCTCTATGACTCTGTGACTCTATGATAGGATATAGGCGTTACTGGCTAAAGCAACATTTACTGCCCATCCCTACTTCACTCGGGGTCAGTTAAGAGTCAACCACATTACTGTGGGCCTGGAGTCACTTATGGACCAGAACAGGTCAGGGTGGCAGTTTCCTTCCCTTAAGGGCATTAGTGAACCCAATGAGTTTTCTCCCCAACAATCCATGATCAGCATTAAACCCTTAATTCCAGAGTTTTATTGAATTCAACCACCTGCCACGGCAGGATTTGAACCCAGGTCCACAGACCATTGCCTAAAGTAATGTTCTCGCAATAATACCACTAGGTCACTGTTTCTGTACACAAGGCCCATGCTGCTCCTTTGCATTCAACACATGAACTGGTATTCTGCACTAAGCTGATGTTGCCATCAAGCTGAAAAGACTTTTTTTAACCTACTATGTAAATCAGTAATGTGGTATGTGTTTCAATTCTGGTGTGATACCATGAATGAAAGCTGAACCAAAGGTCAGCAAGCTACATCAAACATCTTTCATTGTCTGCAGTGGAAGTGGGCTGACCATACTCGAACAGCCAATGCTTGCAAAACCCAAAACATTGTATCCAATATTAAATGCGATTCTGCTTTTGGACAAAGTTTATTGAATGAGACTGTCCTACGAATTAGACCTGAAACCAACTTCAGATTATCAGTCAGATTTGCAGTGTAATTCATTTGCTAGAAGCTATACTTACTCGCGCTCAGGGCCCTGTTCTTTATAAACAAAAGGTATATGAATATGTTTTGCAAATTTTAAATGAGGAAAAGGCTCTGGAGACAGACATCCCTCTGCATTCCCATGATAATACCATGAAACTGCCTGGCTTGAATTTAATTTAAGATCAAGAGTTAATAGTTCCTGCTCCATCTCCATGCTGACCATAGCTCAACCAATCAGCGCACTTTTCTCATGCTGTTTAAATTGATGTTGTTTTCCTAAATTTAGTTTGCTTGTGTTTCACTGCTGATGAGTGAAAAATGAAAAGTTTTGACCTCAAGTCTCTCTTTAGCAGTGTTTAAGAATCATAATTTACATTGTATAAAGAGGCTATTTGATCTGCTGTGCTTCTGCCACATCTTTGAAAGGTTTATTTAATCCATTCTCCCATAGAGAACGCTTTATTTTCTTTTTCAGATATCAGAAACCTTTAGAGTATGAATGTCATTCTTTCCTTTGTGGATTATAGCTTTGGTGTGACATTCATATCCTAAAGGTTTTTGTATTAAAATGATCAGCATGGCATGTCCATTTATTCTCTTGGGGATGATGATCTACCTACAACATTGGGATAGGGTGTTGACAAATGTTGCCCCTGCCTTACAAGAGGCTTCTCATTGACTTCACAGAGAACAAAAGTAATGGATTTTTAACAGCAGCATTCTGAATACTGAGGACCAAGCAGAGGAATCTATGCTATACCATAAGACCATAAGATACAATGCAAACATAGGCCATTCTGTCCATTGAGTTTGCTCTGCTGTTCAATCATGACTGACATGTTCCTCAACTACAGTCCCCTGCCTTCTCCCTATAACTCTTGATCCCCTTATTAGTCGAGAAACTATCTATCTCTATCTTAAAGAGACTCGGTCATTGGCTTCCACAGCTAACCAGAGCAATGATTTCCACAGATTTACCATTTTCTGGAAAAAAAATTCCTCCTCATCTCAGTTCTAAAGGATTGAACCTTCACTCTGAGGCTGTGCCCTTGGTCCTAATCTCTCCGATTAGTGGAAACATCTTCTCCATGTCCAATCCAATCAGGTCTCTCAATATTCTCTAAATGTCAATGATATCATCCCTTATCCTTCTCATCTCCATTGAATAAGGACCCAGAATCCTCAAACACTCCTCACATGACACACTCTTCATTTCTGAGACCATTCCTGTGAATCTCTTCTGGACCCTTTCTGGACACTGAAACATGTTTTCTTACATACGGGGCCCGAATCTTACATAAGGGGTCCAAAACTGCTCATAACATTCCAAATGTCTGAGCAGAGCTTATACAGCTTCAGCAGTACATTCCTGATCTTTTATTGTAGCCCTCTGGAAATGAATACCAACTTTGCATTTGCCTTCCTAATTGCCAACTGAACCTGCATATTAACCTTCAGAGAAACGTGAACTATAACTCCTAAGTCCCTTTGTCGTTAAGATTTATGAAGCCTTTCCCATTTAGGAAATAAGCTGTGCCTCTATTCTTCTGAAATAGGTGCATTATCTTACATGTTTACATATTTATTCCATCTGCCATTCTTTGCTCACTCTCCTAGGCTATTGAAGTCCTTTTGCAGCCTCCCCACTTCCTCAACCTACCTGTCCCTCCACCTATCTTTGTGTCATCTACAAACCTGGCAACAATGCTGTCAGTTCACTTGTCAAGAATGGTTAATGTATAACGTGAGTACGTTGTAGTCCCAACACTGACACCTGCGGAATTCCACGATCTGCCATACTTAAAAAGACCCCTTTATCCCCACTCTCTGCCTTCTGCCAGCCAGCCAATCTCTATCTGTGCCAGTACCTGGTCCGTCACACCATGGGTTCATGTCTTATTTAGCACCCTCCTGTGTGGCACCTTGTCAAAAGCCTTCTGAAAATCCAAACAGATCACATCCACTGGCTCTCTTCATTGATATCTCATACTGATGTCTCAATATCCTACCAATAGTGGTGTGGACCCTGACATTCTGCTTCTTATGCCTATGAGGAGAGGATCCAGACCCTGACTGCACTGACCATTTGACTGACCATGACCAAGACTCCACACTGGTATCAGTGGTTTTTATATATTTACCATGCAAGGTCCCCTGACCAAAAGCTATCTCCCTTGACGTGACCAAGGACTGCTTGCAACAAGGAAAAGCATCCTGGCTTTATGTCTGTGCAATGCTCAAAATGTGAGAGTACTATGAACACAAGCAAAGAGCTGAGTGCCTGTCACTGAGTACAAAGTTTTCAGGCTGCAGCCCTACAGTAATAGTTGCTGTTGTGCTCTGAAGTGCAGTATTGAAATGCAGGTGTGTACTAAGGCTACTTAGAGGCTGGTGTGTGTCAGATACCAATGTCCATGGATATGGGGTGAAGGTAATTTGTGGCCATGGAGCATGATCTGAGATGTATCTGAAATGGACAGCAAGTGGCAACTCAAAGTTGCCAGGTCCTTACTCTGATTTCAATGTTCAGTATTGTCAACACCTAGGTTGGTCAGGGCAGGTGGCAGATTAAGAAGCTGCATCTTAATGAGAAGAGATGTCCATTTAATAAGATCATTAAACAAGCCATAATTCCCCTTAATAAGAAACTTATTGTCCCAACTTAGAACTCACTTTGACGTCTGAACTTAGTTATAAGATACAGTGAGTTATTCCCAAAGTCAAGAAAGGCCTCACTGGACTTTCTGCATGACTTTGCCATATCCCTCACCACAGAGGACATTGTACAGGCTCCTATAAGATTCTGCCCAAATTTTCTGTAAATGAGTTGGCAGGTAGACTGAATGCTTCCCAGCAAAGGTGATCATGTACACAAATTGTTATTTGCTGCAAAAAGAATCCTGAGTGGAACCTGCAAACACAAATTGACAGCCTATGTGCTATTCACACTCCCTCCAGTGGGACCAGCTGCTGAGTGACCTATCAGCAGTTTAGATTAGATTCCCTATAGTATGGAAACAGGCCCTTCAGCCCAACAAGTCATCACTGACCATCCAAAGAGTAACCCACCCAGACCCATTCCCATTCCCCTACCTTTTATTTATCCCTGACTAATGCATCTAACACTATGGGCAATTTAGCATGGCCAATTCACCTAACCTACACATCTTTGGATTTGGAAGGAAACCCATGCAGACACGGGGAGAATATGCAAACTCCACACACACACAGTCAACCAATGCGGGAATTGAACCTGCACCCCTGGTGCTGTCAGGCAGCAGTGCTAACCACTGAGCCACTGTGGCTCCCTAAGTCATAAACAAACATTAAAAGCTGCTCAAATTCAACCATTTCTATGTTTATCCTTCTGAATTCTGAAAATACTTTAGGCTGAAGTAACAATTGGTGCATGCAGTGCACAAGTAGCATTAAAATGATGCTAAAACTAAAAATTATTTGGGCCTCCTGATGCAGGTGGCAATGTTGGTCTGCCAACTCCACACCTGTTTTAGTTGTAAATGAAGATCAGGCCCTTTTGTATCCTCTGACCTGGAAGATCTGACAATTTAAGATAAATTTTCAGTTACCTTAACGTTATACAATGGCTTTAGCAAGTGGCAATAATTCAAAAATACATTAAGTATGTTTCAGTAGATATCTCCGAATGCAACATTGCAATGATAAAGTGTAGCATTCTCTATAGTTGAAAATAATGAAATGATTGTTTAATTGAATTGAACATTGGTTTTATACTATTATCTAAAGACCAATGTTCATAAATTTTATCAATTTGATCCATCAAAGCACTTAGTTTGTAATTATCAGGATTACTCATACTACAATTTTCTATTTTATATGGCTGTACCACGAGACCTTGACTGATTACATTCATTTCAGCAACTAACATAAGTGACATGAAATATATAACACCTTAATATAACAAATAGTTTCATGGTAAGAAGTTAAGGGAGGAGAAAGAACATAGAACATAGAACATAGAACATAGAACATAGATCAGTACAGCACAGAACAGGCCCTTCAGCCCACGATGTTGTGCTGACCACTGATCCTCATGTATGCACCCTCAAATTTCTGTGACCCTATGCATATCCAGCAGTCTCTTAAATGTCCCCAATGACCTCGCTTCCACAACTGCTGCTAGCAACACATTCCATGCTCTCACAACTCTCTGTGTAAAGAACCCGCCTCTGACATCCCCTCTATACTTTCCTCCAACCAGCTTAAAACTATGACCCCTTGTGTTAGCCATTTCTGCCCTGGGAAATAGTCTCTGGCTATCGACTCTATCTATGCCTCTCATTATCTTCTATACCTCAATTAGGTCCCCTCTCCTCCTCCTTTTCTCCAATGAAAAAAGTCTGAGCTCAGTCAACCTCTCTTCATAAGATAAGCCCTCCAGTCCAGGCAGCATCCTGGTAAACCTCCTCTGAACCCTCTCCAAAGCATCCACATCTTTCCTATAATAGGGCGACCAGAACTGGACGCAGTAATCCAAGTGCGGTCTAATCAAAGTTTTATAGAGCTGCAGCAAGATCTCACGACCCTTAAACTCAATCCCCCTGTTAATGAAAGCCAAAACACCATATGCTTTCTTAACAGCCCTGTCCACTTGGGTGGCTATTTTAAGGGATCTATGTACCTGCACACCCAGATCCTTCTGTTCCTCCACACTGCCAAGAATCCTATCCTTAATCCTGTACTCAGCTTTCAAATTCGACCTTCCAAAATGCATCACCTCGCACTTATCCAGATTGAACTCCATCTGCCACCTCTCATCCCATCTCTGCATCCTGTCAATGTCCCACTGCAGCCTACAACAGCCCTCTATACTGTCAACGACATCTCCAACCTTTGTGTCATCTGCAAACTTGTTGACCCATTCTTCAATCCCCTCATCCAAGTCATTAATAAAAATTACAAACAGTAGAGGCTCAAGGACAGAGCCCTGTGGAACATCACTCACCACTGACTTCCAGGCAGAATATTTTCCTTCTACTACCACTCGCTGTCTTCTGTTGGCGAGCCAATTCTGTATCCAGACAGCTAAGTTCCCCTGTATCCCATTCCTCCTGACCTTCTGAATGAGCCTACCATGGGGAACCTTATCAAATGCCTTGCTGAAGTCCATATAAACCACATCCACAGCTTGGCCCTCATCAACTTTTCTAGTCACATCCTCAAAGAACTCGATAAGGTTTGTGAGGCATGATCTGCCCCTCACAAAGCCGTGTTGATTGCATTTAATCAAGCCATGCTCTTCCAGATGGTCAAAAATCCTATTCCTCAGAATCCTTTCTAACACCTTGCAGACGACAGACGTGAGACTTACTGGTCTGTAATTGCCAGGGATTTCCCTATTTCCTTTCTTGAAGAGAGGAATTACATTTGCCTTTCTCCAGTCCTCAGGTACGACTCCAGTAGAGAGCGAGGATGCAAAGATCTCCGCAAGTGGCGAAGCAATTGCATTTCTCATTTCCCAAAGCAGCCGAGGACAAATCTGGTCCAGGCCTGGCGACTTGTCAATCTTAATGTTTGACAAAATTTTCAGCACATTAGCTTCAAATAACTAATTTTTGAGGACTGCAGGTGTTGAAGTCAGAGTTGATTGATGTGAAATTAGAAGAGCGCAGCAGGTCAAACAGTATGGTGCAGGAAAGTCAGTGTTTCAGGCCAAAATGTTGACTTTCCAGCTTCTCAGATGCTGTCTGACCTGCTGTGCTCTTCCAACTTCACATCTAAGTTTTGAGGCTATTTTATCCATTTCAGGAAATGGTCCTAAGCACTGAGTGAATGACTGGAGTATTTGGGAAATGTGGAGATACCAGTATTCACAGACTTCAAAGTACATAAGATAGCATCTTGGCTGACTAAAGGCTATTCAGTTGACTGTTCATCATGAATTTAAGAATCTTTCTAATTCTGCAAAAATTCTTTTCTTACCATTGACTGCTAATCAGAATTCTGTTCTCACATCCAATGGAGAAGTTGGTGTATGTGCCTAAGTGTCTGCTTCTTTTCATAGCAACAACATGTGGAATTGTTTCCCTTCAGAAGCCTTCACTTTTGTAGGATCAGACTTTCAAGGAACACTTGACAAAGGGGAAGGTATGGCGCCCTAAGAAAAAAATCACCCGGGTCCCAACAGACTCACAATATTTTGCAACAACTTGGCACATTTTAGTCCTCAGCCCCTTAAAGGCACACTTAAGAAATGCTGAATGGAAGAAAAAATTTGCATGTTTATAATGGGTGTGGACAATGACAGAAACAAATAGTCAATTTTCTAATATATAACCTAAATCAGTGAAATGTTTGATGAAAGGAATATTTCATGTTTTATTTTCATATATGAGACTGAGAAACAGGCAAGATACTGATTCAAAAGCTCTGCTCTAATTTTCTTTATATTACATAAAATGGGATTCTCTTTGGAAAGCCCCTGGGAAACTCCTCACACTTGATTGTAGCACAGTAACTGGTTTGACTTCAGATGATTTCCAATTGTAATGTAGAATGTAGTAGAAGGCTTTCTGAGTAGATCACTGATTTGTTTCTCCAATACCCATGGTGACAAGTCCTAGCCAAAGCTTCCATAAGCAAACTCAATTATACAATGTAATTTTAACAAAACAATCAATCTTGATGATGGGGCCTGACAAACTGAATCTTTGAAACAGTCATGCACATTCCAAAGGGTCGATATTCAGATGGAGTTCGTGGTCTTTGGAAAATGTGATACCATCCTATTGGAACTCAGTCACTTGATTGGAATGGTGGGCATAGTTTCAGTGAGTGCAGAAATTGATTGTAAGTTCCTCTGGTTGCAAAGATATAATTGCTAATGTACTCTCTTCCTTAACATTTGAAGTTTAGAATCTCTGAGTTTCTGTCATATGCAGTCACTGAACTTTCTCATCATGTTTATGTCAGGCATCTTGTTTTCTCTTCTTGAATTCATGATATAAATCACACCATATCTAACATAGCATATCAAAAATAGAACAGCAGAGCACAGGAACAGCCCCTCCAACTCACCATGATGCCATTCTAAACTAATCCTGTCTGCCTGCATATGGTCCATATCCCTTTTTTTTTTCTGCCTGTTTGTGAGTTCAGAGTGTTTGTTCAAAATGCCTCTTCAATGTTGCCAAGGTATCTGCCTCAAACCTCTCATCAGGCAGCGCAATCAAGCCACCTCCTGTATAAAAAAAACCTGCCTGGCACAAATCCTTTAAATTCTCCTCCTCTCATCTTAAACCTATTCCCCCTCATATTTGACACTTCTACTCTGGGACTAAGACTCTGACTATCCACCCTACACATAACTCTCATAATTTTATATACTCTAGTGATGCTCTAGTGAAAACAACCAAAGTTTGTCCAATCTCTCTTTATAGCTAATACATTTCAATCCAGGCAACATTCTGGTAAACCTCTTTTGCACCCTATCTAAAGCCTCCACATCCTTCCTATTGTGTGGCAACCAGAACTGTTTACATACTCCACATTTGGGCTAACTAAAGTTTTAAACATCTGCAATATGACTTGCCAACTAATACATTCCTAAGATTATTTATATGATTAGCCTTCAAGCCAAAGTACATTAGGTTGTAGCATACTCTTCAAAAATAATTCCTTCCTATAAATCATATAAATTTAAAATCAAACCAAAATATTCAACAAGCTAGGTAGTTTATTACATTAAAACTGACTTTTTTCCATGTCATTTATTATCAAGCTTTTTTATGCACTCCTCTATTATGCAAAATCTTAAACTGGATGCCAAATATGTTACTATTTACTTATATTGTTCTTATTTTATGCTTTTAATCCATGCAACAATTACAGAGGAATATTGCAAATTTATATGTAAGGAGAGCAGATAATTTGTCTCTAACTGTTATATTTTCAAACAGGAGGGCTAAGTATGGTCCTCTGTACTCATCTTATTTTAGTCTGTTTAATCACAGGAGAACCACATCCCACTTTCTTTATTCTAATTTGGTTAAGAGATCCTCTGCCAATAAAAGTCAGGTTAAGTTGAACTCACTTCAGGTTAGAGTAAGCAGTTAAGTTATAAGAAAATGCTTTATCCAGCCTAGGTCACAGAGACATTGGATTTTCTTCAACAAAATGAAGTTTGCTTCATTTTGTGCTTAGGTTTTGCCCAGTAAAAGGAAATTATTACATATCACAGTTTGTTTTTTAAATTTCTGAATACAATGCAAATAGAAGTGGGAATGTAATGGATAAATTGTGCAGACTATTACAGTATTTGGCAAAAAAAATGTGACTAAGCAATCACATCCATATGCAGTTAAACACTTACCTCTGTATGTCAACTGAAAGGATTTGACTTGTGTGAGAAACTCTAAGCAAACATAATAATGACTTAGCCACATCCCTATTATGGTCAGAGGAAGTAGAAGTGCTATATTCTGACTTCATTCCGTATAGCAAAGATCTTCTGTACTGGACCAAAAAAATCGAGAGTCCCCCCCAGATATAAAAGAAATAAGATCCAATATATGAATGTTTTCTCTCATGAAAAATATTATGACTGAAATTCCTTGTTTGAGATTCAGTGATGATCAGAGTTCCTACATTTATATAGCAAAGTTGTGATTTAAAATTAAGTAACAAAAAAACTAAGCCCTTTAGTTAGACATCAATTTTGTATACCTTGGTTAGTAAGGTCAATTGTCCATACCTTCTTTTTACTTAGCTGAGTAATTTTTCTATGGAAGAGTTCAAATCGATTTTATTTTTAACCTAGAAGAATAAGTGGGGAGAAAAAGTGGTGCACAATCATATGAATTGTATTGAAGAATAAAACTTGTTGTATAGTTTTCAATACCCACCCACCAACTCAAAGTCTCATTATTCCTTTATATTGCAAGTGTGTGATATAAAGCACAAAAACAGGCCAATTACTCCAACCAGTCCATTCCATGTTTATGCTCTATTTGAGCCTGCACCCATTTCTTTCCTTAACTCAATCTATGGTTGCAAGCAACTATCCCCTTCTGCATGGAATGGCTGTCCAGTTTCCCCATTTATTTCAACTCTCGCTGCGGTAGCAACCTCCATATTGCTACCACAGCAATTCTCAATTTTCTCAATTCCCTTCTGGATTTTTGGTGACTATCTTGTATTAATGGCCTCTGGTTATTCTCTTCACCACAAAATTAAAAAAAATCTGTCTGTATTCACACTGTCAAACCTTTTACAGTTTTAAGGAACTCTATTATGCCACACCAGAGATGAGACCCAATATGTTAACCTTTTCCTGATATATTTTCATGCATTTCCATTACTATGCTTATAAATCTTCTCTATGTCATCTCCAGTCTATCAATACCCTTTATATAATATGGTTGGCCAAAAGAATACAGAGTACTCTAAAGATGGTCAAATCAATATTATGGACCAGAGCAAACCCCTCAAAATATGTTAAGAATTATAGTCTAGACCCCAAATTTTTCTTATTTTTAAAGGCAAGTGTAAAGTGTTGTGTTCCAGACATTATTTGATTTCTAAAACTACCAGGCTTGAAGAAAATCACACTATATTCATATACTATTGAAAAATGCAAACAAAAGAAAGAAGAATTGGAATAACTTAACTCTATTATAAAACTTAACAGAATAATAGATTATTTAATTGCTAAGTAGGAACTTAATATAGTAACATCCCATAAATACACTCTTGGCAAAGGCAAATCAAGTAAAATAGATCATGTCACATGCAGTTCTCCAGCCCAGGAGAAAAGACCATCAAGAAAAAAATCCGTAAGAGAGAAAGAGAGAGAGAACTCAAGCATTTTTCTGTAGCAGGGAGAGATGCTTAACACTTCCAAACCCTAACAGCTACTGAAAGTTAAACTGAAATGGGACCTTGCACCCATCCATTTATACTGCTTCTATTATTCTAACTATAAAAAAGAATTACAAGACCTCACAAGCTGTTCACTTTATTGGCTTGGAACAGACCACTTTCCACCTCTGTGTCAACTTCTGTTTGTAAAAAAAAAGGACAAAATACTCCTCTTAAAGCCATTGTGTTTTCACATAAAACATTCTCATTTTTCAATTCTACTTTTCTAGAAATGAGTCCGAGTGCTTGGATTGCTTTCATTTGGTCTTACTAACATTTGGCACGACTTATATTAAAGTTGATGTATTTGCACTGATAAGGACAATTCACGAGAAATACCAAAGGAAAGGGTAAATAATATGTTTTATAATATATGAGATAAAAATGTACATTTGTGGACTCTGATTGGCTGGAGCATTTCCATGGAGAATACCCCAGTTAACTGATTACTGATGGCCTTCAAACATTTCTTGCAAATTTTCCTGATGAGTGCAGGAAAAACAGCCTCAACTGAATTTATCTTTCTTCAGCAACACATAAAAGAAGCTTTAATTGCTCATTACTTCTTTTTGCTTAGCTGCCATATATTAGCCCACTTTTGAGAAGTGCTTATAGAAAATTTCAGAATCACAGTGAGTTGCCACCACACCTTCATCCTTGCTTGCCCTTCCCTGATCCCCCACAATTTATCACCTGGATATATTTGTTATTCTGACTGGGGTTTTGCCCTAGTGACTCAACAACCCTGTCAAATGGCTACTTTTTAAATTGCAAGTCTGGTCTTTGAGAATTGGTATACTATTCCATTGTGAAGGACATCTGAGCTAATGTTCACATTCTAGCAAGGATCACTGTACCATGGTAAATGGGAACCATGGCTGATTTTTACCTAAGGTTTTTGTTTGTAATGCTCCAACTATTGACTAGGTTAAAATGAACTAAGTGAGCACAGATGGACCATTAAGCACATTCTATTTCATGTTCTGGCAGGGAAGTTGGAAAGCAGTCAATATAGCCTGGCCTTATACAAACTGCTGTACTTATAGAATTATTGGAAACAAAATGATCTTTCATAGCAGGATGCAGCAAACCATTTGAATTTTAATAAACTGACTAAATAGAAGAAAACCTTTAATTCAAAAAGGTCAGGACAACTTTATTTTGTGAAGTTTCAAAACTTTATTTAAATCAGAAGACATAATTTGAAAGTATAGCAGACATGTAACTATGCATCTCACTTTTTAACATGTAAAGCATTCTTAATTGAAATTCACCAAAAGCCCAAAACCACTTGGCTCTCTTGCCACTACTATTCACTAAACAACAACAAGTTTTATTAATATAACATCTTTAATGGAATAAAATTAATGAATTTGCTGGTTCCAAATTACTTTAAGGGGGCATTACAAAATAAAATATTCTTTCAATCTGGTTATTAAGGGAATTAATTGTTGAGTATGGCAAAATTCCTAACCACTTGAACTGCCAAGCTAACTTCATTCTTGTCGTGTGTGCTTTCCCCTACTGGCTTAGGCTGACTCACTCACCTTGGTGCTCCTGGCTGTTCTTGCCTCTGGTCAGCTGGAACCAACTTCTGCACCTCTGCTCCCATCTTCAAAATTCTTTAAAACACCCACAGTGGCTCTTATGTTTGGTACATGAAATCGATGTTTACAGCATATTTCAAGCTGGTGTTTGACTCTATTTCAAGTTTCAAAGTGATATGAACAAACATCGTTATATACGATCATGCTGGTCCAGCTCTTCTATGCTTTCTCCATGGTCCCAATGACAAACTGATAGGAGGTATAGTGAATGAATAGTTTTCCACATTGTAAATTTGTTACAGTCACTACTAGTTTTCTTGGTTCACTGGTGCTGTATTGATCAATTAATTAGTACCTGCTGTTTGTGTCAATTTATTGAATGATTTGCAGCTTTGTCCAATATTTCGCTAATTCATTTTTCTCTTTCCTCATCAATTTACTTACTTGTCAGTACTTCCGCAGGTATTAACCTCCTGGTGGCTGGTGCTCCATTGATGCATTAATCACTCTTATGTCTATCCTGTATGAATGTATTAAATTACTGGTTTCATTGTTCTATGACTGTACTAGTCCAACCCATTCCAGTGCGGTATTCATTTATCAACCACTGGAGCTTGTTTAGCCGTGCTTCAGTGCTTGTAACTGACATTTTTGGTCCAATTAAGTGCTCATGCATGTTAGTCTAAAGGATGAGTTTTCTTGCTGTGATTGTACAGAGTTAAACAACATATTTGGTTTTAACTTGCATTCTATATTTTATTCCATTTACTTTAAATCTTCCTTGTAGTTATCATAATATAGATATTCTGTCATCTCCTGCTTTTGAATCAGTTATGAAAATATTTTCAGAACATAGAGTTAAATCTTTTTGAAGAATGTACAGACTGCCTATTGGGAAATATAATGGGAGATTGGTTATTAATTAAATAAAACCACTGGATTTTTGACCAAGACTAAGGTACAGGTAATGCCTCAATTGAAGTTCTGAGTATTTTAGACCATGGGCTAGTGTTGCGCATCTGAGGAACCAATGATGATATTGAAATGAAACAAGAGGAAGCCACTATGAAATGGCTTCTATTGATGATATCCAAGGTAACTTATTATTTTGTTGGGTCTAGAATCAGGGTCTCCACTGTGGTCCTGAAAAGTGCCAATAACTTGGAAGGAAACAAGAAAAAATTATTGAATCCCACCACAAATATGCAGCAAGTGGAGGTCTGACTGAGATAAGATCAGCTGGGTGGTGGAAGCTTTATTACTCACATTGTCACATAGTTTTCTGTAATCCCATCACAGAACTAATTTGCTTTTCATCTACACAGAAATCCAGTTACCTTGTTTGAAAGTTACTTTAATCATCATTTTGTTTGTGCACTTTACATCAAACATGCACAACGTACATCAGTGATATCACAATGGCAATTTGCATTATAATTTGGGAATATGGAAGACATTTGCATAAAAAGAGACTTGACAAAGCTTTTGTGTGGAAAGTAGAATGCAGAATATAGCGAGTAGAACCTCAATTTCCTTCCACCTGCAAAAATGCTTTTTATAGTTCACCCATGACTTGAGGGAGAAAGGTTTATTATCCCAACAGAGTATATTGTGAGCTAATTAGTGATTCAGCCATTGTAATGTGAGCCAATTTATTTCAGTAAAATAATCTTTGTTCTAGTTGAAACTATCTTTTTTTATGTGCTTGAAATTAAGATGTAATTAAAAATTAATATTTGTTCTGACACATGTACATGACAAATGTAACGTTAAATATTTGGAAGTGAAATTTAAGTTGAAAAACATACATGCTATCTTTGTGCTTTCAATAAGCCTTGAGATTGTGATTGCAATGTAATCGAGCAAGAAACTTGTGGCTGTAATGCAGAACCACTTTGTTTGTTTGGGCTCACTCATACCCCTGCAACGTCAACTGACAATGGGTTTCATCAATGAAAAGCTTCCCCAATGCGTGATTACAATTGTCTCTCATATTGCCGCCAGCAATGTTAATTAGAATCAAGAGGAGGCTGGAAAGAAGCAAGAGTCTGAAAGTGATGCCTATTGCCTATCCCGCTGTTATGATGAAAATTCTACCCCTGATGGTGCACTCACAGTCAGCACAACTGGTCTTTCTGTTATCTACAGGTGTAATTATCCAGACCGATCTTCTCTAAGTCAACTTGAGCCCCATTCTCACTGACCTCCTTCATTCCTCCATTGTACAACAGTAACTATCTGCAACAGTAGAGAAACAGCTTTATAATGTCCTGTTTTGTTTTCATCTAAATAATGACAAAGGTAGGAGTATGAATTGTTTTAGGTGTAGTATTGTGTAATTAGGCAGGTTTAATGAACAATCTCCTCATAAAAAGTGAGTATAGTGAAACAGAATTCCATATTAAGGCTGAGAGTGGCATATCCAGTTTTGAACAAGAATCTTAAAACCAAGCTAACTACTTAGACTTGAAGGAAAAATTGTGCAAAGCTTTCTGGCTTTCTAAGGAAGGTATTAAATTAATAGAAGAGGTGTATAATTTTGTGAAGAGTGTAGTAAACTGAAAGAGTGATAAACAAGTGAAACATTATCACAAGGAATGGTTGAATTGAATAGGAAGCTAAGTAAGCACAAGGGAGAAAGAAAGAGACAGGTCTGTTGATAACGTTAGATGAAAGTGGTCAGGAGAAGTGTAATAGCTGCGTTGGTCAAATAGTCTGTTTCCAACTCTACACAAATGCTATTTCCTTCTTTCTTCCCTCATTTACTTCCTCTTTCCCCCACCCCCTTCGTAATAAGTGTCTTTCTTTTCTCCACTGTTCTCACCATCTTCTAAGATAACTTTCACTTGCACTGACCCCCAACAGTGGGAATTCAGATCCTTTTAAGGTGTGTTTATTTTTATAACCTAAAATACTACATCCTTTCCTTGTTCTTTAGTGACTGAAATCAGTAAGGGCTGTGGACTGAATATCTATTGGAGTCCCCGGAGTTAATATAGCTCCCTCTCCACATTTCTAATTCCATCACACTTGATATAGTTGAAGGCTTCCTGGCCTCACATACTTCCAGATTTCAGTAAATTTAGTGGAGGGAGACGGTTGAAAGTCAGCTCAGGGAAACCAAGACTGACCTTTCAATCTTTTCATATCTTGACTATCACAATTTTTTCATGCCCATCTCTTCTTTGTGGGTCACCTGGTGTACCATACAAGGTTCCCCTGAGGTGAATATATTATGATCTGGTGAGTGGGAATGTGCGCTGTTGATTTCTTTAATGTTCCTGGGAGGTTCAGGACAATCAGCCAGTCTGGAAGAGTCCACTGACTAGTCCAAGCAATGAAAGCAACCACCAGTGAACATGTTTTTGCTGTGGGCTTGTTTAAAGAAAAGGCCTAGAATTTATGATTGTATAGGCAGCAAAGTTATCAGTGGTCTCCTTAATTTCTGTAAAAAACTGACAGTAATTTCTGGCATATCCGCATTTGTGGTGAAGTATGAATGATCTGGAAGTTGTTGTTAGTCATATTCGGTCCCCACAGTGTGCAATGTCAGAGTCTCAATCGGTCTAAAAGGCATAGAATTGATGATTTGACATGAATCTTAAATATTTATGTAATACTTTGCTGTAAAGGAAAACATTGAAAATGCTAAGCTTGAATGGAATCCTACTGAGTTTTAAAAAATGCACTGAGTTTTAATTAATGCTAAACAAATTCTCTGTTCCAGAAAACTAATTTTGTTTGTCATTCCTTCTGTTTCATGATAAAAGAAATCCCTGATGTTTTAAAAAAAAGAGTATTCCTTTTAAAGTTTCTGGCCTTTCAAAATATATCTTATACCTATGTGTATATCACAAATTTTATCCTGCTTACTGTAAAATGATTAGAAATTAGGCTAAATCTATGACTCTACCTCTTGTTTTGTTGTCTATGAAAATTCAATTTGATTAGTTGTTCAGACTCTTGATGATTTCACTGTTGTTGGGCACTGAGAAACTGGGCCAGATTGAAAGTTACATTGGAATAGGGCAAATCAAGCTCTAAAGCCCAATAAATCTTCCTGAGTGTTGTTCTTTCACTGCTGCCCTCAAAGCAAGGCCCATTATAATATGCATAAGGATAGAGACTAATGACATGAAAGTAGTTTTAGATCATCTGCCTATGAGCTGTGTAGCATCATTGAATCCCTGAATCACACTGGTAACTTTTGGAAAAAACAAAAGGTATGTATTAGAGTTCTGAGAAGTTTGGGCAATACTCTTAGAGCATCAAGACAAACAGAAGCCTCATAGAACAGATGGCAGGTCTACATCTGTCAAGGCCATTGAATGAATGAGATATGTTGTTTGAAAAGATAAGAAGTATCTGAAGTTGTTCTTGGAAAGGTATTTTATAAAATCTGATCTTGTTCAAAAGTTGCTTTTGAGATCAAGTCTCTGATGTGTTTCTGTTTATCATGTGGAACACTTAATACTGAATCTGCAGGCAAAACGATACATATCAATCCCATGAGAAGCAAATAGGAAAGTGGATCTTATGAAAGCAGGTATATTAAGCATTATGTTTTCAACATGGCACTGAGCAACAGCATAAATTGTGTAATATACTGACAGGTGTCCAGAGTGATTGAGGCTTTTTTTAACACCAGAATGAGGGGATGCTGTGACGGGACATTGTGCTGATGTCTTCTTCCATGGCCATCTAAAGGATCAGCAATTGAACAAGTGCAGTCCCCCTGGTCATGCGCTGAGCAAACCTTTTCCCAGAACCATGTAAGACACTAGCTGGGAGTATTAAGGATATATTGGCATATTTCCCTGAATTGCCTCAGCCCCCTCAATTGCTACGTTTATTTACTTTGCTTTTACAGCCAAGTTACAGGAAGCTAGTGAATCCAAAGATAAACTCAAAAATCTATGTTAGTATTGCTCTATTTGAACGATTAACATATGGTAAGGGACAAGCTTCCTTTTCTGGGGGGAATTATTCATTTCAAGTCTAACACACTTCAGTGAAACCCAAACATTAGTGACTTGTCAAAAACATCAGTTTTAACTCCCCATCAACTCCCAAACATTAAACCTGGCCCATAGCGACTGAACAAGGATGGGAAATTTTAGACATGAGAATAGTTTTGATAAAACAGGACTTTTCAACTAAAGCAAAGACAGACAATAAATTATTTAGGAAAGTCTTAAAACTAAGAAAGTTTTCTTTGAGTAAGTAGAGAATAAAAAAATGTCCTTTAGTGGGGGAATTAGTGAGTGATGTCAAATGAAAACAATCCCCAAGAGAGTAAAAGAAGTCAAGGGGTATTGATTTACATGGTGGATTAATGCAGTGCTACATGCTTTACCAAAAGGAATACTTGAGACAGTGAGCCTTGCAAGTTTTAAATGCAAACTGTGTAAATATTTGAAATGACGAAGAGACACGGCAGTGAAAATCATACAGGGCATTGGGATTAGTCTTCAGAGTAGCAAAGAGAGAAAATGATCTGTAACGTCCTTTGTTCTTTGTACATAGATACCACACACATAATTCTGAACTAGGATGGCATGTGGCTTTGAGATGAACTTGGAACAGGAGGGGAGAGATTTGGCTGTCATAGTCCATAGAGATAGTAATGACTTTGGTAGGTCTGCAGAGGAGGTTCTATTGAAAGATTTTGATAGGTTAGGAGCTAAATTAAAAACCAAACCTTCCAAGTTAATAATTCCAGGATTACTACCCAGGTCACAGGCAAACTAGTTCAGGGTAAATAAAGTTGAGCACACAAATGCATGATTTAAGGATTGGCTTCAGTTTGTGGTACAGGCATCATTGCTGGGATAGAAGGGAAATGCTCCAGTGGTGCAGGCTTTCCAGAGGGTTCCAGAGTTCAGAAATGTAGGCTTACAAACCAAAAAGGTTATGGTGTCATTGCAGGACAACTATTTTGGTAATGATAACTAGAGTGGGCATGGAAAGTGCAGAATATACAAGCATTTTAAAAAGCAACAAATAGAGTTAAAGGGGAAAATGGTAAAAACAGACAGCTAATGGTTCTCTTCTCAAACGCAAATGGTATTTGCTTACATGGTTACAAGATCAAAACTGGGAAAGAAACATTCAAGATATATGCAACTATTTGTAAGGATAAATGGGAAGGGAAGGGTGGTGCGATAGCTTTGTTAGTAAGAGATGGAATAAGTATGAGAGAGATGATCCAGGATTGGATAATTTAGAATCAAAAAGGTGGAAATAAAAAATAACAAGCAATTGAGGACAATAGTATGAGTATTCTCTGGTACCTTAACAGAAATAGGACAGAGAGTAAAACATGAGTCAATCGGGGTATGATAAAAAAAAAGGCAGTACATTAATCATGGATGATGTTCATGTTCATGTAGATTGGGAAAATCAAATTGGCATAGGTAGTCACAATGTACAATTCATTCAGGACAGCTTCCTGGAACAATATTAGATTAGATTACTTACAATGTGGAAATAGGCCCTTTGGCCTAATGCGTCCACACCGACCTGCCACACCCACCCAAACCCTTTCCCCTACATTTACCCCTTCACCTGACACTACGGGCAATTTAGCATGGCCAATTCACCTAATTGGCACATCTTTGGACTGTGGGAGGAAACCAGAGCACCCAGAGGAAACCAACGCAGACACGGGGAGAATGTACAAACTCCACACAGACAGTTGCCAGAGGTGGGAATTGAACCCAGGTCTCTGGCGCTGTGAGGCAGCAGTGCTAACCACTGTGCCACCGTGCCACCACAATATGTTGTGGATATGACCAGGGATCAGGCTTTTTTGGATCTGCTTATGTCTAATGAGGAACATGTAATAAATTATCTCAGGATAGGAGATCCCCTTGGAAATAGAGACCAAAATATGGTAGAAATTAGCATTCAGTTTGAAAGTGTGAAATTTTGTTTGGATAGATTGCAAAGGGATAAAACCTGAGTTGAATGGAGTGGACTGGGAAAGGAACAATGGCAGAAAAGTCAGTTACGGAATATTGGCAGACATTTCAGAAAATAGTTTATGACTCACAGTCAAGATATATCCGATGACGAGAAAGGACTCTAGGTAAAGGATAAACCAATCATGGTTAATCAAGAAATTTAAGGATAGTATCAAATTGAAAGAAAAACCTTTCAATGCGGAAAAGATTAGTGGTCAACCAGAAGATTAGGAAATGTTAAAAGCCAGAATTGAAACCTTTCTGGACCTGGAGAGACCAGATCACAGTACAGGATGGCATATAATTATGGGGAGCAAACATGGTTGTTCCGAGCAAAGGTTACAGTCAGCAGCTCCCCTACATTCATGGGAATGGCCAGGTAAACCCTTGACTCAAGTATATGTTATCTATGCATGTCCTTTCATGGGCTCAATGTTCTTAATCATTGTGGATGCCCAATCAGGTGGCAGAACATGAATAGGATTCAGTCGTCAAACACGAGCACCATGACAGAAAGACAGCACGCATATTTTGCAATACATGGATTGCTGGAAACAGGCTGTCGTTTACCAACAGGAGATTTGAGTATTTCCTGAAGACGAATGGCATTCAACATATAAGGACAGCTCCATATCATCCATCATCCAATAGCCTGGTAGAAAGGGCAGTCCAAACATTGAAGGCAGGCCTAAAGAGACAGCTTCCAGCTTCAGTGGATGCCAAACTGTCCCAGTTCCTATTTGATGAAAGACTACCCCTCATGCAACTACGGGGAGAGCTCTAGTAGAGTTGTTAATGGGGAGAAGACTTCACACCAGGTTAAATTTGATCTTCCCAGACCTGGATGGGAGGTGAAATGGCATCAGGAATGCTAATGCCATTAAGCAAGAGATAGTTTGGTTTAGGAACCAAGGGAATGGCCCTGCATGGATAAGATGCATGGTGGATGTAAGGTCAGGTCGAGTGACATATATGGTTCAAGAAAGATGTGATGTTCCTCAACAAGCACATAGATCAAAATAGCACAAAATTGCAAACAGTGGGGTGTAGAACATGTCAGGCATCTCGAAGGTCTTTCTGAATGTTCTGGAACCCATGTGTTCCATCAAATACTGAAGATACTTTGGAATATGACACGAAAATGGCGGGTATCACTGACTTGATGCCTTTGCCTCCTCTAAGCACACCACACATATCAAAGGCATAGGAAGGTACCTGACCTGGTGCTAAAATGCCCCATGAGGAGCTATAAAAAATAGAACTGGCTTATGTCCTCAGACTCAGAGGAGGAGGGATGTAGTGGTTGTAATGAGGCCAGCCAGGTGGATCGCATAGAAAATGAGATCCCTGATTGGGGTAGTTAGCCTGGTCCAATCAGAGCCCTGGCTGACAAATGAAGACAGGAGAGTCAGAGGTTCTGTTCACTCTGAGAGCTGGCTCTGAGGGAGGTGGATCAGCATCAAGGACTCTCCACAGGTAAATAAAGGGTGACTTGGTGATTGGATAGTGTCCTCTGGAATTATTTTACAGGCAGTTGCTCAAGGCTGGAATTAAACCCGGATCCTATGGGAGATGAATTATAATGTGGGAAAATGGGAGATTATGCACTTTAGCAGGAAGAACACAGGAGCTTAATATTATGTCAATAGAGAAATACTGCAGAAAGCTCCAGCACAGATGAACTTGGTTCCCTCATGCATGAATCTAAAAAGCTGGCATCCAAGATCAGCAGGTAATAGGGAAAGCAAATGGAATATTGGCTTTTATTTCAAAGTAAATAGAGCATAAATATAGAAAGGTTATGCTAAAAGTAAAGAAGGCAGCAGTCAGACCACAGCTGGAATACTGTGAGCAGTCTTGTTCTCTTTATGTAAGGAAAGATATAGCTGCACTGGATGTATGGAAGAGAAGATTCAGGTATGGGGGGTTTTATTTTATAGTGGTTAATTGAGTTGTGTTTGTACTCATTGGATTTTAAAAGAATGACCATATTAAAACATAAATGATTCTTAGGGGCTTGGCAAGGTGGGGTAGTTTCCTCTTGTGGGAGAATCCAGGATCAGAGGGCATAATCTCAGAGTAAAGGGTGGTCCATTGAAGACTGAGATGAGAAGGAATATTTCCTCTGAGAGGGCAGTGCATCAGTTGAATTCTTTATTGCAAAGCATTGCCAAGGCTGGGTCATTAAGTACATTCTGAGATGGACAGATTTTTAATGAGTAAGGGAGTCAAGGATAATGGGGAAAGGAAGAAAAATGGATTTGAGGATTATCAGATTAACTATGGTCTCTTTGAATGACAGAGCAAACTCAAGGGGCTGAATGGCCTCTGTCTGCTCCTACCTTAAATAGTCCCAAGAAAAATATGACAATTGAAAATGAGGGATACTTTTGTTTGGTATCACTGCTGAACCCAGATTATGCTTATGAAACTGTAATTACTGACAATCATTTGTATGGTTGAAAAGAAGTGGTTTCTATTTAAAATAGTGATATGTTTCTATTCAACACAAAGGCTCATAGTTAACATGCGTTTGGCGCATGTTCCTGAAATTGTCCTTCAACCTATGCTGAACTGGAAGAATAATAAAATAAATGTCTGAAATATCTGCTGTGAAGGCAGGTTTATGATTCTCAACATAGCTGATAATTAACTGCTTTATAATGGGGAAATGTGGTGGAATAGCAATTACTCCACTGGAACCTGGATGCCCTAATCCAAGTAACCATTGTTTGTGTATTAAGCACAGCAATCAATCTCAATAAACTATTTGACTGTGAGAAATATGACAGCTGAGCATGATCCTGACCTTGCCCAATGCCCACAACTGATTACTTGCCTATGTTTGATTGGAATCAAGACTCGGAACTGCCACTTTGGATTTTCCCTGGGTAGCCTTGGGATGTGGAGGTTAATTATGGTTGATTAACTCTTTACTGTATAGATATGGAAACATGTTATTTTGCTCTGCGCCACATGATGTATTCACCTATTGAGCCATTGGGACAATTAGTAAGAGAATGTCAAGTTATAGAGTCACAGTGTTTTACAGAATGGAAAGAGGCTGTTCGGCCCATTCTGTCCATGTTGGTCATTAATCGCCTAGTTATTCTAGTTCGATTTTTCAATTCTCAGTCCATAGATTTGTATAGTATGGCACTTCAGTTGTTCATCTAAATATGTCTTAAAAATGATGGTTCAACCTCTACCACCTCTTCAGGCAGTGAGTTCCAGATATCCACAATTGTCTGGGTGAAGTATTCTTCCTTTTTTTTAATAGATATTTTTTATTGAAAATTTGACATGTTTTTACAAACTTACAAAATAAAAAACACAAATACAAACATTAATATATAATTAAATATTAAATAAATAATAACCAAAACCTATCAAACAAAAAGAAGAGATGAAGAGAAAGAAAAAAGAGAAAACAAAACTCAACTAACTACTAATCTAATCTATAACTAACCAGAGCGTATAATAAAATATCTTACATTACTCAAGAGGAAAAAAAAAGGATAACATAGTAACTATGCTCGGAAGTACATGCTCGGAAAGAATTAACATCAAGTCATAATAAAACCCGTATTCATGCGAGATTCCTCCCCCAAGGGCCCCCGGACCAGCTAGAACCACTACGACAACTAGATGAAAGCCCTTGACAAAATGACCAAAATATCTGTATCTATATAATTCAGGAAGGGCTGCCATATTTTATAGAATAATTCAGTTTTTTGGTGCACCATATTTGTAAGGAAGTCAAGGGGAATACATTCCATGATTAACCTGTGCCAATTTGAAAGTCCTGAACGGCCCTCAGCTAGCAAGTTTACTAAGATATTTTTCCTTACACAAAAGGAATGGAAAATAATTTCTTCCCATGTACATCCAGAGAAGACAAGCTTGAAAAGCCCAGAAGAAGAGATACTGGATCTACTCTAATTTCCGTTCCCAAGAATTCTGTCAAAGCATTTGCTACTCTGACCCAGTATTTGTGGATCTTATGACATGTCCATAAGCAGTGTGTGAGAGTGCCTACCTCTAGTTTACATTTGGGATACATTGGAGATGCTCCTGCCCTAAATTTTGCCAATCATTCCGGTGCTATATGAGTCCTATGGAGTATCTTTAACTGAATAGCCTGGGTTCTATTACAGATAGAGATTTTTCTGGCATTTTCCCAGATGTCATCCCACATTTCTGTGAATATTTCCAAACCCAATTCCTGATCCCATGTTCTAAGCAAACGTTCCATATCTTCCAACACTTCATTGTGCAATAAATGAGAGAGAATGCTGACCAAGGGTAATCCCACTGGCCACACACTCTACGTTCTCTATCTGATTTATAAAGGCTATCTAATAAGGTAATCTTCTTCTGTATGTAATCTCAAATTTGGAAGTATCGAAAGAGGTATCCATTAGGTAGTCCAAATTTCTGGTGCAGCTGTTCAAAAGACATCAAGACCCCCTCTCATCAAACAGATCCCCTAAATAGGAGATACCCCTGGACCTCCAGGATTTAAATGTGGTGTCTGTGAGCCCTGGTTGAAAATCCCATGCATCCACTATAGGAGAATAAGGGGAGGTTTTATGTGAATTACCCTCGTTTTGCCGCATTATCTTCCAGGCTTTAATTGTGTTTAATACTAGAGGGTATTTACAATGGTCCATAATGACTTCCATCTTATCTAAAAATAAGAGGTTAATAAGAGGACACTTTACTTGAGAAGCCTCGATGTCCAGCCAGATTAATTGCGGGTCAGAAGAGACCCAATCGGCTATGTAGCTTAATAGGGAACTCAGCTGATACTTCCTAAAGTCTGGAAAGTCCAGCCCTCCCCTTGCTCGTGGAAGCTGTAGCTTCTTTAACTTAATGAGGAGCCGTCTATGATTCCAGATGAAAGAACCAAGCCAACCATATAATTTGCGCAGTGCCGACATCGGCAGCAGGAGCATTCTCATAGGGTACAAGAGACGGTGCAAGACATTCATTTTAATTAGATCTATTTTAGCTAGCCAAGAAATTAGAAGATCCCCCAATGTTGAAGGTCCTGCCTTATCCTTTCCAGTAGATGCACAAAATTGACCTTGTACGGCTGACCAAATACTGGGGTGATAAAAATATATAATTATAAAAAACCCTCCAGAGACCACTGAAAGGGAGAATGAAATCTGTCCAATAAATAGGACATACTAGCGAGACCACCCACTGGCATGGCCCCTGATTTTGAGAAATTAATTTTAATGCACTAAATAACTTAATAAGTTGGATCAGACAGGGCATGGACGTCAAAGGATTACTAAGAAAAAGGAGAACATCATCTGCATAAAGGGTAATTTTATGTTTACCCGTGCCAACCAATCGGGGTTATTATATTAGAATCAGCCCTAATAGTTTCCGCTAGTGGCTCAATTATTAGCGTGAATAGTAACGGTGAGAGAGGACAACCCTGACGGCAGCCCCTACCCACACTGAAGCTATCCGAGCTTAAACCATTGGTGATTGCAGTTGCTTTGGGGTCATTATACAATGCTGAGACCCATTTAGTAAATACCATTCCAACGCCAAACTTTTCCAGTGTATAGAACAGGTATGACCATTCAACCCTGTCAAATGCCTTCTCCGCGTCCAACGAGACTACTATTCCCAGTATTTTTTCCTGGTGGCAGACATGAATCACATTCAAAACCCTTCTAATATTATTAGATGATCTACGGCCCTTGATAAACCCCATCTGGTCCTCTTTTATGATATATGGTAATACCCTCTCCAGCCTCAATGCTAATGTTTTAGAAAGAATTTTAAAATTTACATTTAGCAAAGATATTGGTCTGTATGATGCACAATCTTCTGGGTCCTTTCCTTTTTTGAAAATGAGAGAGATATTCGCTTCTCTCAATGAAGGCAGAAGGTAGCCCTGACTATATGAGTAGTTGTACATGTCAATAAGTGGACCAGCTAATACTTCTGTAAACTCTTTGTAGAATTCAACCTGAAATCCATCTGGACCAGGTGCTTTACCGCTCTGAAGCTGCCTAATTGCGTCAAGTACCTCCTGGGTTGTTAGGGGAGCATACAGGACCGACACCTGTTCTGGGGTTAAGTCCGGAAAGGCCAGGCTTTTAAAAAAGGACTCCATCTTCCTGGTTCTATCTTCACAATCCTGCAATTCATACAAATCAGAGTAAAACTTTCTGAAGATTGTGTTGATCCTTTTATGATCATGAGTCAGAGTACCAGCACTTTCCCTGATGGACATGATAGCTTGAGGGGCCTTTTTTTCCCTTGCAAGAAACACTAGGTATCTACCAGGCTTATCGCCAAATTCATATAATCTTTGCTTTGCAAATAATATTCCCCTATTTGCCATTGGGTAAGCACGGTATTCAGGGCTGTCCTAAGGACCGTAATCTTTTGTGATTTAGCAACAGAGGGCCTATCAAAGTATGCTGTCTCAGCTGCCTTTAAGCAAGCCTCGAGTAGACATTGTTGTTCTCCCTTTAGTTTTTTTCTGGGTCGCCGAGTATGAAATGATCAGACCCAGCGCATAAGCCTTAATGGTCTCCCACATCAATGACGGGTTACTGGCCGGACCTGAATTAATTTCCAAAAAGGTTTTGAATTCTTGAGAGAAATATTTTACAAATTCACTATCCTTCATTAAGAAAGAATCCATACGCCAATGTCAGGGGGCTGTTTCATTGTTCCTAGTCTTGATTTCCACATACACTGCAGCGTGATCAGAAATTATTATATTACCTATTTTGCAGGATAATATGGAATTCAAAAAGGTCAAGGGGACAAAAAACATATCAATTCTAGTGTGACACTTATGTGGATTAGAATAAAAAGAGAAATCTCTGCTTGCGGGTGAAGGCACCTCCACACATCTACTAATCCTAGCTCTTTATTCAAATCTGCCAATTGCCTGGATCTGGGAATATACCCGCAGTACTCTTGGGTGTCCTGTCTATCTCCGGGTCCATAATGCAATTAAAATCTCCCCCTATAATTATGTGATGAGCCCCGAGAGCCATTAGTTTGGAGAAAACTTCCATTATAAATTTGAAAGGATGCACCGGGGGACAATAAAGATTCAAAATCCCATATGCCTCTCCATTTATAAGGGCTTTAATCAGTATGTACCGTCCAGATTCATCTTTTATCTGACTTAAGATTTTGAAAGGGAGATTCTTCCGAATAAGAATAACTACTCCCCTACTTTTTGAACTAAAAGATGTAAAGAAGGCTTGATCAAATGCACCCTGTTGTAATTTCAAGTGCTCTTTATCCAGTAAATGTGTCTCCTGTAAGAGAGCTATATCAACCCTTTCTTTTTTGAGGTTTGATAGTATTTTCTTCCTTTTGATTGGCGAATTACTCTCCTTGACATTCCAGGTGCACCATTTAATTGAATGACTAACCATAATTGTCCAGGCAAGTCCAAGACTCCCCGGGAGAAAGAACCCCATCCAAAACACCCCGAGCATAGACCATAGAAAATTCACAAAACTAGAGATTCTTTAATAAACTCACACCAATATAGTAAAAAACAATTTCTAAATTAAAAAAAATATAAAACCTATTTAAAAGGAGATTTTCCCCTTTGCTTCCAGGGGGCATCACTTCCTATCCGAAAACCCATTGTATCCTCTCCCAACTAGTGCCCCACCCTCAACCCAGGCACCCCATAATAAAATAGAAAAATTCAAGTGTACTATAAAGCTAAAGTTAACGGTGAATACTCTACCTCCCTCCCCCCATCTACACCAACACCTAGATACATTTAGTAATGTTAATACCATGTATAAACATATAAAACTATAAAGTTACAGTCTCAGCAGGTAATAATTAAGTATAATAACACAAAAAAAGGGGAAAAATCCCCGCACTAAAAGAAAGAAATAAGGTAGGACAAGGCAAATGCCCCCCTCAACTGAATCAACTAAACCGCCCGGCCGAAATAAAAAAAAGAAAATTGCATAGTGGAGAACAAATAAGCCCCCCTCCCTACCGCCCTGGAGATGATATTAACCAATAAAGGAAATAAGGGGGAAAAAAAGGGTAAACTGGGGTGGTGGTGGGGTGGGGGGTTGGGTTGCAGAACAGCATCATTAACCACACGGATTAATTCTTACAATCTATTTAAGAGAGTCCAAAAATTCCTTGGCCTTCTGCGGCGATCCGAAGTTATAGACGGACCCTTCGTGGTTAAAACACAACATCGCTGGGTAGCGCAGGGAGTACTGAATGTTTAGATCCCTTAGATGCTTCCCATTTCATCAAATGCCCTCCTCTTGCGGACCAAAGCTGGGGAAAAGTCCCGAAACAGCATAATCCTAGATCCCTTATATGTCATGGCCTAGGGATCTTTTCGAGAGTTCTTTTGGCTTCCAGGAGCATTTGCTTCTCCCTGTAATACTGAAGCCGAAACAGGACCAGGCATGGGCGCTGGTCCGACCTGGGCCTGCGTATTGCAACCTGGTGGGGCCACTCTACCCACACCTGGCCTGATCCAGCCTCCAGCTTCAACATCTGAGGGAGCCACTGCTCCAAAAACACTGCAAGCTGGCCTTCCTCTTCCCGTTCGGGAAGGCCTAGCAAATTCTCGAGGTCGTCGATGCGATCTTCTAAGGTTCGGACGCGCTGTTCGAGAGTCCGGACCCGATCCACGGCCGATTCTGCAGCAGCCTCGGAGGTCGCGGCCTTTAGCTCCGCCCCACCAACTTGATGCTCAATCTTTTCATTTTCTTGGTCGTGCTTTTGCAGCGCAACCGAGAGTGATTCCCACCTGCTCCTGGACTCCTCTATGAAGACGTCGATCTTCTCTTCCAGCTTGGTAATTACTGCAACAAGGCTCGCCACCGTAGGTAAGTTCCCCGGGGCAGCTGCGGACACCTCTGCTGCAGCTGGGGAGAGTGAAGGAGGGGTTCCTGCCTGCTGTGAGCTGCGGGCATTCTTTCCCTTAGTCATTTTAACAAAACGCCAAACTACTCAAGTTTGATGCAAAATGAATAACTGTATTGAATAAAAGTTATTTTGAATGGTTTGGCAGGTGGGGTGGAGGTGGGCAGCCCACTTTGCCTGAGTCTTGGGCAGAGCACTGTAGACTCAGACTTGCTGGGTCGCCACCATCTTGGATCTCAAATATTCTTCCTTAAGTCTCCTCCAAACCTCTTGCCCATTGGTTTAAATCTATGTCACCTGACTATTGTTCCCTCTACTAATGGAAATGTTTCTTCCTATCTACTCCATCTGCCCTTAATCATTTTATACACCTAAATAAGGTTTCCCTCAACCTTCTCTGTGCTAAGGAAAGCCTATCTAGCCTCATTCTTAGTAGTTCAAGTGATAAACATATATTTGTTGGAACTACAGAAACAGCTGTCACGCTGGAAAGGTCTTTCATGATGCAAGAAAAGACAGCATGACAATGTTGTTCATTTGATGCTTCAGAATGAGAGATTAATTGTGACCAATGCAGAGGTAGAGAACAGACTTCATAGCATAAGGCAGCTAATGATACCAGTTCAAAAAACAAAGTAAACAATGCTGATATAATATGTTTATGTATTATATATTATATTACAGCACGATGATTATGGTGGGCAAGACAAGTGCGTTGTGCAATTAATGATTTATTTTCCACAGTTTTTGGAAGATTCTATTTGGGGATTAGCATTAGATAGCGGAACTGTTTACAGAATTTGAACAAAATAATAACTCCAAGTCTTTTCCATTACCAATACCATCTACACTGATCTTTACAAGTAATATTACCCATCTCTAACAGACTTCACCTTACCTGTTTCCGAAACCTCACCTTTGCTATCTCAAGACCTCTGTCCTGGCTGGCCTACCATTTTCCATTCTCCATAAACCTGAGCTCATTCAAAATCTACTGTCCATTCTGGACATTTACCAGTTTCCCCCCCATCATTTCTCTGCTCCCTGATCTGTATCAACTGCTATTGTGGGAATATTCTGATTTTTAAAGTTATATTGTTTGTTCTTAAATCCCTCTATGATCTTGCTATCTACCTGACCAGCCCGAGACGTATCTTTGCCGATGAGCTGGAAGGTTTGTTTTCAGACATTTTGTCACCATATTAGGTAACATCATCAGTGAGCCTCTGGTGAAGCACTGGTGTTATGACCTGCTTTCTATTTATGTGTTTGGGTTTCCTTGGGTTGGTGATGTCATTTCCTGTGGTGATGTTCTTTTTCTCAAAGAATGGCAAATGGGGTCCAAGTCAATGTGTTTGTTGATACAGATCTGGTTAGAATGCCATGCTTCTAGGAATTCTCGTGCGTGTTTCAGTTTGGCTTGTCTGAGGATGAAAGTGTTGTCCCAGTCGAAGTGGTGTCTTTCTTCATCTGCGTGTAAGGATACTAGTGATAGTGGTTCATGTCTTTTTGTGGCCAGTTGATGTTCATGTATCCTGGTGGCTAGTTTTCTGCCTGTTTGTCCAATGTATTGTTTGTTACAGTTCTTGCAAGGTATTTTATAAATGACGTTCATTTTGCTTGTTTTCTATATGGTGTCTTTTTAAGTTCATTAGTTGCTGTTTTAGTGTGTTGGTAGGTTTATGGGCTACCATGATGACAAGAGGTCTGAGTAGTCTGGCAGTCATTTCCGAGATGTCTTTGATGTAGGGGAGAGTAGCTAGGGTTTCTGGATGTGTTTTGTCTGCTTGTTTGGGTTTGTTGCTGGGAAATCAGCGGACTGTGATCATTGGGTACCCGTTCCTTTTGAACACAATGTATAAGTGATTTTCCTCTGCTCTTTGTAGTTTCTCTGTGCTGCAGTGTGTGGTGGCTCATTGAAATAATGTTCTCATGCAGCTTTGGTTGTGTGTGTTGGAATGATTGCTTCTGTAGTTCAGCATTTGGTCCATATGTGTTGTTTTCCTGTAGATACTTATTTGACATTCCCAGTTGGCTGTGTGCTCTACTGTGATATCTAGGAATGCAAGTTTGTTGTTGTTTTCCTCCTCTTTTGTGAATTTTATGCCAGTAAGGGTATTATTGATGGTCTTGAAGGTTTCCTCTAATTTGTTTTGTTTATTGACAATAAAGGTGTCATCCATATAGTGGACCCAAAGTTTAGGCTGGATGGTTGCCAGAACTCATTCCTGATGAAAGGCTTTTGCCTGAAATGTCAATTTTCCTGCTCCCCGGATGCTGCCTGCTGTGCTTTTCCAGCACCACTCTAATCTAGAATCTGATCTCCAGCATCTGCAGTCCTCACTTTCGCCTGGTTGGCAGAGCTGTTTGTTCGAGTCTCTATATTACTGCCTCTGCTAAGAACCCTGATATTGGACATCCCATGGGTGTTCTGTTGGTTCGTCTGTAGTTTTTGTTATTTAAAGTGAAGTGGGTGGTAAGGCATAGGTCCACTAGCTTGACCAGTCCTAACTTTCAGCCGTAAAACCTTGATAATTTTCCAACTCTGGATTCTTGCCCATGCTTGACTTTCCTCACTGCACCATTGATGACTATGCTGTTAGCTAGGTTTGAGTACTGAAATTTTAATGTTAAACATTTCCTTTTCTTTAGCTCACCTTCCTCTCTTAAGATGGTTTTTAAAAGCTTCCCCTTTGACCAAACTTTTGACTACCAGTTGTAATAATCCCTTATGTAGTTAAATCTATTTCTGAATTGCTTGTGTGAACTGTATGACATTATAGGCACTATAAAAATGTAATTTCTTGTTGTCGTCTTGAGTAAATAAGCCAATGAATAGGTGAGCCATAAAGACCAGAGGTAGGCCCATTGCCACTGGAAACAATACAGACGGAGAATCAATGGTTTCCAAGTAGTGAACTAAGCTGGTTAAAAAGACTGCACATAGTTGCACTAAAAGCAGAAAACAAACAACTGTCTTCTAGATCATATCCCTCACATACTGCAACCTCCACACATTTCCTAATGTGCCAACTATACTAGCATATTCTACTCAAGCCTCCCCATTCCAATGACTTTCCATGCCAACCTATACCCCTCTTCTCACTGCCATGCCATTCATATCTTGTATGGTAACCCATGTTCTCCCCCAATCATTAAAGTGATCCTTTACAACAGATATATTAACTTAATACCAACTCCTCCTTACACATGACCCCAACCCACCACTCTATGCTCTTATGACCTTCCAAGTCATTTATCCACTATCCACTCTTGTCAGAACTTAGGAGCTATCCTGAGATGAAATTATGTTGAAGGTAGCAATTACAGATTTTACTCTATTTTTGAAAGGAAACTTCATTAATGAAAACACATGTAATACATTTAAACCCATTCAAGTGCTTACTCCCTCATAAAAATGAGTACTTGAATTTTTAATCTGAAATAAGACAGTTAATCTCTTCATAATCACTTGAAACGATAAACTGAGCTACATTTACAGGCTCCCTACTGTGATAATGATAGGCTGTGGTGTCAAGCAAAACTGATCCTATAATGTCAACCCTAAAATGTATTTCAACAAGCATCTATTCAAATTGCAAATACTGACTGCTTTCAACTGGAGGCTGTTTACCTGCTCCAAATTTAAAGATATGAAGATTTAAATTGATGGACAATTCGACAGACCTTATCCATATTCATGTTCATTCTTAGCAATCACAAATGAGTAAATAGTCCTCTTTATAAATGCATCTATCTTTCCAATGAACACCAACAAGAAGACAGCTGCACTTTTAGATATGTTGCTGATTTTTTGAAACACAGACATGTAAAATACCTATGTCCCCACTCCCAAATTATACCTGCCACCAAATAATTGCTGATGTCTGGGTTTTCCTCAGAAACTGACAGGCACTATACATGTGGAGCAGAACCTGTGCCTGCTTGATTACATTGGATACTTTTCTGGAGATAATTCAAGTAAAATATTATGGGCAATTTCCAATTAATAGGAATTCCTTCCACTGGGAGCTCACTCTATCTTGAGCACGGAAGTAGCATGTTGCCTCAGCTTAAAGGATTGATGAGATCAGAAGACTTTTCATAGGAAGTCAGAGGCTTGTATGGAAATAATCAGACAGCTCTGCTACTGAGGACAGGCTGCTAGTGCTCATTTTGGTGTTGTGCAGTAAGTGAGGAAAACTCATCTTGGTACTGATGCGTGTCAGGCCTTAAGGAAACTAACACCAGAAAGGTCGAAGAAGATTGCAAAAGTAATTTGAGTCAATTTTACTATGAAGATCATAGCTACTAAATATTATAAAACATTAAGGGCTGAATCTTAGCAGCAATCAGTTAAGTGTTCTTTCTGTGGAGTTCATAGAGGGTTTCTCTCCTTGAGCCTAAACAGGTTTTCTCACACGATCATTCCAAACTTGCCTCATTGACTATGTGCCATGCCCCAATTGCATCCTACCTGCCCGATCTAGCCTAATTCTCCCATTTCTACTCACATTGGTAGAAGTACTCACCACTACTGGAACATTGTGGAATTCCTGGCACCTGCTCCAGATCTAAAAGGTACTTGGTCAAGTGCTTTCTGTCCAGAGCTGCCCTGCACAGTTTGTGACATTTGCCTCGGACAGGGTAGACATGAGAAAATTGGTGCCTGGCTTTGTGGACATGATCCTGGAGGTCCTGGTAGACAGGATGGTGCAGAAGAGGGCCGTTCTGTCCTCTCTCCAAGACTGACAGACCATGTCAGCCATTGTGAGTTGGCTACTCTGGTCAGTACAGTCTCCAGCATCTGAAATATTGCCCAGCAGTTTAGGAGGAAGGTCAATGACCTTCTCTGTTCCACCAGAATAAGTGCCACCATTTCCTACCTTATACTCAATCCATCTCTGCACTAATCCCCTATCAAAAATCACTTTCACTTTTACATGTAATGACATCCCTCACTCGCTGTCACCCATCCCTCCCCCCAGTCTATTAAATCTGCTTGGTCTCTGAGCGTCCTACTCACTCAGCTCAGTTATCTTTTCCCCTCCTGTACCAGCACTAATAGCTGTACCAGCCACTTCCATCTTACTCAATCTCTGCTGTGTCTCATTTCATGAGAAAATGGATTATTAAGGGGAAAAAGAGCCAAGTCAGTTGATCAGCTGCCCAACATTCCAACGTCAGCACCTCCAAGGAAAGAACCCTGACCCTGACTGCCCCAAGCAAATGACTGACTTTGACTGAAGGGTATTCCCCTGGACCTGACTGAGAACTCCACCCTTCCACTTGGAGTGATGGCCATTTAGTTGAAGCACATGCAGTGTGATTGGAGATACATGTCTGGCATGAAGTGGCATACAGTAACATGTCTCACCCCTTTAACTAATGACTGCTGACAACTATGACAAGCTGCTTGACTTTGTATCTGCTTTAAAAGACAAGCCAAAACAGAAGTACTGTAGGCCTGTTAGCTCCGGCTAAGGGGGCAATGCTCAGAAAGGTCAGGCAAGGCAGGGCAAAACAGAGATGATGTGAGCATCAAAATAAGTTCAAAGTGAGTGTGTGCTAAGAGAGCAAGCAAGGACCCCTGAAATGCAACTTGGTACAATACATGAAATGGGTGCACACTCTGTGGCACAAAGTGTCTGGGCAGCAGTTTTGCAATGAATGGTGCCAGTGCACTCCAAAGTATAGAATTGATGTGCAGAACAGCACTGAAAGTAGATTGGAGATGTCACATGAGGTTGTGATGATGCTGATACATGTTAGATGCCAGTATCTGAGATGGAGGTGAAAGCAGAGTCACTGCCCATGGAACATGCCCTGAGGGGTTGCTGACTGGTATCCAGGACAACAATCTGGTGAAACAAGGGGTGAACTGGAGTCACCATGTACTGAGGTGCTGTGAGTTGCATTTGAAATTCTTGGTATCTACTTTCTATCCAGTGGATGCAGAATGGGAAACAACATATTAATGTGACATGGTTAAGTAATAATGAGGGTGACAGTGAATCCTAATCCATGGAAATAGGCTTCTCATCATTCATTGGTGAGAATGAATGGAAATGGAAATGGAAATGGTTTGACAGTAAACATTTCCATTTTCTATGTTAAGAAACTTCTTGCGGGACTTGTCACTTGATTTTTGAACTTTCTCACCATGGCCCATGTTATTCAAGTATTGGGAAGATTCCACTCTGAGTATTCTTATCAGCTCCATGAAGGTAATGAGGAACTGGCTACATTTTTCAAGAATACACTGTTAGCATTTATACCCAGTGCCTCCCTTTTGTGTTCAGTTGCATCAAGGGCTTATTATTAATGCCTGTAAGGCAGTGTGAACATAAGCACATAAGAAATAGGAGCAGAAGTAGGCCATTTGGCCCCTCAAATTTGGCCTGACCTGCAACAAGCTCAGGGTTAATTTGCCCCTGGTCTCAACTCCTCTTTCATGACAGCTAATTGTACCCCTTAACTCCCCAGTATTTCAAAAATCTATCTACCTCCTCTTTAAATAATTCTGACCGCTACAATTCTGGAGTAGAACATTCCAGACATTCCCTCCTCCTGGAGAAATTCCTTTACCTCCCAGTTTTAAATATGTGTCCCCTTATTCTGTAACTACATCCCCTAGTTTGAGATTTCCTCACTAGTGGAAACATCTACACTATCAAAATCCCTCAGAATCATGTATGTTTCAATAAGATCACCCCTTGTTCTTTTAAACTCTAATAAATAGAGGCCAAACGTGTTTCATCATTCTTAATTAAGTCAACACCTTAATCTCAGGAATCGGCCTCGTGATAGTCTTTTGAACTGCATCCAGGTCAGTCCATTCTTTATTAAATACAGGAACCAAAACTGTACCCATGCAATGGAGGATTTCCTGGAATGTATGAGGGACTGTTTCCTTGACTAATATGTCGAGGAACCAACCGACAGGCAAGTCATCCTAGTCTGGATATTGTGTAATGAGAGAGGATTAATTAGCAAACTTGTGGTGTGAGATCCTATGGGGAAGGATAATTATAATATGATAGAATTCTTCATTAAGGTGGACAGTGACACAGTTAAATCTGAGACTAGAGGCCTAGTCTTAAAGAAATCTATCTTTGATGGTATGAGGCATGCATTGGCTAGGATAAGCTGACTAAGGACAATTAAGGGATTGATGGTGGATAGGCAATCGCAGACATTTATAGAACACATGGTTGAACTTTAATAATTGTACATCCATGTCCAGTGTAAGAATAAAACAGGGAAGGTGGCTCAACCATGGCTAACAAGGGAAACCAGAGATAGTGATAAGTCAAAGAGGAAGCATATAAATTAGCCAGAGAAAGCAGCAAACCTGAGAACTGGGAGAAATTTAAAATTCAGCAGAGGAGGACTAAGGGTTTAATTCAGAAGTGGAAAATAGTAAATGAGAGTAAGCTTGCAGAAGACAAAAACTTACTGCAAAAGCTATTATAAATATTGAAGAGAAAAAGACTGGTGAAGGCAAACGTAGGTCCCTTGCAGTTAGAATCAGGTGAATTCATAATGGACAACAAAGAGATGGCAGAACAGTTGAACAAATACTTTAAATCTGTCTTCACTAAGGATAACACAAATAACCTTCCAGAAATGTTAGGAGACAGAGGGCCAAGCATGAAGGAGGAATTGAAGGAAATTCTTGATAGTCAAGGAATGGTTTTGGGGCAATTGATGGGATTAAAACCCGATTAGTCCCTAGGGCCTGATGCTCTGCATCCTAGAGTGCTTAAGGAAGTGGTCCTAGAAATAATGAACATATTGGTGATCATTTTTCAGCATTCTCTGGACTTTGGAAGAATTCCAATGGATGGGAGGGTAGTTAATGTAACCACACTTTTTAAAAAAGGACGGAGAGAGAATAAAGGAAATTGTAGGCTGGTTGGCCTGACATAGGTCCTGGGAAAAATGCTGGAGTTTTTGGAAAGCAGTGACAAGGTCATTCTAAGCCAGCATGGATTCACTAAAGGGAAATCATGCTTGAGAAATCTTCTGTAATTTTTTGAGGATGTGACCAGTAGAGTGGACAAGGGTGAATCTGTAGATGCTGTGTATCTGGACTTTTAAAAGGTTTGACAAGTTTCACACAAGAGTTTAGTAAGGAAGATTAAAGATATTGGAGGTAATGTGGGTAGAGAATTGGTTGGCAGACAGAAAGCAGAGAGGTGGAACAAACAGGTCATTTTCAGAGTGGGGGTAGTGACGAGTGGGGTACTGCGGCATTCAGTGCTGGAACCCCAGCTGTACACATTGTATTAACGATTTGGAAGAAGGAATTGAATGCAATGTCTCCAAATTAGCAGAGGACACTAGGCTGGGTGGCAGTGTGTGCTGTGAGGAGGATGCTAAGAGGCTGCAGGGTGACTTGGACAGGCTGGTTAAATGGGCAAATACTTGGCAAATGCAATATAATGTGGATAAATGTGATGTTATCCACTTTGGTGGCAAAAATAAGAAGGCAGATTATTATCTGAATGGTGATAGTTAAGGAAAAGGTAAGGTGCAATGAGACCTGGATGTCATGTTAACAGTCATTGATGGTTGGCATGCAGGTGCAGCAGACAGTGAGGAAAGCTAATGATGTGCTGGTTTTCAGAGGGAGAAGATTTGAGTATTGGACTAGGGATGTCTTGCTGCAGATATACAGAGCCTTGATGTGACCAAACCTTGAGTATTGTGTGCAGTTTTGATCTCCTAGTCTGAGGAAGGGCGTTCTTACTATTGATGGGGTTCAGCGAAGGTTCATCGGACTGACTCCGGTGATGGCCGGACTGACATCTGAAGAAACATTAGATCGATTAGTGACTCGAATTTAGAAGAGTGAGGAGGCATCTCAAAGAAACATATAACAACCTGATGGGTCGGGACAGGCTAGATGTGGGAATAATGTTCTCGATGTTGGGGAAGTCCAGTACAAGGGGTCACAGTCTAAGAATAAGGGGTAAGCCATTCAGGACTTACATAAGGAAGAATTTCTTTGCACAGAGAGTTGTGACCCTGTGGAATTATCTCCCACAGAAAGCTGTTGGGGCCAGTTTGTTAGATATTACAAGGATGTTGCCAGGGTTGGAGGATTTGAGCTATAGGGAGAGGCTGAACAAGCTGGGGCTGTTTTCCCTGGAGCGTCGGAGGCTGAGGGGTGACCTTATAGAGGTTTACAAAATTATGAGAGGCATGGGTAGGATGAATAGGCAAAGTCTTTTCCCCAGGGTGGGGGAGTCCATAACTAGAGGGCCTGGGTTTAGGGTGAGAGGGGAAAGATATAAAAGAGACCTAAGGGGCAACGTTTTCACGCAGAGGGTGGTATGTGTATGGAATGAGCTGCCAGAAGATGTGGTGGAGGCTGGTACAATTGCAACATTTAAGAGGCATTTGGATGGGTATATGAATAGGAAGGGTTTGAAGGGATATGGGCCGGGTGCTGGCAGGTGGGACTAGATTGGGTTGGGATATCTGGTCGGCATGGACGGGTTGGACCGTAGGGTCTGTTTCCATGCTGTACATCTCTATGACTCTATATATTCAAGAGGGAGCTGGATGTGTCCCTTAGTGATAAAGGGGTCTAAGGGGTATGGAGAGAGAGAGTGGGAGTGGGATAGTGAGATTAGCCATACTCATGTTGAATGGTGGTGCAGGCTCGAAGGGCTGAATGGCCTACTCCTGCACTTATTTTCTATGTTTCTACTCCAAGTGCAGCCTCACAGTTGTAATGAGACCTCTTATTTTTAAACTCCTATCAGCTAGCAATAAGGGCCAAAATTCCATTTTGTGTCTTAATTATTTGCTATGATTTTCTTTTAGCCAGCTTCACATTGCATCCAAGCCTGAATGACCCAGCCCTTGGACAAATTCCTAATCCCAAAGTTATGGATCAGACCTGTCAACTTCCCCTACCTATTAATTGTTCTACAAGCTACAGGTTGTCCACCTTGGAGGTTTGCCATGGAAATGGGGATGCATATAAATGATCTCCCTGATAACCTATACATCCCCAGCCTTCTCTCAACTGTGCTGTCAAATTAATTCACCAAGTGCTTCACAAAGAATCAAATTGTTTCATCTGCCTGTCAGCACCCCATCAAAGGCAGCATCCAGATAAAAAAGATTATCTGCATTTTATATTCGATCATTTAACTTTCTCAGTTTTGGTCAAAACAGCTCACTATAACCATTAGAGGTAGGAAGTCAATCCAAACAATGTCCTGTCATCTCTAGCGAGAAGCTTGCATTGAATATCCTGGAGACAGAGGGAGATGGGGCAAGTGGTGAAGAAGAGATAGGCAAATAAAAACAGGCTGCTTGTATATTCTGCCTATCTTCGTTGTTATTCCTGCTGTACACTGTACAACCTGAGAAACCATAATATGTCATTGTCTGTTGCAAACTTGGCTGTTCATTATCTGATTATAAATTCTCCTCCTCTTATGCATGCATTTTGGAAAGAAGATGTAGTTGATGAGTAATAACCCAGATCCTCTGCTCCAGCCAAGCAATGTTTTATTACATGATCTATTAATCAGTCTACATGTCCCAAGCACTCGCTCGGTGGGTTGTATTTGAGGTGGGAGAAGCAGTTAGAAACACTGAAGTAGGCCAGAAATGAATGCACAGGAATACGCACCAACTATGAGTTGGCAGGAATTACTGAGCACGTTTGATGACTAGGTATTGGAGGTTCTAGAAATATTGCTCCTCAGCTTGACTGCATTCAAAACATCTTGAAAAGACTAAACTCTAAAACATTGAATTAGGGTGAACCTTGTGAGGAAATTTGTGATCCAACAGTTGTGATATCTGAGGCAGGGCAATGGAATGTCCACACCCAATTCCCACCTCCTCTTGTAACTCACTCTACTGGGAAGTCCCTTGGTTGACCTTCCCATACCAGCACCAATGGACCTTGGCGCATTGCCACTGAGATTAACCCAATTATAGTCAGGCCTGTCACAATGTGGTGTTTATGAGACTGTAAGCCTGTGGGCAATTGGGGTGGGTTGGTGAGTAAGGCAGTCAGTGCTTAATCAAGGGGCTGGACATTAGCTGGTAAGTTGATGCTGGGACTCATCCTTAATGGCACTGCTGAACAGAACTGCTGACCTGCTGGCTATAAAAAGGTTGGGAGGGGCAGCTCTTACTAGCCTGGACTCTGCCTGCTGGTAGCCTTGTCACTGCCTGAACTCTAAAACAGGCAGGTTTCTCATTGGCTCTCCTAACAGCTGACAAGCTCCTGTCACCTCAACAAGGTTCCAACCTTGAATATTTGATGGAAGAACAGAACAGTTCAGCATTCCGAGTTTTTAGTTGGATTTGAACCTTGCTGTTCATTGTATATTCCATTGCCCTTGACACTTTATTAATTCTGAAATTCAATTTTTAAGTCACTTGCACAATTTATTGCAAACTAAAAATACAGACACTGAAATTATTACAGCTCCTGAATTTGAAGGCTTTATCTTATATTCCATAAAGCTGTGCTTACATTTAAAACTACCTGACCACAAAATAGTGTACTTATGAGGATTTTTCTTTTGAATTACTGAAAGTTGGCACACCAGCTGTTTCAATGTTGTATTTACCTAGCAAAGCAAGGCTAAAGAAAACCACAGGCAAACAGAAACGAATAGATCAGCTATTTGTACCAGGGTCAAATTGGACCATTTCCCTTGTGATATGTTCATAGGAAAATGACTTTTATAGTGCTATAAGTTACTAACTTTATTGTATAGTCCAGGGATTATAACAGAATTTGTTATAAATGGTCTTCACCTGTCATTCAGACTGCATTGCGTTTACTGTCTGGATGTAAACTACAGTGAGGAATGGTGAGTAGGAGCACAACCTAATGGAACCAGTCCAACTTTCCTTTAATTTAGTCGATGAAACATTGGACACACTCCATTACAATAGCGTAATTTCTTCTCATTTTTGCCTCTCTGCACTGCACGTACACAGTGTTTGCAGCCTTGGATATCCTTTACATTAAATTTTCACTTGTGCAACAATGTATCAGAGATTACAATTAGCAATATGAATTTTTAAAAAGCTGAAAGCAATCACAAACATACAGAATTATAAGAAAAACATGTGGATTTGTTTTCAGTTAAGGTACTCTGGGTCCAATTTGGGGGGAAAGTTTAGACCTTTCCAGACTTTCCCTTGTCTTCTGTTTTGCCCAGGGTGCCACATCAGCAGCAATGGAATGTTATTTGGAGTAGAACTGATGTCCCAGCCAATTTATAAAAAAAGGATAAGCAAACAGACTTTAATACTGAATTGACCAGTTACAAAAACAAAATCTCTCTTGATCTGGAGACTTGCTTCTAACTGGTTAGAAATCCAGCAATGAGGATTGTTGGAATTTAGTGTCTGTTTTTGATACCTTTTTTTGGTGGGGGAGGTAAGAGGGTATGGAGACACAGCATCTGGCTGCATTCGGCATTGGATTGGATGCTTTATATTCTCTTAATCACTGATTGTATTTCCCATTTCAGGCATTGAAATAGCTGAATTCTATTCAATTGTCTAATAAGTGGCTTTCCACTTAGATTGGTAACGCATAGCAATGGAGACCATGATGAATTTATGCAAATGCAAAGGTCGAAGATGGCAATTAGAAGTGTACACTTTTTTTTTCTTGGATAACAGCAGGATATTTGAATTTATCTATGTGTTTCAAAATAGGCTCTTTTGTAATATTTTGGCACAGAAATCACAGATTGAGCTATAAGGTCCTTTCTACGATTGCCACCAAAGCCTCTCTCATATAATGCTTCAGATTACCTTCAGTTATATGAAAGATTTAATTAAATTCAACTGTAATGTGTTAACAATTATTGTTTTCAATGAACAATAGCGGGACAGATAGTGTGGTGAATAAATACAACATGTAATATAGCACCAAAATACAGAGACTAGGAAAACTCCAAGTGCAGTCTTTGATCTGCATTCAGTGTTTTGATCTCAGCCCTTCCCCATTCTATTGGAAAGTACAGGTGTCAAATGCTTTTACTTGTTTTTCTCTCTTCACTAGCTTGCCTACTGTATTTTTGCAGAATTTCTCGATTTTACTTCATGCCTTGAGCTGAGTGATAGAACACTATAACCATTGTTAACTATGGTGACTATCGAGATGTATTGTTAGGGAGTAGATTTCCTAAATGTTTTAATGTAAGACTGGACTTTGCAAAACAAATTTATAAGAACCTAAGTGTTTCTCATCTTTTGTTTAAAGCAGTATGTTGTTGCTATGCTTCAGAAGTCTTGGACTTGTACATTCGCTGTACAGAATGCAGAGAAAAAGCCAATAAATTTTCTTCAAAATCATTTAGAATCAGAGAGTCATAGAGATGTACAGCACGGAAACTGACCTTCCGCTCCAGCTTATCCATGGCGACCAGATATCCCAACCCATCTAGTCCCACCTGCCAGCAGCTGGTCGATATCCCTCCAAACCCTTCCTATTCATATATCCATCCAGATGCTGTTTAAATGTTGCAATTGTATTAGTGTCCAGCACTTCCTCTGGCAGCTCATTCCATGCACCTACCTCCCTCTGCATGAAAACGTTGCCCTTTAGGTCTCTTTTATATCTTTCCCCTCTCACCCTAAACCTATGCCCTCTAGTTCTGGACTCCCCCACCCCAGGGAAAAGAACTTGTCTACTTACCCTATTTCATGATTTTATAAACCTCTATAAAGTCAGCCCTCAACCTCTGACACTCCAGGGAAATCAGCCCCAGCCTGTTCAACCTCTCCCTATAGCTCAAATCCTCCAACCCTGGCAACATCCTTGTAAATATTTTCTGAAACTTTTCAAGTTTTACAACGTCCTTCCGAAACCAGACCGAAAGTAGACCAGAACTGCACACAATATTCCAAAAGTGGCCTTACTAATGTCCTGTACAGCTGCAACATGACCTCCCAACTCCTGTACTCAACACTCTGACCAATAAAGGAAAGGGTACCAAATGCCCTCTTCACTATCCTATTTACCTGCGACTCCACTTTCAAGGAGCTATGAACCTGCACTCCAATGGCTCTTTGTTTAGCAACACTCTCTAAGACCTTACCATTAAGTGTATAAGTCCTGCTAAGATTCGCTTTCCCAAAATGCAGCACCTCGCATTTATCTGAATTAAACTCCATCTGCCACTCCTCAGCCCATTGGCCCATCTGATCAAGATCTGTTGTAATCTGAGGTAAATTTCTTCACTGTCCACTACTCCTCCACTTTTGGTGTCCTCTGCAAACTTACTAACTATACCTCTTATGCTCACATCCAAATCATTTATATAAATGATGAAAAGTAGTGGACCCAGCACCGATCCTTGTGTCACTCTACTGGCCACAGGCCTCCAGTCTGAAAACCAACCCTCCACCACCACCGTCTGTCTTCTATCTTTGAGCCAGTTCTGTATCCAAATGGCTAGTTCTCCCCATATTCCATGAGCTCTATCCTTGCTAACCAGTCTCCCATTGGGAACCTTGTCAAACGCCGTACTGAAGTCCATATAAATCACATCTACCGCTCTGACCTCATCAATCTATTTGTTACTTCTTAAAAAAACACAATCAAGTTTGTGAGACATGATTGCCCAAGCACAAAGCCATGTTGTCTATCCCTAATCAGTTCTTGTCTTTCAAATACATGTGCATCCTGTCCCTCAGGATTCCCTTCAACAACTTGCCCACCACTGACTTCAGGCTCATTGGTCCATAGTTCGCTGGCTTGTCCTTACCACCCTTCTTAAACAATTCACTTCTGCAAGTGACCAGAGGCTAGTATAAAGAGAGCAACTCAGATCAACATTTCAGCAAGAGTTAGATTCTCAGCTAGCAATATGTTGTTTACACTGCCTGGCCGTGAACCTAGCTGGTAAATTTTAGAGCGGACAATGTAAAATTGCAAAGTTCCATTTGAATTTGAGAAAATGGTTCAAGATGAGAATTCACCAGATTTTTGCTTCAGAAACACACAGTAAATTGTGAAACAAGAAGAAAGGAGTGCAACTTCTGCCCATGCCATATTCACTCATTTATACTGGTATTACTTGAAGAGGTTTTTCTGTACTACCCTGGAATTTGCCTCTCCCATGTGGCTATTGTTAGCCAAGCAAAATCAAACAGTAAGATTAGTATGTTCAGTTAAAACCAAACTGAATACAAAACCTTCAGAGGAAGAGAAAAGCAAATAAGGGCAGCATAGTGGCTCAGTGGGTAGCACTGCTGCCTCACAGTGCCAGGGACCCAGATTCAATTCCAGCCTTGGATGACTGTCTGTGTGGAGTTTTCACATCTTTCCCTGTGTCTGCAAGGATTTCTTCTGAGTACTCCAATTTCCTCCCACAGTCTAAAGATTAGAATTAGAATCCCTACACTGTGGAAATAAGCCTTTTGACCCAGCAAGTCCACACCAACCCATCTTCTCCCCTCCATTTACCCCTGACTAATGCACCTAGCCTACATATCTCTTTGTGCAATTTAGCATGGCCAATTCACCTAACCTGCACATCTTTGTGATTGTGGGATGAAACCAGAGCACCTGGAGGAAACCTATGCAGACACAGGGAGAATGCGCAAACTACACACAGACAGTTGCCCGAGGCTGGAATCAAACCCGGGTCCCTGGTGCTGTCAGGCAGAAAGTGCTAACAACTGAGCCACCATGCTACCAACATGCAGGTTAGGTGAATTGGCCAAGATAAATTGCCCACAATGGGCAGGGAAGTGTAGGTTAGATGCATTAGTCAGGGGTAAATCTAGAGTAATAGGGTAGGGGAATGGGTCTGGGTGGGTTACTTTTCAGAAGGTCTGGACTTGTTGGGCCGAAGGGTCTATTTCCACACTGTAGGGATTCTAAGAAAGATGGATTATGAAAAATATTTGAAAACTAACATAAAAGAAAATTCCAAACTCTTCTATGAAGTAATGACAGAAGGAGTAGGGCAGATTAGAGACTAAAAAAGGGGTTTACACTTCAAGATAAGAGGCATAGTTGAGGACTTAATTAACATTTTTCATCTGTCTTCATCTCTGAGGCCATGGTGATAGAGGGGTGGAATTAAGTGATGAGAATGGTATTAAATTGATAACGAAGAGATATTGGGTAAGCTTTTGGTATTTAAAGTAGATGATCTACTGAGACAAGATGAAATGTACCCAAGGATACATTCCAAAAGAGGTTAGAGTGGAAATTGCAGAGGCTCTGGAAATAATCTTCCAGCCTTTCTTATAATCAGTGATGGTGGTGGGAGAATAGAGAGTTGAAAATATTACATGCTTGTTCAAAAAAGGTTGCAAAGATATGCTGAGCAATTGGAGACTGGTCAGTTCAACTTTGGTGGGGCAGGTAGCCAGGAGAACCTTTAGATATAATGATTTGGGATAAAATTAATAGTCATACGGAAAAAAATGGATGTTTTGAAACAATATGGATTTGGTAAGGGAAAACCATGACAAACACACTTCCTGGATGAAGATGTAACAGAGAGGATTGAAGAGAGGAAGGCTTTTGATGTGGTGTGCATGGGTTTACAAAAGATATTTAATACTGGGACACACAATAGACTTGTGATAAAGTGATAGGTCATGGAATAAAATGGATAGAAGAAACTTCAATACAGAATTGGCTGAGGGATAGATATCAGAAAGTAATGATTCATAGGTATTTTTTGGGCTGGAATAAAAGTTTGTAGTGGAGTTCCTGATACATAAATAATCCAGATCTTGGTATGCAGGGAATAATTTAAAAGTTTTCAGCAACGCAAACTTGGAAGAACTATAAACTGTAAAGAAGACAGTATAATACTTCAAAAAGACATTGATAGATTGGTGGGGTGGGTAGATAGGTGTCAGATGAAGTTCAACGCAGAGAATCATTTCATGAATCACTTTGGTGCAGAGAACATGGAGAGACTTTATACAGTGGTGCAGGTGTAGAGAGATTGGGTGTAAATGTGCACCTTTTGATTTGATTTGATTCATAATTGTCATGTGCTGATATACAGTGAAAAGAATTATTTTGCATGCTAACCAGACAAATGATACTTCACATAAGTACAACAGTGTAATAGAATAGAATGCAGAACATAGTATTACAGTTACAGAGAAGGTGCAGAGAAAGATCAACTCTAATATATGAGAGGTCTGTTCAGAGGTTTGATAACAGTGAGGAAGAAGCTGTTCTTTAATCTGTTAGTATATATTTTCAAACGTTTGCCTGTTGGAAAAGGGTGAACGGGAATATAGGGTGGCAGGGCAGGTAGATAGAGCTAAAGCATACACTTTTCTAAGCTTCATTAAAAGGGGATTCGTATGAGATCAGGGTGGTTATGCTGAACATGTATAAATCTCTGCTGGAGTAATGCATGCAATTCTGAGCACCACACTTTAGGAAGAAATTTACTGAATGGTTCCAAGGGGTGAGAATCTTCAGTTGTGATAAAAGATTGGAGAAGTTGTTTCCTTGGAGAAGAGAAGGCTGAGGGGAAATGTGATAGAAGTTTTCAAAATCTGGACTGATAAAATGTGGAGAAACTCTTCCCACATGAATAAGGATCAGAGGCACAGTTTTAAATGTGAGGTAAGAGAAACTGTTTTCACACAGCATGTAGTTTGACTGGTAGTGTGGTGGAGGCTTGTTTAATTGAGGCATTCCAGAGTGCTGTTGACAATTATGCATTGTGTTATGAGATAAAGCAAGGAGTTAGACCATAAGACAAAATGCTCAGAGCGACACACAATGGGCTGAATAGCCTCAATCTGCACCATCACAGTACTAAGATCAGTGGCTGGGAATAATTCATCTCCCGACTTCCCAACATCTTTCCACCATTCACAGGACACAATTTGGGAAATGTGATAGAATCTTTTAAACTTGCCTAGATAATTGCAGCTCCACTGACACTCAAAAGTGTGACAACATCCAGGACAAAGTAATCAGTATTTAATCATAATTTTGAACATTTACTCCCTCCACTGCCAACACATAGCTGTGCTCATTTGCAAGAGATACTGCCGCACTGTTGACAACACCTTTCAAACCTGTGACTTTTACCACCCAGAAGGACAAGGGTGGCAAATGCATGGGAACACCACCCCTGCAAATTCACATATTATGTTGACTTAGAAGTATATCACCATTCCTTCACTGTCCCGGAACTCCCTTCCTAATAGCACTTTGAGCGTATCTGCACAAGACAGACTGCAGTGGTTCAAAAAGCAATTCAAAAGGGCAATTAATGATGGACACTAACAACTGGCTGAGCCAGTGATTTTATCACTCCACAGAAGAATTTAAAAGATCTCTGTCTCCATGTCTGAGCACAAGTGCCTCAACAGGCTGAAGATGTCACAGAAGCCATTTGAAAAAAGGCCTCCTTCTGAATGGACCCGTGGATATATGTTGTCAATGGCTGACAAGGCGCTGGTGGACAGCAAATACAGCTTCCCATTCCTGTCACCCCATAGTGTGCCCTCTTCTTCATATTTACAATGTATACACCATCTCCTGCATATCCATAATGGCTCTTGTATAACAGAGGGACAGGCACCAGTTGTTGAGGATAACTGCAAGGTAAGATGTAAGAGGGTTTTAAGCTCTGGGAGAGTGTTAATGCTGGTTGTTCAGACTGGGATATGAGAAAGTGCTTTGAGGAAAAGGAATGTGTTGATTTGAGGTGTACCATGAAAGAAAATGCAGGACAGGTCAAAGTGTAGGGCTTGGCAATCAGAAGTATTACACCACTCACCTGTGATGCCCTCCCAATATAACATGAAATTTAACCTCTTGGGAGCACAATAATCATGAAGGAGGAATTGTTAATTCCACTGGTGTCAAGTCATTAGAAATGAGCTGGTAAATTAATGATAAATATGGAATTATTTACACTATGTACAGGAAATGATCATGTGGTTACAAGGCCCGAGGAATTCCTTTCTTTACATGCTGTTGCAAACCTGTTGCTGATGTGTCTACTCCTTGTAAAGCAGAGTAAATAGCTTTGTTTTTTTTAAAGTAGACAAATGAAGCATGAGTGGATGGGGTCAGGTTCACATAGACCCAAGGTTTTAGTTTTTGCTTTCAGTTGTTGAAGTTGAGTTTTGGAGTTGAAGCTTTGAGATACAGTACTTTCTCTGCTGCTACAAAAGCTTGAGTTCTATCTCTGCTGTTAGATTTCTTCTGTCAGTGTTCCTTCTTCTGGACTGGAGGAGATAGCGAGTGGGGGAAATCTGTTTTGCTGAATTTGCCTTTGCCAAGAGTGTGTTTTTGGGATGCGGCTTTTCTGGAACAGTTGATGAGTAATAGTTAAAGAATATATTTTGTTAAGTATTTTGATTTAAAATTATGCCAATTTTTTTTTGTTTGTATTTAACTGTGGTGTAAGAATAAAGTGTGTTTTGCTTAAAGCCGCGTTGTTTGACCAATCAAATCAGATCTCGAACACAACGCCTTACACTTGTCTTTAAATAAGGTAAAAGTTAGGGTCTAGGCTGCCTCCTTGATATATTTTGAGGGGGTTTGGTCTGATCTATAACAATAGGGATATAGTTAGGTGATTAAAGTAGTGTGACATGTTTCCTCCAGGTTACTGACATCTCCCACCTTCACAGTGTCATGTGAAATTGATTCCAGAGTGATGTAGCCACTTTGTCTTGGTTGAAAAGGAAAAGTGCACTCTGAAATACCAACGAGATGTACCTATCATGAAGAAAAGACAGGGTAATAACAATTCATCATCTTGCTTACACTGAGTACCTTACAAATAGAAAAAACACAGCTAAGTTTTGTCTGTACAGTAAACATTTTTGATGAAAAAGCATTTTAAAAGTCTTTTTGTGTGAAATAAATTTGAAGATGGAAGCAACTTAGTTGCCAGCACCTTTGTGTTGAATTTCTGTGGAGGTACTTTACAAGTTGGGGGAGGAACAAAAAAGAAAGGTGCAAAGTTACAGTGCAAAAGTCGTCAGAGATGTCTGAAGGTTTTCTTAGAAAGAAACAAAGAAACATAAATCTCAGTGCAGAAGTAGGCCACTCAGCCCATCTCAACTCTGCCAATCAATATGATTATGGCTGATCCTCTATCTCAATACCTTATTTCCATTTTCCCTCCATACCCCTTGATGCCTTTAAAATCTAATTATTTATATATCTGATTTTGAATACATTCAGTGACCTGGCCTCCTCAGCCTTCTGGTGCAAAAGGTTTCCACAGGTTCACTGTCCTTTTGAGTGAAGAAATATTTCCTCATTTCAGTCCACAACTGTCTACTTCGTATCCCGAGATTGTTTCTCCTGAGTCTCTAGAGTTTCCAACCAGAAAAAAAAACATCCTCTTTGTATCTAGTTTTTCATGCCTTGGTAGAATTTTATACATTTCAATCAGATCCCCCTTCCTCCCTCTAAACACTAGTGAATATAGGCCCAGTCAAACTAATGTCTCCTTGAACATCTGCTGCACTGTCCCCCTGGCCAGCATATTCTCTCTTAGGTAGAGAGTCCAAAATTCTAAACAAAATTCTTCTCTCCATTACAAACATTTACACCACATGCTGCATCTGAAAGACTAACAGCATTGTGAAAGACCCCACACATCTCTCATTCAAACTCTTCTCCCTCCTGCCATCCGGAGCATTCGGTTTCACAGCCTAACTGTGCAACAGTTTCTTCCCCCGGGTCATCGAGCTTCTTAACACAGTATGATCAGACTCTATTCCATCAGAAACACTATGCATGACTTTGAATTGCTGCTAGAACAATGTTTTGTTTCTTTTATTACATTATAATTTGCACACAAACTGTGCCTATTGTCTTGACACGTCAAGAACTATTGTGCTGTCTTACGTCTTTTTGCACCTCTTATGCACTTTGGCCGCCTTGCATATAATCGAGTAGTTTGTGCTGTCCATGTAGCACCTTGGTCCTAGAGGAACACTGGCTCATTTTTACTGTACCAGTTGTATGTGGTAGAAATGACAAATAAAGCTACTTTTGACTTTTGACTTCACTATTCTGGATATGGTCTCACCAAAGCCAACGGTGTTCTGAAGAAAGGTCACTGGACCAAAAACATTAACTCTGCTCTCTCCACAGATACTACCAGATTTGCTAAGTTTCTTTCCAGCAATTTCTGTTTTTCTGTCTACTTTCATTGACTAGTGACAAAGGTACCTACATCCACACTTCCCAATATCACAACTCAAATAATTATCTTTCTTGCTGATTTTCACACTGGAGTGTGTAAAGCTTCACATTTAGTCATGGTTGTATTGCATCTACCAAGTGTTTGTCCACTCACTTAACTTGTCTCAAGAAACTTGAAGCCTCCTTGCATCCTCCTTAAATTTACTCAATGTCCCAACATCCACCGCACTGTGTCATGATGAATTCCACAGATTCACAATCCTTTGAAAGAAGTAATTTCTCCTCATCTCTGTTTTAAACCTGCTACCTCTTATTCCAGAAATATCACCTCTCATTCTAGATTGCCCCATCTTCTCTATGTCTACATTGTCAATCTCTTTAGCATCTTATATACCTGAATTCGCTCTCCTTTCATTCTAAACTCTGGAGAGGGTCGACCTAAAGTATTCAGTCTCTCTAATAATATAACAAAGATTAGCTCTGATTGCAAAGCAGTGAAAACAAGATAGAGATTCTGGAAGGTTAGGGATCCTGATGATTTACTCAAATGTTTAATCTCATGTGCAAATTGGGTTTGAGCAGGTCAGTGAGGGTATGCATATTGAGTTTCAATCTGATCACTTGGCTGCGGATGAAAACTGCATCAACATCTGACACATTCTACTTTGCCTCAGCACAAATTTTGGAAGATGGGGCAAATATAGGAAACACTTGTCTCTTTATAAGCAGGCAGAGTTAAATTATGCTTTAATCACGCAATGATTTGGACACTGTGGAAAAAAGAATTGAATCAACCAATTCAGCAATGTTATTACACAACTCTGGAACAGGTGGGACCTGAATCCAGGTCACCTAGGTCAGAGTAGGGACACTACCACTGTGCCACACAACCTTTCTTGTCATTGCCATTCCAGTTAACCTGAAACCAGGCCGATTGAAAGCAGAGTACTTGCTTACCAGGTGAATTTTATGGAAATAAGTTTCCAAGTTATTTGATAACGTTTTCCATCACTATCTTTTGATATTGGAATGATTGGAATTTTATTCTTACTTTGCAGAACTGTTGAACATCTTTCCCTTAACTTGGACGATCACCAAAACAGTCACAAAAATAGACTAATTGGTTTCTTAATGTGATTACTCTGTTTGCCATCCTGGTGGTGAACAGTTTGTAGGGAGGAATGGCTTTCCAGCATTAAGCTGAGATCCTTTCACAGCAGCCATCCAGCCCCTCTGAATGAATTTATAGACCATGCAGAGAAGTGAAGGGTTATGTTCCAGGAGACTGTATTCCAGCAAGGAAGCCTGAACAATCTCTGTCTCCTTTTGGCCTAAGATCTGCAGCTTGAATCCAATTCTTTTGCACCTCTGCCAGAGGACGTTTATTTTCATTCAAGCCCCTTCCAGGTTCAGCTAGAGACCTTTGCAAAATTAACCAGGTGCACCCTGTTCCTGCACATGGCAGGTCATGGACATTCTGTTTACAAACCAGGGATTTTTATTAATTTCGGTATGAATCAATGCCAAGTAGCTTGGCAGGGCCATAGAGATTTATAACTTGACGAGCTGTCTTACGTACACAGGACTATAAATGGGATCCACATTACCATATGGTTTGAAGTCTTCTATCAATAAAGACTGCATTTCTACAATGTCCATCTAGTAAATGATCCCCGATAATGTGCCCTGAATATGAATGCCCCCGTTGTTGCCACTTTTCCTGTTGCCTCTATGATGCAGCAATTACAATGCTTTTGCGACAAAAATATGCAGATGTTAATGTTTACACTACTATAAGTAACTACTTCCCCAGCATAAATAAACCTCAATTCATATAGCACCTTTCCCAAACTCAGAATGTCCAAAAGTGTTTTGCAGCTAATGAATGGTTTTAAAACACAGTTTTACTGTAGGGAGTAGGGTAACCAGCTTGGACTAGTGTAGATTTAATAGTTTTTTTGTAGGTGCAGACTTGTTGGGTTGAAAAGCCTTTTTTGCACTATATGATTCTATGGTTCTTTTGGACTGCAAGGTCCTAGAAATAATAATGACAAAAAGACCAGATAACCTGCTTTAATAATGTTAAGCAAAGATACACGTCTGCATAAAAGAGGCATGGAGACAATATATGGGTAACTATGGGCCAGTTAGCTTAACATTTATTTTTATTCTGGGAAAATGTAAAAGTCGATTTTAAAAGATGTAATAGTGGATCATTATAGTAGAGTAGTAAGGGTATGGAATGCTTTGCCTGTAACGGTAGTAGATTCGCCAAGTTTAAGTGCATTTAAGTCGTCACTGGACAGGCATATGGACGTACATGGAATAGTGTAGGTGGGATGGGCTTCAGATATGTATGACAGGGCGGTGCAACATCAAGGGCCGAAGGGCCTGTACTGCGCTGTAATGTTCTATGTTCTATGTTCTAAAATGATCAAGCAGAGTTAGCATGACTTCATGAAGGGAAATCATGCTTGACAAACTTACTAAAGCTTTCTGAGGAGGTAAAAAGCAAGGCGTTAAAGGACAAGTAATGGATGTAGTACATTTGGATTTGGGAGAGACATTTCACAAGGTACCATACATTAGGCTATTTAATAAATGCCCATAGTGCGGGAGGTGGTATATTAGCATGGATAAAGGAGATGGAATATAATGTGGGGAAATGGGAGGTTATGCACTAGAATAAAACAGCTGCACATTATTTACATTGAGAAAAGCTGCAGAAAGTTACCAAACAGAGAGATTTGGGGGACCTTGTCCATGAATCATAAAAAGCTAGTACATAAGTTCAAAGGATAACAGGGAAGCGAATGGAATATTGGCATTTGAAATAAATGTAGTATAAAAGTAGCAAGGTTTGTTAAAACTATGTGAGGCACTGGCCAGACCATAGTTGGAATACTGTGAACAGTTTTGGGTGCCCTTATCTAAGGAAAGTTATACTGGCATTGGAGGCAGTCCAAAGAAGGCTAATTGGGCCAATGCCAGGCTTATAAGAACTGTCTTTTCAGGAGAGGTTGAGTAGACGGGGCCTTGACTCATCAGAATGAGAGAATACCTTGTTGAAACATGCAAGATTCTGCTAGGACTTGACAGGATAGATGTGGAAAAGGTGCTTCCCCATGTGGGAGAGCCAAACACTGGAAGAAATAATCTTTGAATAAGGGGTTGCATATTTAAAACATAGATGAGGAAGAACATCTTCTTTCAGACTGCTGTGGATCTATTGAATTAATGATCACAGATGTCTGTTGAGACTGGATCGCTAAGTATATTCAGGGCTGCGTCAGACAGATATTTAATCAGTGAGTGAATCAAAAATTATGGGAGTTGAGGATTATCAGATTAACCATGGCAGATATATTTGAAGGGCTGAATGGCCTACTTCTGTTCCACTGTCTTATGGTCTAATGATGAATGTTGATGAATGCCCTTCCTGAAGAAGGGCTCATGCCCGAAATGTCGATTCTCCTGCTCCTTGGATGCTGCCTAGCCTGCTGCGCTTTTCCAGCAACACATTTTCAGCTTATGATGAATGTTGACAAGTTGTAAAACTTACATACTATGAGACACTTGCTGTTCCTTGAATGATACATCAGGTTAAATGAATTAGTTGGAAGGAGCACTGAACTATGTTCCACATACTGGCCACACATTGTGGAGGTTTGCAATGTAATTACATGTTCGCACTCTCTAAAAACCCAGGAAATGTGTGGATAAAATATCATGTTGATGGATAGAAATTATGTATGTGTTGTTTGGAATGGAAAGTTTTTTAAAAATTGGTTAATCCAGGGTCAGTACTTTTGTGTTTGTGATATGGACTTTGAAGATAAGGAACACAGTTTGGAATTTGTTTGCTGACGTAACATTAGGAGCATAGCAACCAGTGGAGAAGACTGTGTAAATATTTCAGACAGACAGTCAATGTTAGCAAGTGGGAGACACAATTTAAAGTGGATAAGTGTGAGTTGTTACATTTTTCATGGCAAAATGAAAAACTACACTGGCAAGGTAGGCTTGGAGGTTTCTGCAGAGTTTGGATAAATCGAGACAGCCATGTCCAGATTTTCCCATTGGAGATTGGAATTGGGAGGGGAGTTCAATTTTTAGCTGCAAGCTCACCCCTGATGCCAGCAAACTAGGAACTGAGATTTTTATGGCAACTAGTGCTAGGATGGAGACAGGACACCATGTCTGTGGTTAACATCTGTACGTGGCATTCACAAAATAAGAGGATATTCATGTTTAAAGAGATAAGAGCAAATGGACAGTTGGGGCCCAGAATAGGAAGGAAAATGTTGGCTCGTAAAATTTTATTATTCCTGAATACTTTTTTAAACCAAATTTTTGCGATTAATAAAACTTTCATCTTTGCCATCCTTGTTTCTGCCAGGTGATCAATGTCAAATAATTCCTAACACAATAAACAGGGGCAGTAGTTTAAACAGATACAGGGAGGCATAAAGATTGTATTAAATTTATGGCTTAATTAGTTGAAGGACCTGATATAACTACACGTAATCATTGATGATGTTTCGAAACCTAATTTGCTAACAATAAAACAGCAACAATTCCTGGACAGTGAATGTGTTTCATATATATGTGGGAACTGAATTGAACTAGCTTTGTTGTCATATGTACTCAAATGAGTGCAATGAAAAGTTTACAAGTGGCCATTTACGGCACCATCTTAGGTACAAGGTACCTAGATTCTTCAGTACAATTTCTTAGGAAAGAAAATTAGAGAAATAAAGAAATAAAAAGTCCCACATTGCAGATCATAAGAATAAATTTAAAAATAGAGAAATGAAAGGCTAGAACATTGGCCTTCCAACCTATTCTGCCCTGGCATCGAGTCTCCAGTCAGTGCTGGGCCTTGCCTCCAGGCTTCAGCGGACTTCACACCAAGGCTCTCAAGGCGAGGAGACCACTCTGGATTCACTTTAAGGCAGAGTTCCATGCTGGGCTGAAAGACTGTCAGGCAGGGCCGCTGAGAGACAGCCACACTGGGCCACTGAGAGACAGCCACACTGCGATGGGAGTTCATCATGCCAGTCCGGGAGGCCACATCATTGGACCTAGAGGACACAATACTAGGCCAAGAGACTCCCATGCCAAGCTGCAAGACCACAACTCCAGGCCAGGTTCGCACTGAGGCCAGGAGTCCAAGGCCAAGAGTTCAAACCCACGCCGAGGCCCGGAGTCTGAGGCCAAGAAAAAAGAAGAGAGAAGGAAGAAACAAATGAGAAAATAAAAAGAATAGATAAAATAGACGATCCCCGGATGAAGCATCGTACTCCACCATTATGTTGCTCGAAACTGTGTGATCCACAACAGCCATACTTGTAGTAAGTGTCTGCAAACGTTGGCTCAGAGTTAGTGAGCTAGAGTCCAAACTTCAGATACTGTGATTCACCAAGGAGGGGAAAAGTTAGTTTGTCATTGCATCAAGAAAACACATTGGCTAGGTACTTTGAATTTGCTCCTTGGGCTGGCACAAGAGGGTGTGACTGTGAGTGAGACAGGTATGAGAATTCAGAAGGTAGCGATGGAACATAACCCTCACAACTGTTCCAAAGGTTTGTTCTTGTAACTTGTGTGAACAAGAGCAGGGTTTGCAGAAAGGATGAGCAAACTGGTCACAGTGCTGGGTTGCATGAGGCTCTTCAAGTAGTTGGTTAAAAGGACTGTAGTTGTGGTTAGGGAAATTATAGTTAGTAGTATAGACAGTGTTCTTTGCAGCTGAGAATGAGTGTCTGAAAAGTTGTGTTTTCTGACCATTAGGATATCTTCTCTGGACTGCAGAGGAACTTAGAGTGGGAGGGGAAGGATCCAGTCATTGTGATTCACGTGGATACCAATAACATAGTTAGAACTAAGAAAGATATTCTTTGAAGGAAATAGGAGCATCTAGGAGCTAAATTCAGAAACAGAATCACAAAGATACTGATCTCTGAATTATTACCTGAACCACAAACAAATTGTTATAGAGTAAATAAGATCAGAGTTGCATGCATGGTCTAATGATTGTTGTGGGTGAAATGGGTTTTGTTTTATAGGCTTCCAGTCTAGTCCTGGGGAAAGAAGGAAATGTACAGTTAAGGTATCTGTCACTTGAACTCCGCTTCAACCAGTCTTTGGGTGAATTGTACACATACGGTTGTAGAACTGGCATTAAATGAAATAAGGAAAGAGGGTTCACATGAAGTAAGATTTGTAAAGATTATTACACAAAAATTAAAGAGATAATTATGGGAACTTAAGGCTGATTGGTCTCTGAACCTGATTACACCCTAGTATCTGAAATGAGGTAGCTACAGAGATAATAAATGCATTGTTTGGATCTTCCCAAATTTTCTAGATTCTGGGAACATTCCAGCAGATTGGACTCTAAATTGAACACAGTTCAAAAACAGGTGAACAGAAAGTAAAAATCAATAGGCTAATTAGCCAATTAGGTCATTTCCCAATCTGTAATTTGGAAAATACAAGGAGTCAGCATTAAAGAGATAGTAGCAGGATATTTACAACATCATAACATTATCAGGGAGATTTGACATGGTTTTGTGAAAGGGAAATGTATTAGGGGGATTTATTATAGTTTTGTGAGGATATAATAAACAGGATGGATGAAATGAAACATGTAAATGTAGTGTATTTAAATTTGCAAAAGGCATTTGATAAAGTGCCACTTGAAAGACTGCTGAATGAACTAACAGTGTATTGCACTGGGTGTGACCTATTAGCATGAAATGAGGAATAGTTAATTAACCAGTGCAGAAAGTAAGGATAAGTCAATGATTTTCAGGCTGGCAAACTGAAACCAATGTAGTGCCGAGCGTATTCAGAAGGGGTTCATAAGAATGGTCCCAGGAATGAAAAGCTGAACATATAAGGAATGTCTAAGGACTCTGGGTTTATACTTGATAGAGTTTAGATGGATGAGGGAGGATCTCATTGAAACATACAGAACACTGAATGGTCTGGACAGAGTGAATGCTGGGAAGGTGCTTCCATTGGTAGAAGAAACTAGGATGCAATGGCATAGTTTTAGAGTAAAGATCTTTTAGAACGGTGATAAGGAGAAAGTTCTTCAGCCAGAGAGTGGTGAATCTATGGAATTTATTGCCACAGAAGACTGTGAAGGCCAGGTCATTGAGTATATTTAAGACTGAGCTAGCTAGGTTATTGAGCATCAAGGGAGTCAGCAGTTAGGGGGAGAAGGTGGGAGAATGGGGGGTTGGGAAACTTATCAGCCATGATTGAATGGCAGAGCAGACGAGGTGGGCTGAATGGCTTAATTTCTGCTCCTAGGTTTTATGGTCTTATGGATCAATGCTGGTGCCTTTATTTATGATCTGTTTTAATGACTTAGACAAAGGGACCAATAGTGATGTAGAGTTTAATAACAATTTAAAGATAAGCAAATTTTTAAAGAGGATCTGCAAAGGCCATAGGGAGTTTGAAAGATTGGTCAAAAATCGGTAATAAAGTATAGTGTAAGAAAGTGATGTGTTGTCCACTTTGGCAAACAGATAATTAAATGGAGAGAGTCTATAAAACAAAATAATACAGAAGAATCTGTAAGTCCTTGTACATAAAGTGATCAAGCAGTTACAGCAATTAATTAAGAAGAAGAATGAAATATGACCTTTTATTGCAAGGGGAATGAGTGAAAAGTTAGAGATGTCTTGCTAGAACTGTACAGTGTGTCCAAAGATAAAGTGGACCTCTTCAATTTCCCCTCCCACTCCACCAAGGACATTCAAGTCCTGGGCCACCTCCATTGCCAAATCCTAGCCACCTGACGCCTGGAAGAAGAACACCTCATCTTCCACCTTGGGACCCTCCAACCACACAGCATCAATGTAAATTCCACAAGTTTCCTCATCTCCCCTCCTCCCACCTCATCTCAGATCCAACCCTCCAACTCAGCATCACCCTCTTGAATTGTCCCACCTGCCCATCTTCCTTCCCACCTATCTGCTCCACTCTCCACTCTCCTCTCCGACCTATCACCATCAACCGCCACCTGCATCCACCTATCGCCTTCAAAGCTACGTTCACCCCAGCCCCACATTCCCATCTATTTATCTCTCAGCCTCACCCTGCCCAACATTCCTGATGAAGGACTTATGCCCAAAGCGTTGATTTACTTGCATCATGTCGGTGTAGTGGACAGTGAAGGAGGTTACCTCAGATTACAACAGGATCTTAATCAGATGGGCCAATGGGCCGAGAAGTGGCAGATGGAGTTTAATTCAGATAAATGCGAGGTGCTGCATTTTGGGAAAGCAAATCTTAACAGGACTTATACACTTAATAGTAAGGTCCTAGGGAGTGTTGCTGAACAAAGAGATCTTGGAGTGCAGTGGCTGAGGGGTGACCTTATAGAGGTTTACAAAATTATGAGGCACATGGATAGGATAAATAGGCAACGTCTTTTCCCTGGGGTGGGGGAGTCCAGAACTAGAGGGCATAGGTTTAGGGTGAGAGGGAAAAGATATAAAAGAGACCTAAGGGGCAACTTTTTCACACAGAGATTGGTTCATGTATGGAATGAGCTGCCAGAAGAAGTGGTGGAGGCTGGTACAATTGCAACATTTAAGAGGCATCTGGATGGGTATAGGAATAGAAAGGGTTTGGACACCTGGCAGGTGGGACTAGATTGGGTTAGGATATCTGGTTGGCATGGATGGGTTGGACTGAAGGGTCTGTTTCCATGCTGTACATCTCTATGACTCTATGTCCACTCACGGGCTAATATCCAGGCGTCACTGGCTAGGCAGCATTTATTGCCCATCCCCTAAATGACCAGTGGGCAGTTAAGAGTCAACCACATTGCTATGGGTTAGGAGTCACATGTAGATCAGACCAGGTAAGGATACAGTTTCCTTCCCTAAAGGGCATTAATGACCCAAGTGGATTTTTCTAACAATCGGCAATGGATTCATGGTCATCATTAGATTCTTCCAGATACTTATTGAATTCAAATTCCACCATCTGCTATGCTGGGTTTTGAATCCAGGTCCCCAGAACATTGTCTGGATCTCAGGATTAACAGGCTTTTTTCCTGATGAAGGGCTTTTGCCCGAAACGTCGATTTTGCCTGTCCTCGGATGCTGCCTGAATTGCTGTGCTCTTCCAGCACCACTGATCCAGAATCTCAGGATTAACAGTCTAGCAATAATACCACTCGGCCATTGCCAAGAATTACCAGCAACCCAATGAGAAGCATAGTACTGTGCTCTCCTCAGAGCACCAATTCTGACACTTTGCATAACCTTCTTTCCAACTTCATCAACAAATTCCCTCCCAGGCACAAGTGGCACCCAGGGACCTTCATACAGTAAAAGACCACAGCATAAACCTTACCTCAACAGTACAGCCTCTGAGACGACAAGGTTGAAATCTCAGAGACTTCACAGTAAAGTGTGCACTGCTACCTTCCACAAGCACAATGACAATCACCCTGGTGCATACTCTATTCAGATTGAAACCAAGAGCTGGTGCGTGCCTCACTGGTATAGGTTTACAGCTGGTGGAAGAAGAAATGTGTGGTCTGTGACACTCGAAGGGCTGTCAGATACCAGGTATCTGCTTGCCCCTGTACTCGGCCATTAGTGACAGGGACAACTTGCAAAAACAGGCAATAGGAGCATGAGGCAGGTATGCTGTAATGAAACATGACAGAGTGCTTTTGCATTTTCACTGCTGTGGAGGCTGCAAAATGCAAGTGCACCCATTCAGAGGGTGGTATCTGCCTTGGAGATTCAGATCCAGTAGAACACTCAGTGTTAAGGACCAGACCAAAACACCTCAAAATATATTAAAAGAGTCTAGATCCAAACTTTTTCTGAGTTTAAAGGCAAGTGAAAGGTCTTGTGTTCCGGATTGGTCAAACCATGAGGCTTGGGACAAAACACACTTTATTGCTATACTGTAATTAAAATACAGACAAAATAAAAAGAAAATAGAAGAATTGGCTTACTGTAACTCTCAAAATACTTAACAAAATAATATAGATATTAACTAACACCAATTAACTGTTCTAACATAGTGACATGTCATAAGCATACCTTTTGACAAAGGCAAATTCAGTAAAATAGATTCATCATACACAATTCTAGCAGCAGGAAGAGAAACCCAGCTTTTGGCTGTAACAGAGAGAGGAATAAGGGGTTCCACTTCCAATTTGGAGACCCCAGCAATGGCCAGTGAAAGCCACAACTAAAAAAAATTCCTGGTTCTGTGGGATCTTGACCCCATCCATTCAGGCTCCTTCTTTTGTTCCAACTTAAAAGAACCCAAGGCCTCACAAGTTGTTTACTTATTGGCTTTGGAATTGACTGCTCAATCTCTCTGTCTCAATGTTTCTACATTTAAAAAAAAGGACAAAATACACCTCCTAAAACCATAGTATCATCACACTTAGTGACTGCCAGATATGTGATTGGACTGGCATTCCATTGTTTTATGCATCGGTGCTCAGCAACAAGGGCAAGGTGAGTTGGGGACATTGGAAACTATTTGTGTGTGTGGTAAATCATACCAAAAGGACTGAATTAAGTTCCAAAGTCTGAACAATATGGAACATTCAACCATCAAAAGGATGTGATGTGTTGCAAACTTTGAATATTCTCTCATAACCAGAAATATGGGTGACTGAAGATACCTGAATCACCAGCAAAGAATGGAGAGATAAGCTAGAGGGGGGTGGGGGTGGGGAGAAAATAGCATAGAGTACAATAGGTGAGTGGGGGAGGGGATGAAGGTGATAGGTCAGGGAGGAGAAGGTGGAGTGGATAGGTGGAAAAGGAGATAGGCAGATAGGACAAGTCCGGACAAGTCATGGGGACAGTGCTGAGCTGGAAGTTTGGAACTAGGGTGAGGTGGGGGAAGGGGAAATGAGGAAACTGTTGAAG
>NC_057711.1:52563676-52598419 GCF_004010195.1 Chiloscyllium plagiosum
TGACCTATCACCTTCATCCCCTCCCCCACTCACCTATTGTACTGTATGCTACTTTCTCTCCACCCTCACCCCCACCCCCCTCTAGCTTATCTCTCCACACCTCAGGCTCTCTGCCTTTATTCCTGATGAAGGGCTTTTGCCCGAAACGTTGATTTCGCTGCTCCTTGGATGCTGCCTGAACTGCTGTGCTCTTCCAGCACCACTAATCCAGAATCTGGTTTCCAGCATCTGAGGTCATTGTTTTTACCAGCAAAGAATGCACATTTATGATGGGGATTGCAATCAAATCACTACTGATGGACCTTGGTAATATTGAGGCTAAAGGTATGGTGCAGGACAGGAGTCACAGCCTGGGATGTCCATCTCATCACCTCTCATACTCACTGTATGCTAAAGATGGCTATATGTCTGATGCTTCCACACATTTTCTAAAGGAAAGGCTTGTCATGTGTCTGTCCTTTTGAAGGGAATGCTGTAACATTCAACTCTATGAGATAGCTAATGGCTAATTCATGTGTTCACTATTACCCTTCGCACAATGTTCTGTAGTGAACAGATGTACTAGTCGCAGTCCACTGTAGCTGAAGTACTCTTAACATTCTCAAGATGAGTGCCACCCCTCTGGCATGAATGACCCTTCACCTCTTCCCCCATGTCCTATTTCATTTGAATCCACTTTACATCAATGCACTCATTTTACCACCAAAGCTTGTGGATCTTGCTGGTCCTGCACCCTCCCAATATTAAGAAAAGAGTGACCATAATATGCATTAAACCCCCTCCCCCTCAATTTGAGACCATGCCATTCTCTCCAACACACTATCTGATCCTGTCCTACTAGCTGCAATTGCCCTCATCACTGTGACCATTTCCTCAGAGACACACTACAATTAGGATATTTTCCAGACCTGAGTGACCTGCAGCCTTGACAGTGGCACGAGCTAACCCATGAAACGTCCCTGGATTGTGATGACCCTCCACTCTCTGACTTACAGTAGCCCATCTCCTCGACTGTTTTAGGGGGAGTATCCCAATAGACTGAGAAGCAATACCCTGACTGCTTTTACTTGACTTTCAGGACTGACCATGGCACAAACCCAGGCATGGATCCCTGGACCAACATTGGATTTTAACTGCCTAATTGACCATGGCTATCTTCCTGGACTAGAATTGGCCCAGCCGTGGACTGTGATGTTACCCCCTGACTGACTAGAGTCCACCTTCCCCACAATAAACTCCTCCCTTTTAGACTTTTGCATGTTCTCACTCTCTTCAAGTTCCTTCAGTATGATTTCCATGTAAACTGCTGGCAGATGCTGCATTTCTGACATTGAAACATACAGCAACATGCTCATCCATTGAAGATTTTTACATGTACTTTTCACTGTTTTCTTGAGAGACAGCTTCATATCCCTCTCTCTACACGAAACCACTAAACCAGAAGCTTCCTGACTGTTTGTCTGCACAAAGCTACAACTAAAAAGCAGCTAAAATTGCCAAATGAGACCTTTAGGTCAAAAGTGATATCTGAGCCTGCATGATGAGAAGCAATCTGATACCCTAGCATTCTGAGATTGGCGTGATGCCATTGCCCAGTTGTGGGGAAGGAAATCCATTGCCATTAGTCACAGAGGCATTTAATATTGTTGAAGCATTTCCATGTCAAGCAAGGAAAAGGAAGGTGACCAGTTCAGTCAGGAATTCACTAGGACACAGCCAACTCAGCAGGTACCTGTTCAGTTTTTAGTGTTGAGTTCCTGAAACTTTGGGCAGGACATTGAAGTCATCTGACTTTAGAGCCCCTCCCCAAAAATTTAAAATATGGCTTATTATTTCAAAGTAGTAAGGATCGATGTTTTGAAATTCTATTTTATTTCCTGCTGGCTAACCCACCCTCTGCTCAAAATTATTTCATTATATAAATTACAGATGAATTTGCAACTGGGAAATCACTGCTACTTTTTAACTAACTTTAGAAATTTAAAACTCAGACATAGGTTGTAAACTTTTCAGTCTTTCCAGAGTATTGCCTAAAACATGTAATTACTTCAAATTTAATTGTATATAATGGATGATTCTTAAATTATGCATCTCTTATTTATAGATCTTGATATATGAAGGGTTCTCAGTAAATATTATATTTAGCTTTTCCACATATTGTACAGAAGAAAATATCCTTTACACAGGCATGCAACCCTGTAGAATAAGATTCTCTGTATTAAATTCTCCTGATTTACTTCCAGCAAGTCTTTGGTAGTCTATTGCTGACAGCTGTTCAATTCACTCTCTCAAACAATGCCGCATTAAAGTCTATTGCTGTCAATTCATTAAGATCAATTAAAGTCAATTTTGAGTTATAAACTGAGGGTTGGTCTGTGTAAATTAATATATATTCTTGTTTATAACAACATAAAAGTCTGATTTGTAATAATAATCAGTCTAAGTAAATTCTGCAAGTACTATTGAAACATTGTCTTGTTCATGTGGACATGTTCCTTTTGGTGCATTGCAATTATTAGGATTAAAGTTCCACTGGGCTTATAAGTAATGGACCATTATCCATGCAAAAAATAATCTGTACCTCCCCCACTCCTCATAACAGATAAACTCTTTTGCTTTTTTTCAAATCAAACCCGCAGTTGGGCCTTTCAGTAATCTAATAATATTTTATTTCTCTGTCAGCAGTCAATTTCATGAAAAGGAGAGTAGTCAGGTAATGAGAGAGGTACTGTAATAACTCACAAAATATCCAATTATAATATACTTTTCAGCAGGTTCTAGAAAGTTCTTCAGAACATGCTTATTTATATGAATCAAAGCAAACATTTTCAGCGCAATAGACAAGCTTCTTAACTTGCTCATGAATTAAGCTTGCTTCAAAATATTTTTAACCAAATAATATGTACGCCTGATCTATTGCATTGGGCAGAAAGACAAATCTTTTTCTTGATAGTAGATTTTGTATGTTTTTGTAATATTTTGAGTCAAATGTTCTTTGAAATAATTTGCAACTTATAAAAATGAAAGCTAGTATAAAAATTACTTTTACCTACTACTATAACAAGTTGTATTTTAAAGAAATAATACATAAATTAAATAATTCTGCATACTTATACATCTGATTTTCAAACACATATTTGTAATCTAAAACGATGAATGTGACTTTCCCTTAACTATGCAGCAAAACCGCTGAAATATTCCATCACTTTTGTAGACATTGGGACTTTTCAAGGTCTATCAATTGTCTTCTTCCTCATTCTGAAGCGTATTGAATATTGTTAATTTTCGTTTTCAATGGCTACCACACATTAGTATTTTTCACGGAAAATGATACATGAAGGTATCATGAACTCACAGGACAAAAGTCCAGCTTATGTTATGTCTTCATTCAACTGACTGTAACATTGATTCCTGCAGTGAGCACTTCATGGTAGAAGTCACATGAATATAGCAAGCCAGGAGGCACATAAGTGTAGCATTGCATTTCTAATCCAAACATCCCCCTTTTCTTACAAAAACAAAACGAATTACAAGGATTGTCTTTGACACAACTATTATATTCTCATGCAAGAGCAGTTTTTATTTTTCATCTGTCTCTGCCCATGCCATTGCACACAGTTTTTAAATTGTGCTGGCCTCTTAGTGGTACAAAATCTTGGCTATCCACCTGACGATATGGACAATTGCCCAGCTATGTCCTGTACATAGAAAGCAGGATAAATCTAAACTGCCAATTACTGCCCCATTAGTCTATTCTCAATCATCAGTAAAGTGATGGAAGGTGTCATCAACAGTGCTATCAAGCAGCACCTGCTCAGCAATAGCCTGCTCAGTGATGCTCAGTTTGGGTTCCTCCAGTGCCACTCAGTTCCTGACCTCATTACAACCTTGGTTCAAACATGGATGAAAGAGCTGAATTCCAGAGTGGGGTGAGAGTGACAGCCCTTGACATCAAGGCCTCATTCAACTGAGTGTGACATGAAGGAACCCTAGAAAAACTGGAATGAATGAGAATCAGGGACAACTGTTTGTAGGTTGGAGTCATACCTGGCACATAGGAAGATGGTTGAGGTCAGTTATCTCAGCTCCAGGTCATCTCTGCAGGAGTTCTCAGGATACTGTCCTAGGCCCAACCTTCTTTAGAAGTTTAATCAACAATCCTCCCTCTATTACAAGATCAGAAGTGGGATATTCACCAACGACTACACAAGATTCAGTACCATTCATGACTCCTCAGATACTGAAGTTGTCCGTGTTCAAGACAATATCCAGACTTGGTCTTATAGGTGGAAAGTAATATTTTCGTCACACAAATGGCAAACGATAAACATCTCCAATAAGGCAGAAACTAACCAGTACTTCTTGGTATTCAATAGCATTATCATTGCTGAATACCTCACTATCAATATCCTGGGGATTACCATTGACCAGGAACTGAACTGGACTTGCCTTATTAATACTGTGATTATAAGAGCATGTCAGTGGCTAGGAATACTATGGTGTGTAACTCATCTTCTGACATCCAATGTCCTATCAACCATCTCCAAACCAAAAATCAGGGTGTGATTGTATACTGCCAGTTCTCTGAACAAGTGCAGTTCTAACAGCATTCGAGAAGCTTGGCATAATGCAGGAAAGAGACCATGTGATTGATACCACATACACAGATATTTACTACCTCCACCATCAAAGCACAGTAGCAGCAATGTCTACTATCTACAAGATGTGCTGCAGAAATTCACCAAGGCTGTAAAGACAACACCTTTCAAAATCCATAACCTTTGTCATTTAAAAGGACAAGGGCAGATACATGGAATACTACCACGTGCAAGTTGCTCTTCAAGCCACTAGTCAATCTGACTTAGAAATATATATTGTGCCTTCAGTGTTGGTGGATCAAAATCCTAAAGCTGCTAAACAACATTGTGGGTGTTGGCCTAACAATTGGTTTGTGGTACAGAATAATGCCAGCAACATGGGTTCAATTCCTGCACCAGCTGAAGTTACCATGTAGGATTTTCCATCCTAACCTCTCCCCTCACTTGAGTTAAAAATCACACAACACCAGGTTAAAGTCCAACAGGTTTAATTGGAAGCACACTAGCTTTCGGAGCGACACTCCTTCATCAGGTGATCACAATTGAAAGCTAGTGTACTTCCAATTAAACCTGTTGGACTATAACCTGGTCTTGTGTGATTTTTAACTTTGTACACCCCAGTCCAACACTGGCATCTCCAAATCATGACCCCTCACTTGAAGTATGGTGACTTCCAGGTTTAAACACCACCAAATATCTCTGTCTAATGAGAAAGAAGCCCTATGGTCCAGTAGACTATGGAGACTTTATCTTTATTCTTTGTATCGAAACCAAATAGATTGCAGTGGGTCTCACCACCACCTTCTCAAGGGAAGAGCAATAAATACTGGCCCAGCCAGTGAAACCCACATCCTGTGAGTAAGTGAAATATTGAATCAGTAATAAAATATTTTTTGTAACTCATACCTTATGTTATTTATGTCTTCTGAGCAGTTTATAGGTTGTTTTCCAGACAGTTTCTTGAAACAGCCCTTTATGGAGCCAACCAGAAAGTAGGTCAGATTAGGCCTGGTATTGTGCAATGAGATTGGATGAATTAATCATCTCTAGGTAGCATCAACAATAATATGGTTGAATTTTACATTTAACTTGAAGGAGAAAAGAATGGATCTGTGACGATTTCTTAAAATTTAAGGAAGGGATATTCTAAGGGCACGAAAGGAGAGCAGGCTATGGCGAATTGAAAGAAAAGGTCAATACAGATGCAGTGGCAGACATTTAGTGGAGTATTTGAGGACACAAAATAAATATTCCAATAATTAAGAAACATTTCAAGGCATGGGCCTACCATCTGTGGTAAATTAGAATGGTGGAAGCTAATACCAAACTAATAGAAGACAATGTATGATTGTGAAAAGGCAAGTGGTCAGAAGATTGGACAGAATATATAAAATGGTAAAGAATGATCAAACAAATTATAAGATGGGAAAAATGAAAGTGCGAAAAAGAAAGCTAGCCAGAATATCAAAACAGATATGAAGAGATTCTATAAATATTTAAAGAAGAAAATAATTGGGCAGCACTGCTGCCTCACAGCACCCCATAGACTCAGGTTGGATTCCAACCTTGGACAAGTAGCTGTGTGAAGTTTGCACATTCTCCCTTTGTCTGTTTGGGTTTCTGCCAGGTCTTCCCACAGTCCAAAGATGTGCAGGTTAGGTGGATTGGTCATGCTAAATTGTCCATAGTGTAGGAATATACAGGCTAGGTGGATTAGCTGTGGTAAATGCAGGATTACAGGCATAGGGGAGTGAGTCTGGTGTGGATGCTCTTTATTGAGTCAACTTGATGGTCCAAACAGCTTCTTTCTGCACTGTAAGGATTCTATGATTAACAAAGTGAATGTTGGTAATATAGAAAGTGAGAGTGGAGAATTAATAATGGGAAATAAAAAAAATAAATGAACGGAACAGTTGTTCAATATAAAGGACGCAAGTCATATCCTTGAAGCAGCTATGAATCAGAAAATGTAGAAGAGATAAGAACTCAGGAAAATTGGTATTGATGTATTGATTTCACTTTTCTGAAACTCTCTTGATTTGGGGATTAGATTGGAAGATAACAACCATAACTCCTTTATTCCAAAGGGAGATGAACAGAAAGCAGGAAATGACAGGACAGTTTGCTTAACATCTGTCATAGGGAAACTATTATGGACTGTTTTTGAATAATTTCCAGCAAAACACTTTAATATTTTCAAATTACAGTCATTAGGAAGATTCAGCATGGTTCTGAGAAAGAGAAATCATATTTGGCCAATCTATTGAAATTCTTTTGAGCAAGTAACCTCTGGTGACCAAATAACCTGTAAATAAAGAGTAATATACATTGGTGCCTCGGAATCCGAATTTAATTCGTGCCAGGAGGCTGTTTGTATTGCGAAAAGTTCGGATTCCGAAACTATTTTCCCCATAGGAAATAATGGAAAGTGAATTAATCCGTTTCTGGGCCCAATAAAAAACATTTCCAAGACAGTTTTAACTGCAAATACACATGGTTAAGGTAAAATAAGATGAGTAAATGACCTAAATATCAAGTAATAATAATAAAAACAAGAAATAAATGTACTAACATGAAAATAACTTCATTTACCTTAGTGAGGAGTGCTAATGGTGCATGTGGAAGCTGGAGAGAAGGAAGGAGGGAGAGGGTTTACTGCTTGGAAAGTGAGTCACCTTCCATAATAACATCAGGTAACTGTGCTCTGGTGTTTGCTGTCTTTGTCTCTTCATTCTTGTAACACTAAGACCACTTGTAGAGGGCTGGGGCTCACTGGACTGGCTTTCTTTAGAGAACCACCTTTCCAAAATTGTCTGGTGTTGGCGACTTTTCTGAATTTTTCTGAAGTGGTCAATCACATTGTCATTGAACATGTTTATGCTCCTGTTGACCACTGTCTTGTTAGGATGCCACTTTTCAACAATGGCCTGTGCTTTAGACCACAGGAAGCACAGTTCCTTAATTTCAGCACTGGAAATGTTCCCACTAGCTCCCTCTTCCTCCTCTGAAGAAATTTCCTCTGCCACTTCTTCTTGCTGCGTCTTGTGGAGGTGCTAAAGTTCTTCTGTGGTGAGTTCATTCTTGTGATCCTCCACTAACTCCTCCACATCCTCTTCACTCACCTCCAAGCCCATGGACTTGCCCAGAGACACAATAACAGGCACAACAGGCGGTTCTTCGAAGCCTTCAAAGTCTCTTCCTGCAACACATTCAGGCCAGAGTTTCTTCCAGGCAGAGATCATTGTCCTCAGAGACACTTCCCTCCATGCTTTGTCTATGATTCTTAAACAATGGAGGATATTATAATGATCTTTCCAAAAGTCTCTGAGGGTCAGTTCAGTCTCGTTTGTCACCTCAAAGCATCTCTGGAACATAGCCTTGGTGTACAGTTTTTTGAAATTTGAGATAACTTGCTGGGTGAGAGGAGTATATTGGGGGGGCAAGAACTTCACCTTGATGAAGATATATTCACCCACCAAATCTTCTTCCAAGCCAGGCAGATGAGCAGGAGCATTGTCCATCACAAGAAGAGCCTTCAGGGGTAGATTAGTTTCCTCAAGATAAGCCTTCACAGAATCCACTCAGTGAAGAACTGCCTGGTAACCCATGCTTTCATGTTTGCCCTTCACATAACATTAAACTTGCTCTTCACAACATTGTTCTTTTTGAACACACGTGGATTCTCTGAGTGGTACACAAGCAAACGCTTTATCTTGCAGTCTCCACTAGCATTACCACACAACAAGAGAGTAAGCCTGTCTTTCATTGGCTTATGGCCTGGTAAAGACTTCTCTTCCTTAGTTACAAAGGTCCTCCTTGGCATCTTTTTCCAGAAGAGGCCTGCCTCATCACAATTGAACACCTGTTGTGCCACATACCCCTCAGTGGTCATAAACTCATTAAATTTCTTCACAAAATTTGCCACTGCATCCACATTTGAACTACAGCCTCTCCATGCATAACAACACTGTGGATCCCAGTTCTCTTCTTAAAGTTTTCAAACCATCCCCTACTAGCCTTAAACTCATCACTATCAGCACTACTTCCAGGCATGTCTTTTTTAAGGTCAGCATATAGGAGCCTGGCTTTCTCACAAATTATGCCCTCAGAACTGGGATCACCAACCAACTGTTTTTCGTTTATCCACACTGAGGAGTTTTTCCACCTCCTCTATAAACTTTGATCTCTTAGTGGTCAGAGTCGTTACACCTTTTGCCACATCAGCTGCTTTTATCACTTCTTTATTTTTCAGAATCGTACACACGGTCGATTTCAGTATCTCAAACATGGCAGCGAGATCAGACACACACATACCACTCTCATGCTTAGCTATAAGTTCTTTCTTCAACTCAATTGTCGTTCTCATGGACTTCCTCTTACTTTTATTTGCTTCACTGCTCTTCTTGGATGCCATGGTGAATGCACAAGGGTGATTATTTTAAAAAACCAGCACAAATCAAGGTGAAAACATGAGGTAAACTTGTGATGGACACACGAGAGATGCTTTCATTACTACTTCCGGGGACGAACTAAACAAACAATGTGCGACCTGAACGGTACGTGGTGTTCAGATTCTGAAAATGTGTTCGGATTTTAGGGCAAAATTTTCTCGAAATAATTGTTCAGATTCTGAGTTGTTCGAACAATAGGGCGTTCAGATTCTAGTTTTCCAGAAGGCATTTAATGTGGTGCCACATCCAATGGAATTATGGAATATAAAATCCACAGTATATGGGATAATGTATTGCATGGATAGAAGATTGAATGGCTAACAGGAAGTAGAGAATAGACATAGACAAATCTTTTCCAGATGGCAAGTTGTAACAAGTGATGTGGCAGTCGGTCAGTCAGTGTTGAGTCCTCAACTGTTTACAGTTCATATAAATAACTTGGATGAAGGGATAGAAGGTATGATTGCTAAACTTGCTGCAAAGTTATACAGAAAAGTAAGTTTTGAAGAGGATGTAAGGAGGCTGCAAAAAGACATGTTAGGTTAAATGAGAGAATGAATGTGATAATTGGAGTTTAATGTGGGAAAATGTGAAATTGTCCATCTTGGCAGGAAGAGCAAAAAAAGAAACCAAAGATGCAATCGTAAAGGGGTCTGAATACTATGGACTCTGGCAAGATTTGTGACAGAATTGGGTGAAAAGTGTAACAAGACCCATCTCAAAGCGGAGGTCATCTCGGGCTGTCTTTTATGCTTCTTACTAGTGACATGGTGGGATTTCAACTAGACAGTGACAAGATGTGAATTGACGACCATTATCGATTGATGGTCCCTCTTATGGTGCAGTCATAATGCCCCTTCCACTGGACCAGGAGTCCCAGTTTCAAGTCCCGTCTGCTCTAGAGTGGGTAATAATATCATTGAACAGGTTGATGACACAAGTATGTTAAATATAAAATACCAATCTTATTAAGTAATTTCAATATGGGAATCAAAATAAACACCGGGCAGAATCAGCCAACTGCTTGTTACGAATGAATTCTATAACATTGCTCACAAACCGGGACAATTTCCGCTGTCTGCTATTTCCATGACAAATGTCAGGAATCATGCAGGGCATCTCTGGGTGGACAGTGTGATTCTGTGTGCACAGTGGCCTTTCAAAGATGGCGTAGGTGCAAGGGATGCCAGTGTTTTTATCATTATGGGTTGAGTGGCATTTTATTCTGGGAAGAGTGCATGGTAAGATGGAGAGGAAATTGACATGAGAGATGCCATAGTGATGTGGATGGAATTAATGAGGTGAATTTGATACAATAGAATGAGAACATTTGTTAGATTTAATCCCCAAAAAACTCGACATAATTCAGACTTAGCCAAAAGCAACATAAGGTTCAACCCATATTATGTAACTACAAAGAATTCTGAGGTGTGGAGAAATCTGCATTTCCTTATCCATGATTTAAAAAATGGTTAGTATGCAGGTACAGCAAGTAATTAGGAAAACAAACAAAATGTTATCATTTATTTTGACAGTAATTGAATACTAAAGTATGGTAGTTATGCTTCAGTTAAAGAGGGCATTTGTGGTACCATGTACAGTATTGATCACTTTATTTAATGAGTGATGTAAATGCATTGGACCCAATTCAAAGAATGTTTACCAGATAAAAAACTGGAATGAGCAGCTTGCCTTATGAGGAAAGGTTGGATAGGCTGGGCTTGTATCTGCTGGTATAAGGGGTGTCTTAATTCAAACATATAAGATCCTGAAGTGTCTTGATGGAGTAGATGTGAAAATAATGTTTCCTCTTGGGGAAGAAGCTAGAACTAGGTTTGATCCAAGTCCTGTTGCTTCCTGTTTCACACTGTAGGGTGACTTTATCAGTTGCATCATAATATTGCATTACCAATGTTGCATCACAAATTGCTTGATTTTTGTGAATATTGCTTCTTGTCCTGTGCTCCAAAACCACTGCACATCCTTGGCAATTAGTTAGTGCAATGATTCAGATTCTGATGAAAAATTGCGCAAAAAGTTTGTTCAGCAGTTGGCAAATCCAATAAATCATTGCACTGCTTTTACAACTGTTTATCTCCACATCTCTGTTACAGCTCTTGAGGTTTCAGAATTCGGTTCTATTTCTGTCAGTGTGTGACCCATGTATTTGACATCAGCCATCTTTAATTTCTCTTGTTCAGCTTCACATTAATCTGACAAGTTCTGTCTATCAGTTGCACTTTTTAAAAAAATTGTGGACAGTTCTGGATTCTTCCATTGTGTCTCCATAAATGATGAGATTATCCGTTCCAGGTCACTCATTAATGATCGCATGGTGCCTATTTTGACATTACTCTAGAGCTATGAGTTACCAAACGGCAGGCACAGCCCTGTATCTCTTGCACGGTATCCAGACCGTAGTCAAAAAGCTACTGCTTTCATCCAGCTTCACTTGCAAGTAGCCATCCTTCATATCTAGGGTAGAGAAGCTTTTTTTGCCATTGCATGTTGTGGCAAAATTTCTTTTTTTGGAAGAGGTGGTGAGATTTCATCAGAAATGTATTTTGATTCCCTTGGGTTAATGTGTACGTTCAGATTTCCAAATTGTTTCACTGTTATCATGCTGCTAATCCATTCAGTAGGAATTGTCAGTTCTTAGCTATGGCTCCCCTTTCTAGCTCATCTATCGTGTTTTTCAGGCTGGCATTGAGGAGAGCTGGAACTTCCCTCAACAGAGCTGTATTGATCTGACATTCTTATCTACTTTGAGAGAATATTCTCCAGGAAGACATCCTCTCCCTTTATGCACATTGTTGTACTTATCTAGGATCTGGTCTATAGTCCTTGGCCAAGTGTAGTACAACACATTGCGTTGTCTCTTTTGGCATGTTAAGAGTTATCAGTTTAAGTTTTAGAGATGAGTGACTTTTGCTTGCTGTTTATGACCTGGAACTTGTTGAAGGCTTCATTTTTGGATTGCAACATTGAACCACTTCACACACATTTGTGAAGGTCATAATGTTGCACAATGCATCGGTGTCTATCTAGCACTTTATATTGACTTGAAGCGATAGATTACAACAGAAAATAGGCAAATGGAATGTGTGGACATGTGGCAAGTGAAGGTTAATGCAGAGAATTGTGAAGTGATACATTGTGATAGGAGAAACGAGAGGAGCAGCAAGGGACAGACCTGGGAGCATACATGCATAAAAAGTTGAAGGTGTTAGGGTTATTTGCAATTGTTAAAAAAAACGCATGTGTGACCTTGACCTTTATATATGGAAGAATTGAGTGCAAAGCCAAAGAAACTTTGATGAACCTTTATAAAATATTGGCTTAACTTTAACAGTTTATTCTGGACCCTGCAGTTTAGGAGACAGTGAAAGCTTTTGAGAGGATGCAGAAAAGATTTACAAAAACTGTTACATGGCTAGATTGGAGAAAGTTTAGGGCAGGAAGAGTTGAGAAGTGATTTGATAAAAGTGTTCAAAATCATGAACGATTAGACCAGTACTTCCCAAATTCTTTTTCCAAGCATGGCACCATTTTAATGCCTAATACATTATATGGCCCCAGAGTGAAAATCTGGGAGGTATGTGAGTTATTGAGATACAATGTCTTGCAAATTGATTTACAAGTCTTGCAAATCCCTGTTGAAATATAGTTTGAATGCTCTGTGGATTAAACAACCCTTTTCCACTTCTGCTCTCACAAGCTTCTCACACCTCGCCCACCTCCAACCCAATTGCAAACCCCCTTTCCTGCTGCCTCAGGTTTCTCATCACTTGTGCAGCTCCCATCACCACCATCCCTCACTCTCCTTGGTTTTCCATGTACACACTTTTGCCTCACAGGTCTGGGTTCACAGTAATTTCCAAGCAGCAAAATGGAGCTACAATGAGAAAACATTTGGGAAATATTACCTGATCTAGCAATCTTAGTTTTGTGATTCCCCTAGTAGTCCCAGGGTAACCTTTCATACTGAACTGGTGATTTTTCTATTAAGGGGCTTGCCATTATTTTAAGTTGTGGTTCTCTAGTTACATCCAGCCTATCGCCTCACCACTGCCTCTTCCTTTATTACTGTTTTGGTCACATTTCTTACATAGATATACACTACTTACTTAGTTTGCCAGCCATATCTTATACTTCAGACAATATTCGAGATTCCCCTTTTTGGTCTATTGTTTTCTGTCTTTCAGCTAATTTCTTATCCACTCCCAGGTCTTTTCCTAAATTTCCAAAGCTTTGAGCTTGATCTCATTTAGACATTTCTCAACTCCTTTTTGGAAGCATAAGTGAAACACAAAGAGGATTCTGCACATTTTTGCTGTTGTGGAAGAAGTGAGGCATGTAGGAGTTTTCAAAAGAACCATTGGAGATGCAGATTATGAGGTGATTGGTATTTGTCAGCCTCATGAGAGCAGCAATATAATCCACAAATTCAATGACAGGTGGTGAGGAACCAAATCTCTTCATGCAAGTACAGAAGGCCCCACTTCCTGTGTAATGAATGGTTATACAATCATTTTTTTCTTTCCGTGACTGAGATAGAATAGACATTCCTTGTGCGTATCTCAGTCACCATCACATTAGATTAGATTAGATTAGATTAGATTAGATTAGATAAAAGTGTGGAAACAGGCCCTTCAGCCCAACAAGTCCACACCGACCCGCCGAAGCGCAACCCACCCATACCCCTACATTTACCCCTTACCTAACACGACGGACAATTTAGCATGGCCAATTCACCTTACCTGCACATCTTTGGACTGTGGGAGGAAACCGGAGCACCCGGAGGAAACCCACGCAGACACGGGGAGAACGTGCAAACTCCACACAGTCAGTCGCCTGAGGCGGGAATTGAACCCGGGTCTCAGGCGCTGCGAGGCTGCAGTGCTAACCACTGTGCCACCGTGCCGCCCATGATGTAGTGGTGAGATTCCTTAGCAAGAGAAGTAATGTACAGACACTGAATTTTTGATAGATAAAGCTTTCCTCAGAAAATAGCATTGAGGATAACTCTCCGATGTTGAATTTGACTTATTATTTGCATTTCTTTCTTTTATGGCGTGACAGGGGTTAAATATTCTGAAGAAGCGTCACTAGACTTGAAGCATTAGCTTTGCTTTCTCTCCACAGTGGTTGATAGACCTGCTGGGTTTCTCCAGCAAATTCTGCTTTTTTTAAATGCTCTGATGGACTGGAACAGGATCTGACAAATGGTGTCTTGAGCTGAGCCATTAATTTTGTTTCTCTCCTCAGACGCTGTCTGACCTGCAAAGGTTTTTCATTTTTTAAAATTACTGTTTTTTTCAGATTTTCAGCATCTGTGGTATGTTGCTTTTGTATCCGTCATGCAGCAGCCTGACATTTTTCAATAAAAATCTGGAATTAAGATCTGGAATTGTCCTGAGAGTCCTCAATATTAAATCTGGACACCATGAAGTATCATGGCACCAGATGAAACATGGGTAAGGAAATCTCTTGCTGATTAGCAAAACCATCCTCCTTCAGCTGATAAATCAGTACTTCCCATGTTGACAACAGTTGGAGGAAGCACTGAGGGTGACAAAGGCACAAAGATCCAAGTGGAGGATTTCAATGTCCACCACCAATAAAGGCTTGGCAGCAGCACTACAGATTGAGCTGATCAGGTCCTAAAGGACATAACTGCTAGACTGGGACTACGGCAGGTCATAGAATTCCTACAATATGGAAGCAGGCAATTCGGCACATTGACCCTCCAAGGAGCATCCCATCCAATCCCAGCCCATACCCTATCCCTGTGACCCAGTAATTCCCATGGCTAATCCACCTGGCCTGCACATCCCTGGATGCTATGGGAAATTCAGCATGGCCAATCCACCGAACCTACACATTTTTGGACTATGAGAAGAAACTGAAGTACCTGGATGCAGACACAGGGACAATATGCAAATACTCTTCACTTGCCTGGATGAATTGAATTCCAAAAAAATTCAAGAAAGTTGACAACATTGAGGTCAAAGCAATGACTGTTTGGCACTCTCACGCCATCTTTAACATGATGCACAGAAACAGCAGTGTGTACATCTAGAAACACTAGCATTGCTGTTTCTCACCAAAGCTCCTTCAACTTCCCTTTCAAAATCTATCATCTCTCCCACCTGTAAAGACAAGAGCAGCAGATAAATGAGAATACAGCCACCTGGAAGTTCCCCTCAAAGTCACATATCATTTTGACTTAGAACTAAATTGCTGTTCCTTCACTGTCACTGGGTCAAAATCTTGCAACCCCCTTCTAACAGCACAATGGGTGGAAGTACACTCCAAGGACTGCAGAAGTTCAAGAAAACAGCTCACTGCCTGCTAGGATTTTAAAAAATTTCACCATCAAACTGTCACTTATTCTGAAATTTGAAAAATTCTGAATTCCAAAAACCAGCTGGTCTTGAGCATTTTGGATAAAGGATTATGTGCCTGTACTTGACAAAATGTCTTTTGAATGTTGAAATTGTACTCACTACTATCACTTCCTTTGGCAGCTTGTCCCATACACCCACCACTCACTGTGTGAAAAAGTTGCCCCTCAGATCATTTTTAAATCATATCCCTCTCACCTTAAACTTATGCCCTCTAGTTTTGGACTCAGGGGAAATAACCTTGGCTATTCACCTTATCTATGCCCCTGATGATTTGAAAAATCTCTATAAGATCAACCCTCAGTCTCCTACACTCGAGGGAGAAAAGTCCTTGCCTATCTAGCCTCTCCTTTTAACTCAAACCGTCCAGTCTTGGTTACATCCTTGTAAATCTTTTTTGCACATTTTCCAGTTTTATGGCATCCTTCTTATAGCAGGGCGACCAGGATAGAATGCAGTACTCCAAATGTGGCCTTACCAATGTCTTGAACAGACGTGATGTCACAATTCCTGTATTCACTGCTCTGACCAATGAAGGTAAGCATGCCAAACACCTTCTCCATCACTCTGCCTGTCTGTGAAGCTACTTTCAAGGAACTATGTTCCTTGGTCTCTCTGTTCAACAATGCTCCCCAGGGCCCTACCATTAACAGTATAAGGTTTGACTTACCAAAATGCAACACTTTGCATTTATTTAAATTAAACACCATCTGCCATTCCTCAGCCCACTGAACCAGTTAATCAAGATCTCATTTTATTCTCAGATAATCTTCTATCAGTGTCCAATTTTGGTGTCATGTGCAAACTTACTAACCATGCAAAACATATTTTTATTCAAATTATTTATATAAATGATGAACAACAGTGGATTCAGCACCTATCCTTGTTGCACACTGCTGGACATAGGCCTCCAGTCTGAACGACAAACTTGTACCATCTCTCCTAATGTCAAGCCAGTTTTGCAACCAATTGGCTATCTCTCCCTGTGATCACCAAACCTTGTCAAAGGCCTCGCTAATGTTCATGTGGACAACATCTACCACTCTGCCTTCATGTATCTTCTTGGTCACCTCTTCAAGATATTCAATAAAGTTCATGAGACAGATTTTTGATGCACAAAGTCATGTTGACTATGCCTCATCAGTCATTGTCTTTCCAAATATAGAACCTGTCTCTTCAGATTCCTATCCAACAACTTATTCACAACTGACATCAGGCTTATCAGTCTATAGTTTGCTGGCTTTCCTGACAGCTTTTCTTAAATAATGGCATGACATTAGTCACCCTCCAGTCTTCCAACATCTTACCCACGGCTGTTGATGACGTAAATATGTCTGCTTGGAGCTCCACAATTTCTTCCTTGGCTTCCCACAATGTTCTGGGATATACTTGATCAGGTATTGGGGGATATATCTATCTTTATGTATTTTAATACCTCTAGCATCTCCTCTTCTGTAATGTAGACTCTTCAAACTGTCATTATTTATTTTCCTGAGTTCCGTAGCTTCCATATCTTTCTCCACAGTAAATGTTGACATGAAATAATCATTTAGGATCTCACTCATCTCCTGTGGTTCCACAAATAGATGGCCTTATTGAAGCTATCTCATGTGCTCTTTTTGCCTTCCTGATTTCCCTCTTAAGTGTATTCCCAGAATTCCTGTACTGTACAAGGGATTCACTTGAGCTCAGCTGTCTATAACTGATATATGCCTCCTTAATTTTCTTGACCACAGCTTCAATATCGCTAGTCACTAAAGTGAACTCAATTGGCATCAGAGAAAATTCTCCACTCATTGGAGTCACACATACACAGGTACATGGTCCAGCTCAATGAACAATGCCCAGAGTATCAACTTAACTCAGGGACCTTGGTGAGTGAGAGAATTTTAAGGGTTGATCTTTTTATAAAATCTACTGAAGTTTGTACTTTGCATTTAAATTGACTTTAAAATTAAACTGTCATTACTTTCAGTCTTATTCAGTAATGAACAAGTTGTCCACAGTTGGTTAATTGAATAGCACACTAGAACTGGTTTTCTAACCAACAGGTCTTGACTCAGATAATTGGAATTGCAGCTAGAATGAATACAGGAGAATTTGCTAAAGCATAAAATAATTAGTGCCACATATAGCTTCATGGTGCATGGCGAGAATGAATACTTACTTAACTTGAGAATTTGGTGAGTGAGGGAATTTGACACAGTGCAGGAATTATTGCTGTTCTGATCTTTTATGGGGTAAGGAGTGATCTGAGTGAAGGCATGAGAGACAGAATGACTGATTTTCAACTTTAATTTTTTTTCTCCAAACTGGTTTAAATTTTTCCAGGGAAATATAAGTAATACCTTAAATAGTAACTTAATTAGTTAAAAAACCTTTTTAAAATTCAGTCATAGAATGTGGATGTCACTGACCAGGGCAATATTTGTTATCCATCCCTAAATACCCAAAGGCCAGTTGAGAGTCAATCATATTGCTTTGGTCTGGAGTAACATGCAGGCCAGACCAGATAAGGATGGCAGATTTCCTTCCCTAATGGGCATTAGTGAACCAGATGGGTTTTTTCCAAAAATCAGGAATTGGATGCCATTTAACACTTAATCACACATTTTTTTTAAAAAATTGAATTTAAATTCCATCATGTGCCATGGCAGGATTTGAACCAGTGTCTATATAACATTACCTGGGTCCTTGGATTAATAGTCTAGCGATAATACCACTCAGCCATTTCCTCTCCTAAACCTTGCCTTCTGTAGAAATAATCATGAAATATTTCTAAATGTAAACTTTAATTAGTTAAACAAAATATGACAAAGTTGTCACGGTAGATGATGTGCTGCAACTGGAGCTTGAGAGGTTAGGAGGACATCGGTAGGATCTACAGCAACCACATTTCATTAAGTCTTTCCTCAGAATTAATGTGCTGCGCCTGTGCTTTGAACACCATGAGACATCAGGAAAGGCAAACATTACTTGAACACTTCATTCCAGGAGGTAGTTTCATCCCTTAGGTTAAATACATCAAATTTACCCTGTGGTGAAAGGGTGGTGTGGTCATGAATGAATTTCCAGACAGCACAGGAGGAATGTCAAAGTCACAGTTACATTTTTTGTTTCTGTCATTTCTTATGGATGTTAGCAACAATGCCAGCATTTTTTGCTATTGTTGTAGGTGTGGAGTCAAGTGGAGATTAGACTGAATAAGGCTGGCCGATTTCCTACCCTGAAGGGCATTAGTGATCGTGGCATTAGTGATAGTGCCAATGTTATGGTTTCCATCACTGATGATGTTGATGCTATCAGTCTCACTGAGACTCATTTCATATTCCGCATTTAATAATTTAGTTTAAATTCTACCAGCAGTCATGGTGGAATTGGCCTATAGATTACTAGTCGAATGACATTACTACCATACTACAACCTCCCTCATCATCTGAGTCTTGAGCTTTATGTAGTTTGTGTGGATGAGAGCAAAGACTGCAGGAAGATTGAGCATACTGATTTCAGCATTGTGGAACAGTGCATCATTCAAGTATTGGGATTGTAAAAGAATGCAACAGTGTTAAGAAACAAAATAGGTAGGATATTAGACATTATTCTCTGCATTAGAATTTGTAAATCTAAAGAGTGTGTTGTCTGCCCAGTGTCAGTGTTAAAGATATCTACACAGGACTCGTGAGGAACATGGAACTCCAGTTGTGTGAAACGTACAGGTATAAATGGCCTGGAGTTAAAAAAGAGATTTAGGTTGGATTAAGGAAGACATTCTGCAAAATGAGTATGAGCAGCTCAGAGCTAAATAAAAATGCAGAGTTACAAAAGCAATTTTGTTTGGATTACTACCTGAGACGTGTAAATTAGCAGAAGATAACAAAAAATCAGAGAATAGAATATATGGTTGAAAGAATGGTGCGGGAGCCTTGACTTAAATATGATGAGGACCAAGGTTTACATCTCTTTCTCTCTTTCTCTCTCACACACAGACACACACATCAGGTAAAGGAAAATGAATTGAAAAACGATATTTATTTTGGGAGTAAAACACTTTTTACCAGTAATGGTTAGTTTTAAGGTATGAAGTGGCCAGGTAGCTGTTGATCTGGCAATCTGGCCCACATAGATAGATCAATAGACATGTAAAGTTGCATCTACGGTCTTGACAGATGCAATTTGCTGAGGAAATACAACAGACATCTTCCAGATGTCCTTCCAGAAGACAATCAGGTTTCACTCTGGACTCACAACAGGGTGTTTCAGAAAGACAAAAGGATGAGCTGGGAAACCTTGGCCTTTTCAAGCTTTCTGCCCCAGTTGTATCATGATGTCTGAAGGTAAAGTCAATTCTGGTACATTCACACAGCCACAATAAATGGAAGCTGAGAGTTGAGAACATTTCAGAATGAAGTATGTCACTGTATAGAGGATTATACTTGTTTATGTGAAAGCTGCTGCCTACAGAGAGCTGGCTACACCCTTGAAGAAAGTGAACTGGCATTCTGCCCAAGGAAGAATCAAACTTGGAAAAGCTTTATGATTGAAATTGGTGCCGTGCTGGTAAAGTGGACTGCCTGGTTTATTGGTGAGGTCTAATTATTGAATGCACTATTTTATTTGCAATTTAAGATGCAACTTGATATGCCTGCTAATTTATGCTGGGCTTATTTTGATTCTCATTCATATTGAAGTAAATATTACAAGAAGCAAAATGTTCAATGATTTCTTCATTTGGGGTGATTCTGCAAACTTCCTTCTTTTGGTTTGCAGATTCCTACATGGATCATAGCAAAGGTCTCATAGGAAAGGATTCCCTTGGCAAGCATGAGCAAGAGTAAAATGTCACGTTCAATTTGAGGGTGAGAACCTATTGTCAAAAACTGGTATCTGAAATTTAAATAAAGACAATTACAAAACTATGAAGATAAAGTTGGCTACAGTGGTATTGAGAATAGGTTAGGAGTTAAGATGCTACAGAAGCAGTGACAGCATTTAAGGAGGTATTTAGTAAATCTCAATGAAGCTGCATTCCACTGAGGAAGAAAGACTCTAGGAGAATGATGAAGCATCTATGCCTAACGAAGGAAGATAAGGATCATACCAAATTGAAAGGAAAAGCATACAATAATACAGAGATTATTGGTAGGCAAGAAAATTAGGAAGACTTTGGAAATGGATGGTTTAAAAATGTGAAAAATTAGAATGACAGTAAACTAGCAAAAAACGTAAAAAGAGTCTGTAAGAGTGTCTATAAGTATATAAAACACAAAACAGTAATTAAGGTGAGCATTATTCCCTTAACAGATGAACAATGGATAATTACAGAATGATAGAGAGTTTGAAGAATTACTTGTCATCAAGATGAAAGACATAAATTATATTCTAATAACAATATGCCAAAATATAAAAACAAAATTAAGGGAGATACTTAACCATCTCAGATTAGGAAAATATTTTAAAAATGCGAGGAAAACTAATAGGTCGAGTTTCCTGTACCTATGACAGATACCCTGTTGTCTTAGAAAAAGTGACTGCAGAGATAAAGGATGCTTTGGCTGTAATATACCCAATGTCCTCAGATTCTGGAAAGGTTCCAGTGAATTGGATATCTGAAAATGTCATATATCTATTCAATAAAGGAGAGAGAAAAAGGAAAGTCTAGGTCATTTACTCTAAAGTTTGTAATTGGGAAGATGCTGAAATTCATATTCAAGTATTTAGTAGCTGAACCTTGGAAAATTATTACACACTTAAACAGAGTCAATATGATTATATGAAAAAGAAATTGTGTTTGACAAATTAATCACAGTTTTTCAAAAATAAAGCAAGCAAGTGAGGGAGGACTGGGAGATATTTGGATTTTAAAAAGGCATTAACTAAGCTAAAATGCTACAACACAATATGAGATTTCATGGTGTGGCAAATACTACATTGGAGTGGATCGATGATTAGTTAACAAAGAGAAAGTAGAAATTCAGGATAAATAGTTGATTTTCAGGTTCTCTAACTGTAGCTATTGGAATGCCATAGGAATCAGTTTTGGAGCCTCAACAATTTACAAATGATTTGAATGAAATTATCGTGTATGCCAGACAAATGTGCTGACAATACCAAACCAGGCACAAAAAAATAGTTGTTACAGTAACACAAGAGTCCACAAAGATTTATAGAGAGGCGAGATAAATGGACATAAATTTGGCTGATGGAGTATAATTTGTGAAAATTGAAGTTGTCCACTTTGGTCAGAAGAATAGAAAATTGGAATATTAACCAAATGGAGATAAACTGCAGAATGCTGCAGTGTAGACGGATCTGGGATCATTTTACATGATTCACATTGTTAGTATGCAGGTACAGCAAATAGTTAGGAAAGCAAATGAAATGTTAAACTTAATTGCAAAGGGAACGGAGAGGAGCAGATGGAGTTTAATTTGGATAAATGCAAGATGTTACATTTTGGTAAGACAAACAAGGGCAGGACTTTTATAGTTAGTGGTAGGGTCCTGGGCAATATTATCAAACAGAGAGACCTAGGGGTTCAGGTACATACATTTTTGAAAGTTGTGTCACAGGAAGATAGGATGATAAAGAGGGTGTTTAACATGCTTGTCTTTAACATTGCTCAGACTATTAAGTTATAGGAACAAAAATAGAAATTGCTGGAAAAGCTCAGCAAGTCAGGCAGCATCTGTGGAAAGAAATAAAGAGTTAACATTTCAAGTCTAGTGACCCTTCCTCAGAACAGGTTAACTCTGATTTTTCTATAGATGCTGCCAAACCTGCTGAGCTTTTCCAGCAATTTCTGTTTTTGTTTCTGAGTTTCAGCATCCACAGTTCTTCAGGTTTTCATTGTGTGTGGGAGTTGTGCCATTATGTTGAAGTTGTACAGGACATTGGTGAGGCCACTTTCAGAGGAACGTGTGCAGTTCTGGTTGTCCTGCTATAGGAAGGACATTATTAAATTGGAGAGGGTGAGAAAAAAATTACAATGGAGAGTTTGAGTTATAAAGAGAGGGTAGAAGTGTAGGAGGTTGAGGGATGACCTCATAGAGGTTTATAAAATCACAAATATCTTTTCCCTAGGGTCAGGGAGTTCAAAACTAGAGGGCATATTTTTAAGATGAGAGGAGAAAGATTTAAAAGCAGACAATATTTTCACATCAGAGGCAGTTCGAATGTGGAATGAATTCCCAGTGGAATTGGTGGATGATACAGTTACAATATTTAAAAGATATTTGGACAGACACATGAATAGAAAACATTTGGAGGGATGCAGGTCAAACATAAACAAATGTGACATTTAGTTTGGGAAACTGTAAGGTCTGTTTCCATGCTGTATGATTCTATGACTCTAGGAGCCTTGCTACAACTGTGCATTGGTGAGATCATACCTAGAATATGCATACAGTTTTATTCCATTATTTTGTGATTTTCTTTCTTTTTTCTAGGGTATAGCATCCTTGGCTGGGCCACTGTTAGACCCATCACTAAATGCCCTTGGAAAGGGGACAGTGGATATATTTGTATTACAAGCAGTTCAAGAAAGGCTCACTGATTTAATTCCTAGGTTGAAAAATTTGTTTAATTGTGAATGTTGCACTGGTTGGACCTGTATTCATTTGATTAAGGAAAATTAGAGGTGATCTTAGCAAAGGAATCTGAAGGGACTTGACAGTTTCTGAAAGAATATTTCCCTTTATCGGGGTGTCTAATACTGGAGGCACAGTTTTAAAATAAGAAATCCCTTAATGAGAAGGAATATTCACTCAAAGGGTGTTAGATTTTGAAATTCTATGCCCCAAGAATAGTGCAGCTTGGATTTTTGTATTATTCAATTTGAGTTGGAGATTTCTTTCATCAACAAGTGAGTTAAGGGTTATGGGAGACAGACAGGAGAGTGTAATTAAGGCCACAATTAGATCAGCCATGAAGTTATTGAATGATAAAGCAGATTTGAAGGACCAAAAGGCCTTCTCCTCCTCAAATTCTAATGTTCCATCGAAAATGGAAACCTTTTCCTTTTCCACTTTCATGCCATGAAGTAAATAGTTTCCTGGCCTGTACAAGGCCAATCACTCCCAATATGGTTCTTGAACTTTGATGACCTGTACAACAGCTGGATGAGAATGAACACAAAGTAACTAATCAATATATATCTAAGCAGAGTCAAAAAGTGTGGGGTTGGAAAAGCACAGCCGGTCAGGCAGCATCTAAGGAGCGGAAGAGTTGACGTTTTGAGCATAAGCTCATCATCAAAAACATGAAGAGCTTATGCTTGAAACATTGACTCTCCTCCTCCTCGGATGCTAGCTGACCAGCAGTGCTTTTCTAGTGATACACATATTGATTCTGATCTCCAGCATTTGCAGTGCTCACTTTCTCTTATATATCTAAGCACTCCTGAATTAAATAATGAACATTGGTTTGACACACTTGCATGCATATTAACTGCATATCATAGAATCAAAGAATTGTCACACTGCAGAAGGAGCCACTTACTGAAACATTATTAACAAGTTCTTGTTTATATTACTGGAAACATGCAAAAGAATAAAGGTAAAATGCATTTGTTTTGGTGTGATGTCATGTGAAGTTTAATGTTGTTTCTGTGAGGTACAATGTAATATTGAAGAAATGAATACATTCGGATTAGTAGCAAAATGATTGAAATATCCTTTGAGAAAGGGGAACAAAAGCTGCCTTTGTTTCACTGGTACTTATCTTCCATTTGACTCATGTTACTTTGCTATTCTTACTTTTGCTGCTTGAGAATCCATAGTCATTTTAAGGAGTGAAAATTGAAGATAATATTGTTGGTTAAAGCTGCCAAATCTGCAATGGCTTTCAAGCAAGAAGGGTAACAATTTCTGGCAGAAAGCTATATGAATCTAAGGCCTTTACAATCGGAATAAAGGAATGTCTCACGCATGCAAAGGCACATGTTCATTTACAAACCTGCAAGATCTGCTTTTGTTATGTTAGCATCATCAGTTATTACACAGGTGGTTCTAAACTCGAGAAACAGAATATAAAATGTTAACCATTCTGATCTACAAATGTTCTTGTGTGCAAGGTCCTCACTTTATTGGATTGCTATTTGTACTATTTTTTTAAAAATGAAATAGATAGGTGTCTGCTGTGATAAATACTTGGTTGAAATAAAACTGTGGCATGAGAAAGGGCACTTAAAAAGCTCCAGATATTCATCACAGACACCAGATATTATAGAACTGGCTCGAGGTTCAAAATCTCCCAACATTCTGTTCTGTTGCATGAATAGTCGTTATTGAAATTGGCAAGCACTGAGTTGAAACAAATCAATTCAACAACATTGAAAATTGTCTGGTTAGCAGTTATACTTCATCAATGCCTTACATATCCTCTGGATATTCCAAAGAATTTTATCATAAATGAGATAGTCTTTTGAAAAATAAAGGTAGATTTTTATATCTACATTCTTGGCATTAAACTTTGCTTAGGGAGAAGTACAGAAAGGAAAATCAAATAACAAGAATGACAAGCCTCATCATTGGAAATGAAGGACAATCAAATAAAAGGGTTTTGTTACTGGCGTTCAATTTCTGTTGAATTTTCCTCAGCAGATGATCCTGACTATGTTCTCCCCAAGGAAATGTTTTACACTCAGACGATAAACTCGTTAAGTTTCTGGAGTGTGGTTTGAACTCATGACCTTGTGACCTGGAGGCAAAAATGCAATTACTGAACCATAGTTGTAATTTTGGGAGGCTCTTAAACAATGTGCTGGCATTATAATCAACGTTGATCCAGTTCCCAACTAATATCTACATACTTGCACAGTTCAGTAGGGTTTACTTGGCAACAATAGAGAATAGAACCTCTGGATGATTTTTGATTCATTCTGTAGTTGCAAAGCTCTGACGTCAATTGTGGACTTCAAATGGTAAGCTCAGATAATGAATTTTACTCTTTCCCTTAGTTCCCAACACTCCTCATAAGTAGATTGCCTCATTGTATATTATTTTATGTCTGGCAGTCTTCGACTTGAATCAGTTCTCAAAAATTGATCTTATAATAAAGGCAAGCTGCACAGTGGTTTGTAGACAGTAAAGACTGCAGATGCTGGAAGCTGCATGGTGGTTTTGTTGGAACTGGAATCACTTTTGGGGTCACTGAGTGAAAAATATTTAATTCACCAGTGTGTTGAGAAAGAAACAAAACACACAGTATATTGTCCATTATGCACAATTGTATGGTTAAAAAGAGAATTGAAAAAAAATTGAAATCTAAGAAATTGGATTTTAGAAACTCTACTGAGGTAAGTGTCACATACTGTAAGTACAGATAGATGTGTCCCACAAAGTGATTGGAGATGTGTCAACACTTATGAATCATCATGGACGGATGCAAGGTATTTGAAAGTGACCTGAAGTGACTTGTTCATTGATTTTTCCTTCCTTCCTATAACAGAGTAACCAGCTTCTTCATATTAGATTAGTCACATTGATTGCTCATCAGAGATGATTCACAGCTAGAGTTCCCCTTGATTATTTCAGCATGGAAGAAGAGAATAACTTGCATTTATAAAGCAGCTTTTTGGTTTCCACCTTCTTTATTTCTGTTTTCTTTCTCTGTAAGCCTGACCATCTGGTTTTTCCATGACTGATTTAGGTTAACAGGTTTAAGAGTTGTCACTCTTTAAATGAAAATGTTCATAACTCTCTTGGTAACATGACAAGCTGTCAGTTAACAGCTGTACAATTTTGGCTGCTGCAATCTGTCAGATGATTAACACACCCATGAGTGTGCAAGCACCTCAGTGTCAGACCCTTTTCATGTTCTCGTGGCATGTCATCATTGTCATCATCTAAATTGTCTTCTCTGAATGCTGGTGCATCCATCTCTGTCAGGACCCTGTCCGTGCGTGGTTTGAAATGGGACTTGAGCAACTGTGTGAGATCATCCTCTCGCACCTCCTCAAAACCTACCTGCCATGCCAGATTAACTCCCTTGTTATGAATGGCATTTGTTTCAAAACTAACTAAGTTTCCTATTGCCCACAGTAATGGAATCTTCCATACATTGTTCATGTGATAAACTGAAACTTCACCTCATGCAGCACTAATGATGTTATCAGCATCCATAATACTAAATATTTTCCAGAACTCTTGGATAGATAACTTCCCATTACTAACTGTTTTCTTGATGAGAGTCCAGAAAGTCTTACTTAGATAACAGGCTTTAAATGATGCTCTAGTCCATCAGCTATATGATGGATTCGTTCACAGAGTCAGGAACACAACTTGGGCATTTGGCCAAAGAGCCTCAGGGTCTAAGTCAGGAACACCAGCATAGTCAGAAAAGAGCTGGAAATGTGTTGCTGGAAAAGCGCAGCAGGTCAGGCAGCATCCAGGGAACAGGAGAATCGACGTTTCGGGCATAAGCCCTTCTTCAGGAATGATTTAGAAAGATTTAGTCAGAAAAGAGAGCAATAAATAAACGAATGTATGACCTTGGCACAATATCCTTCATTTCAGGCATAAAGTGGTCCATGTGCCAGTCATGGAAAATCTGCCTCCTTATCTGTGCCTTATGGTGCAGTTTCTAGGTGCCAGGGAGATGAGACTTGACATAATTTTTTTATTGCTCAGGACTCTTGCAATGATAAATGAGCATAGGTTTCTTATCACCTTTTGCATTGCCTCCTATCAACAGAGTGAGGTGGCCTTTCATAGCCTTAAAACCATTTTTCTTATTGACAGAGATTTAGGTTCTTGACTGCATGTGTTTTTAATACATACCTGTCTCAGTGGTATTGAAAACTTGGCAAGGGTCATAGCCATTGTCCTCTGTAACCTGTAGCAACATCTCTGGAAGTTTACCAGCTGTATCAGTGTTGGCACATGTAGATTTCCCTCTGATGCATATATTCCTAATGTTATACTGTGCCTGGAAATAAGTAAACCAGCCACAACTTGTACTGAAGGTTTCCTGTTTCTTACTGGGCTTATAGTAGAGCTGTCTCCCTTATCTTTTTTTAATGGTTTCATAAAGACTTAGTTAAAAATCACACAACGCTTGGTTATAGTCCAACAGGTTTAATTGGAAGCACACTAGCTTTCGGAGCATCAGTCCTTCATTAGGTGATAGTGGAGGGCTCAATCCTAACACAGAGAATTTATAGCAAAAATTTACAGTGTGATGTAACTGAAATTATACATTGAAAAATTGATTGTCTGTTGATGAAGGAGCGACACTCCGAAAGCTAGTGTGCTTCCAATTAAACCTGTTGGACTATAACCTGGTGTTGTGTGATTTTTAACTTTGTACACCCCAGTCCAACACCGGCATCTCCAAATCATTCATAAAGACTATCCAGTCTTCTACTGGATAAGGGCAAGGCTGATTGGCATGTTCTTCTTGTAAAGGTCTTCACGCCACTTGGCCAGCCTATGTTCCATTACCTCCATTGCTTCACTGCACTGTTGAGTTAACTTTTGCGTTGAATGCAGCATTACATGTTTAACTTCCTTGCTGACCTCTTTGATTTTTTTGCAGCATGGAACAAATGGTCATTAACTGCAATCCAAATTGGTCAACAATGTTGTCAGCACAATTACCACTTTTACTTCACTCAATTATGTCTAGTTTTACATGATAGAGTCACACTTTACGCAGTTGCTAATGTTATGAGGATTCAACGATTGCACTAACAATGTATTTCCCACTTCTGGCTGCATGGCTGTACGGACACAACATAAGAGTTAAGAACAATCCTGTGACACACTTTCATTATAAACACAACGAAAGGAAATGCTGCACACGTGATGCTGGGCTGGATTTGCCATGATATCGCGTGTATTGCTAAGAGTGCCTGGTGTGGTATGTTGGGTAGATTCAATGCTGGCTGGGAAACCTGGAGAAGAAACTTTCAGCACATTTCTGTTTGTGGCATTTTAATGCAGCTGTTGACTTATAATGAGTTTGGCAAGAAATATGTGGCAGCAGGTGTTATAATGTTATAACCAATATAATATCAATTCAACTCCCAAGTACTTAAAAAGTAAATTATAGAGGATAGATTCAGGATGTTTGAAGGCTAAATACAGTTTTACCAGCTCCTAAATACAGTTTTACCATGCAGCATTGATACCATTGATGAACAGATGAGAAATATTCTTTGCAATGGGAGGAATAAACCAACTGTTACCTCAAAGACAGTTTGGCTAGATGTCATCAAGGAGATCAGCAACAGAAACATACAACAATGATTTAACTAGATCAGGAAAACATGAATGCAGGTCTCCATTCACCTATATCCTCCTGTGCAAAAAAGCACCAACACCTGAGCAAATCTTTTCAAGTACATTCATTCATATCACTTCTCACATCCCCTTTTTTAGCAAGCACACTTATTGATCTTTTTACTCACTTCCTCACACCATCACCACCATTCATCATTGCTTCTCAAATTGTTCCTGATACAATTTAATGACCTCTCTGATAGTGATGTGATGATGCTTCATGAGACCTAATGCTGAAAGAGAACAAGGAAATGGGAGTTTATTCAAATCACTCTGCTTTTCATCTGTTGCCCTGACCCCCTTTCCTGCCAGTATCCAACATGCTGCTTCCTCTCCCAGTGGCAAAGTTGACCCAGCACCGGCACATATGCTCGGACTTTTTTTCCTTGGAGAAAAGGAGGAGGAGAGGGGACCTAATTGAGGTATACAAATAATGAGAGGCATAGATAGGGTCGACAGCCAGAGACTATTTCCCAAGGCAGAAATGGCTAACATGAGGGGTCATAGTTTTAAGCTGGTTGGAGGAAAGTATAGAGGGGATGTCAGAGGCGGGTTCTTTACACAGAGAGTTGTGAGAGCATGGAATGTGTTGCCAGCAGCAGTTGTGGAAGGTCATTGGGGACATTTAAGAGTCTGCTGGATATGCATATGGTCACAGAAATTTGAGGGTGCATACATGAGAATCAATGGTCGGCACAACATCGTGCTGTACTGTTCTATGTTCTATATGCAACAATCTTTTATGAGATATTCACAGGCATCATTACCCAGAGAACATTGGCAAGGGTATCTCAACAGTTAGGGTAGGATTTGAGCTGAAACCCCATGACTGCAATGTGGAAAAGTGTTAGGAAAAGTCTTGGGGCCTGTGGGTTGCCAAGTGTGCACAGTCCGTATCACCGTGTGTCTGTGAATAGTCAATAAGAAACATAAACCTCAGCAAAAGGTCATTCTGACTTGTATCATCACAGGAGAAATACATATAATTTTAGGCAAACAATCCATCAATAACCTGATGTTTGTACATGCAGCCGAATAGGCTGTCTTTGATATGTCTTCGGCAGTATCTTGAAAGGTTCAGGTGAAAAGGTAGGAGACTGTGGTCACTTTCACCACCACTGGCAATATGTGCCCAAGAGAGAAAGCAGGAAGCAAGATTTGGTTGTAGATGAAAATCTCAGCCACTCAAAGATGCTCTTCTAAGAGGGCAAGCAAATTGAGTCTGCCTATACATGCTATTCTGTGGTTTGTATCTTCTGCTCTATCTGCTTCCCTCTTTGCGGATCTCTTTTGCACTGTCTAGCTGTTGGATAGTTCAGAGGAGGGTCTTTTGCTGTTGCTGCTGCTGATCATCTTGTTGCTGTCTGAGGTCAAACCGGGGATGCCATGCCACTAGAAATCCTTGACCTTGAATATCAATACCGCCAAAATGCAGAAATTAGCCTCTTGCTAAAAGCACTCTCAAGAAGCTCTTTCTCAGTGTGAGGCAAGAAAATAAATCAAAACAAACAAGTCTAAATATTTGTTAATGTTCTACCCCTGACTTTTAATGAGTCTTATCAATGTCATTGTAGCTTTACCTTGAGGAGAAAGTGAGGTCTCAAGAAACTTGGGAAACTTGTCCCTGTCTCAGTGTGAGGCAAGAAAATAAATCAAAACAAACAAGTCTAAATATTTGTTGATGTTCTACCCCTGACTTTTAATGAGTCTTATCAATGTCATTGTAGCTTTACCTTGACTTCAATGCTGAGTTTCAAGAAACTTGGGAAACTTGTCCCTGTGTCATTAAGTGTAAATGCACATTGAAATATCACTGTAATTCCTTAATTAATATCTTCGGATTACTCACCTGCCTCCCTGGAAGGATTTGTACTTGCACTTCTGCTTCTGTTGTGATTCTGTCAGCTTCCAGCCTAATATCCATATTCTGCCAAGATTTCGGTGAACCGTGCCACTTAAGCTAGGTATTGTCTGCTGAGAAAGTATTCGTGCAAATGAAAACTTTTAAATGGAAGTAATCTAAAGATGGCCTTGAAGATTTCAAGTAAGACAAAATATTGGCAGCTTTTTCTATTGTGGGATTGTCTTTGGGATGTGCACCAAATGGATCCAGTTAAGAGTTGGAGTCAGTTTCCCAACATGATTGTAAACATTCTCACACACTTAAATGCACATACCCTGCCACGTTAAAATTCCACATGTTTAAATTTTAAGTGGGAATTTAAATTCCAAAGCATGATGCCTGTAGATGGGGCTTGGCCCATTTTAATTGCTGTCTTCATTAACATCCCACAACCTAAGAAATGGACTTCCAAAGGCAGCTTTGGGCTTATGAAAATCAGCAGTCAGTTAAGTGGTTGGACTAGTGGAGTGAGTTGTATGTTGGGGGATTTTGCAAAAGAGAGTTTCCATAAGAAAAACAAGAAAGACTTAAATTTATATTGTGCATTTCGTAGCCTCAAAACCCTTTTTAGACAATGGTTTACTTTTGAAGTATAATCAACATAATAATGTTGAAAATATGGCATCCAATTTACCTACAGTGAATTGTCACAAACAAAAATGTGATTAGGACTAGCTAATCTGTCTCAGTGAAGTTGATTGAAAGATAATACTGGACAGGACTTCAGGGAGAATTTCCTTACGCCTGTTCCTTCAGGCTTCAGGAGCATAAGTTTTAAATTGATCTGATAACAAAACTTAGTTAGCACCTAATGGAAGCCATAACTGGGGTAATGGAGGGGATCATGTGCTCAAGAGGGAATAAAATTAGCATCAGGTTTCAATTTGGTTGTATTTATGAGGCTTCCAAATGAGCCCAGCAGGCTCATGTTTCCCCAATACCTGTTGAAATAACTACATTGCATGAAATAAGTGGTTAAGTACACCACCTGACTTTGAATGCTGAATCTGATGAGATACAGCTCTCCCTCAAGTGTCTGGAATGTGTGTCTAACCTCCACCATTGTCCATCACTGTGAATCACATTATATTTCAAAGGATTGAGAAAGTTTTTAAAAAACAATAAAAGGTTTCCAAGAACAACAATAAAGAGAGAGAAGTTAAATTTGGACAGTAAACATACAAGTAATATCATGACAGAGAGACACAGTGGCTGCATTGGTAGTAATATTTCAAGAATCTTCAGATTCTGGCAAAGTTCCAGACAGCTGGAAAACTGCCTATGTAACATGCCTATTTGAAAAGGTAAGGAGACAAAAAACAAAAAACAAGTTATCTTATTATCTTTATTTTAGATTAGATTAGATTCCCTACAGTGTGGAAACAGGCCCTTCGGCCCAACAAGTCCATACCGACCCTCTGAAGAGTAACACACCCAGACCCATTACCCTCTCACTAATGCACCTAACACTATAGGCAATTTAGCACGACCAATTCACCTGACCTGCACATGTTGGACTGTGTGAGAAAACCGGAGCACCTGGAGAAAAAAATGTTATAGTCTATTAAAAAGATGTAAAATGTAATAGTAGATTATTTAGAAATACATAATATGATCAAGCAAAGTTAGCATAGCTTCATGAATGGGAAATCATGCCTGACACAAATTTACTAGAATTCTTTGAGGAGTTAACACGTAGGATAGATAAAATGCAAACAGTAGATGTTATATATTTTGATTTCAGAAGGCATTTGATAAAGTATTGCCATATTAGGCTACTCATTAAAATAAAAGCCCATTGTGCTGGGGTCGTATATTACCATCGATGGAGAATTGGCTAGCTAATAGAAGTCAAAGAGTTGGGATAAGAGAGGCATTTTCACAATGGCAACCTGTTTCTAATTAGAATGCCACGTAGATCAGTGCTGGGGCCACAACCATTTACAATATATATTAATAATTTGGATGAGGAACATAAATGTAATATTGCCAAGTTTGCAGATGACATAAAACTAAGTGAAAGGCAAGTGATGAGGATGATGCAAAGAGTCTACAGGAGAAGCAAGTAGGTAAGACTTGGGAGAAGGAGTATAATATGGGAAAATGTAAGATTATGCACTTTGGCAAGGAGGATAGAGGAGCTGAATATTATTTAAATGAAGAAAGACCGCAGAAAACTAGAGCTGTCCCTGTGCATGAATTACAATAAGGTAGTGCATAAATTCAGCAAATAATAGAGAAGGCAAATGAAATGTTGGCCTTTATTTCAAAAGGAATGGATTATAAAAGTAGGGAGGTTTTTCCTAAGGCTATACAAGACACTAGTTGGATCCCAGCAGAATACCATGAACAGTTTTGGGTCCCTTACCTAATTAAACATCTTCAGGCATTGCAGGCAGTCCAAAGAAGATTCACAATGCTAATGTGGAGGGACTGTTTTATGAGGAAAGGTTGAGTATGTTGGACCTATATTTATTGGAGTTTAGAAAAATAAGAGGCAGCCTGATTGAAAAATACATGATTCTGAGGTGACTTGCAAAAAGCTTGTTTCCTTTTGCGGGAGAGTTTAGGACCTCTGGGCTTAATTAGAATGAGGGGTCACCCATTTAAGACAGAGACAGAAGTGATTTCTTCTCTCAGTAGGTATTGAATCTATGGTATCCTTTACTGCAGAACGTTATAGAGGCCGCATTATTAATTTTATTCAAAACTGGGATGGACAAAATTTTCATCAGTGAGTATGACAAAAGGCAGGAAGGTGACATTGAGGATAATCAGACCAGCCATGATTCCACTGAATGGTGGAGCAGACTTGATGAGCTGAATGAGCTAATTCTGCTTTCACCTCTTATGTCTGATGACAAAACAGTTTATTAAATCAAAGAAAATTGTTAAGAAAGCCAATATTGTGGCCCCAAAGCAGGAGAGAGAACTTGGACAAATTAAATCATAAAAACACTCAGTTTCACACACGCTGACATTCTTAGCCACATCTGAATAGAAATTCTTTTGCGATCTGGATTGCTAATAAGGAAGCGTGCAACCATCTTTTATCTTGGTCATAGGATTATAGTATGCTTTAACCTAAACATTTACCTGAGTGACAGAATTTAACATGACAGTCACCGCAGAGTAATTCATCTCCATTATGAAAATCATTTATTTTAATACATGCAAAGTCTTTTCAGACCTTAGCAGTTTGAAATAAGCGCTTTGTTATTGTATCAGTTTCATTCACTGTTGATATGGAGCTCTTGGGCTATATATTACAAGCAACAACAATGGTAGAAACACAGCATCTTCATTGAAATAAAGCATTCCAATGTATTTCACAAGAGCATTTTGAAACAAAATTTGACAGCAGACTGGACAAAGTGATATTGAAGTACGTGGCCAAATTATCAAGCAAAGGGTTATGCTTTAAAGGGCAGCTGCAAGAGGGAGGAAGCGGTGGAGCAATAGAGAAGGGAGAAACATTTAGGAAAGGAACTCCAAAGCTTTGTGCCCAGACAACTGAGGGCATGAGGATGTTCCAAGGACAGAACCAGATGAGTCCAGATAAATTGGAGGGTTGTGGAGCTGGAGGAGTTTATAGCAATGAGAAGTGGTGAGGACATGGAAATGTATGAAAAAGAAGGATGAGAATTCTAATATCAGGTTATTTCTTGACCAGGAGACAATGTAGGTTTGTGAGCACAGATTTCATAGACCTGCTATAAATTAAATTGCAGACAGCTGGGTATTTTCATTCACAACACGCAGCCCTCACTCCCTCTGCTCCAATCCCAATCTCACCATCAAACCAGCGGAGGGTGCAGTGGTAGTTTGGTGCACTGACCTCTACACCGCTGAAGCCAGACACCAACCAGACACCAACTCCTCCAGCTTCCAACCTCATAGTCCGGGAACCCCGCACTGCCCGGTTCTACCTCCTTCCCAAGATCCACAAGCCTGACCACCCTGGCTGACCCATTGTCTCAGCATGCTCCTGCCCCACTGAACTCATCTCTACCTACCTCGACACTGTCCTATCCCCCCTAGTCCAGGAACTCCCCACATACGTTCGAGACACCACCCACGCCCTCCACCTCCTCCAAAACTTCC
>NC_057711.1:52603260-52631612 GCF_004010195.1 Chiloscyllium plagiosum
GAGGAAACCCACGCAGACACGGGGAGAATGTGCAAACTCCACACAGTCAGTCGCCTGAGGCGGGAATTGAACCCGGATCTCTGGCGCTGCGAGGCAGCAGTGCTAACCACTGTGCCACCGTGCCGCCCACATCTAGCTTATCTCTCCACGCTTCAGGCTCTCTGCCTTTATTCCTGATGAAGGGCTTTTGCCCGAAACGTCGATTTTGCCTGTCCTCGGATGCTGCCTGAATTGCTGTGCTCTTCCAGCACCACTGATCCAGAATCTGGTTTCCAGCATCTGCAGTCATTGTTTTTACCAACTTGAAGACACCTCCTCTTACCACCCCTCGACCATGACCTCACTCCCCATCACCAAACTATCATCTCCCAGGTCATACACAATCTCATCACCTCATCTCCCACCCACAGCTTCCAATCTCATAGTCCGGGAACCCCGCACCACCCGATTCTACCTCCTTCCCAAGATCCACAAGCCTGACCACCCCGGCCAACCCATTGTCTCAGCATGCTCCTGCCCCACCGAACTCAACTCTACCTACCTTGATACTGTTGTATCCGCCCCGAGTCCAGGAACTCCCCACATATGTTCGAGACACCACCCATGCCCTCCACCTCCTCCAAGACTTCTGTTTCTCCGTAAGCCTGACCGTCTGGTTTTTCCATGACTGATTTGGGTTTAACAGGTTTAAGAGTTGTCACTCTTTAAAAGAAAATGTTCATAAATCACTTGGTAACATGACAAGCTGTCAGTTAACAGCTGTACAAGTTTGGCTGCTACAATCTGTCAGATGAATAACACACACATGAGTGTGCAAGCACCCATGAGTGTGTCAGGCTTTTTCATGTTCTAGTGGCAAAACCTGTGCCCACACCTCCCCCTCACTCCATCGAAGGCCCAAAAGGAACCTTCCATATCCATCAAAGTTTCACCTGCACATCCACCAATGCCATTTATTGTATCCGTTGCTCCCGATGCGGTCTCCTCTACATTGGGGAGACTGGATGCCTTCTCGCAGAGTACTTTAGGGAACATCTCCAGGACACCCGCACCAATCAACCCAACCGCCCCGTGGCCCAACAGTTCAACTCCCCCTCCCACTCTGCCAATGACATGCAGGTCCTGGACCTCCTCCACCACCATACCCTAACAGCTTGACGCCTGGAGGAAGAATGCCTCATCTTTCGCCTCAGAACACTTCAACCCCATGGCGTCAATGTGGACTTCACCAGTTTCCTCATTTCCCCTCCCCTCACCTTACCCCAGTTCCAACCTTCCAGCTCAATACCATCCTCATGACCTGTCCCACCTGTCAATCTTCCTTCCCACCTATCCACCCCACCCTCCTCTCTGACCTAACACCTTCATCCCCACCCTCATCTGCCCATTATACTCTTTGCTACCTTCCCCCACCCTTCTCTCTGACCTATCACCCTCATTCCAACCCCATCTATCTTTGGTACTCTTTGCTGCCTTCTCCCCACCTCCACCCTTCCTCCCTTTTTTCTCTCCACCCTGGAGGCTCCCTGCCTTCAGTCCTGATGAAGGGCTTTTGCCCGAAACGTCGGTTTTCCTGCTCCTTGGATGCTGCCTGACCTGCTGTGCTTTTGCAGCACCACTCTAATCTAGACTCTCCCTTGTCATTTTCATTGCACATCCTAACAGTGATTGTGTGATTAAGTGTTTCCAGTAGGAAAACCTTGAAAGGGCAGATGCATAATAACATTCCTATTTGTAGCTCTAATTATTTTGAGATACTTTCATTTTGGGTACTGACACAGTTTTAACCTCTGCCACAGAGATTATCTCTGTGGCAATCATCAGAGAAAAAAGATTCTACAATCAATGACTTTGGTAAATATGTATAAATACAATAATCTTACTGTAACTATTCTACGAATCAAGCCCAACTAGAGGTCTATGGTTAAAGGTGAAAATGAACTTTCCCGGTGGGCCCCTGGTCCAAGTTCCCGATCTTCCTGCTGCTGAAAACAGAAATGGAGGGCTCTGATGCTTGAGGTAAGGTTTTAAAGATTTAAATTAGTGACTCACCTTTCCTGGCAGGCCCTGGTCCAAGCTCCCGATCTTCCTGCTGCTGAAAACAGAAATGGAGGGCCCTGATGCTCGAGGTAAGTTTTGAAAGATTTAAATTATTGCACCATTTCTGTTTTCAGCAGCAGGCACAAAAGCAGAAAAAAGTGTGGTGAAAAAGTGTGGTATGTCTTAGGTCCCAGCCAAGGACATAACATAAACTGTCAATATATTGATGTTTCAAATTGACTGGGCTAGTTGATCTCTGATACATGTTTGTATTAACTCTGCATGAAGGCCATGTGTCACTCTGCATATGTCCTCTGCACTGTAAGCCATCTTCTGTGCAACCCACATGGCCTCTCCATGGTGTTCCAGAGAATGTGATATTATACACACGAGCCAGATTCTGTGATCCTGCAGTCGTAAGCTGGATGATGAACATTTGCCCCCACATTATTTACTGATGATTCGTTGGTGCAGGGTCACTGGATCTGCAGCACAATGAGGAGATGGAATAGACACTGTAGTGAAGGAAAGCTTTGCATGATGCTGTCTGGAATGTTGATGTTAGATCCTTCCATGCTACTAACAATCACAGGCTGTCTGTCTTGCCAGTGAGTACACAAGTATCTGGTGTGGCACAGTGACTCAGTGGTTAGCAATACTACCTCATAGCACCAGGGAATCGGGTTTGATTCCAGCCTTGGGTGACTGTGTTGAGTTTCCATCTTCTCTGTGTGGGTTTCCTCTGGGTGATCTGGTTTGCTCCCCCTGTCCAAAGATGTGCAGATTAGGTGGAATGACCATGCTAAATTGTCCATAGTGTTCAGGAATAAGCAGTCTAAGTGGATAAGCCATGGGAAATGCAGATTATAGGGATAAGGTGAGGTGGGTTTGGGTGGGATGCTCTTCAGAGGGATAGTGTGAACATGATGGGCTGAATGGCCTATTTCCGCACTGCAGTGATTCTATGATGTACATGTCCATCATTGTTTCTCCATCAAGTTCCTCATTTGAGTTCTCTGTAGCAGCACTCATCTACCACCTTGAAATCCAGTGAGTTACAAAAGAGCTTAACCTCATTTACTCAGATGACTCACCTGGTGCTGTCCAAATGTTACACTCATCTCTTGAGGCACATGCATTGTCAGCATGTAAGAAAGGTGCTGTAAGTGTTAGACAGGGGAGGCAGTGACATATGAAAATGTCACTGGACTATCAATCCAGAAATCAGGCTAATGCTCTAGAACATGAGTTCAAATCCCACAATGGTGAATGATGAAATTTGAGTTCAATAAAAAGCTGGAATAAAAAGTTAGCCCAATACTGACTCTTGTAGCCAATGTCAATAGTCATAAAAAAACTAATATCGTTTAGGGAAGGAATCTGCCATCCTTACCTAGTCTGGCCAGATGTGAGACCCGACCTACAGCAATATGGTTGACTATTAATGGCCCAATAAACCAATTGGGATGGATAATAAATTGCCAGTGATACCCTCATTCCATGAACAGAAACAATTGATGTGGGCCGTTAATGTACTGACTTTACTCTCTTTCCTCCTCTCAGGTTTTAGAGATTAGACAGGGGTGAGTTTTCAGTTTCTGAAAGTAAAAACTCAGAAGAGGAGGTTTGTATGAGGAAAATGGTGTTGGGATTGGAAGAGATTTACACTCAGCCTATCTGTGTTTTGTTCTTGACAGAAAACATTACAGGCTATTCTGGATATTGTGAAAGGGGATAAGGAAGGAAAATTTTGTTATTCTCATTTTTTTCAGCAAAGCTGGTGCCATGGATCCCATTGCAGCCAGCTCATGATGCAGAGAACCATCACCTTTAGACTCAGAGCTAATAGACATTCAGTTTACCCTAGTAGTTCTGCTTTTTGCCCATCTGTTGTGTGCTATTGCATTTCGCTGTGATTGTATTTGGATGATGCACCTGTTTCATGAAAAGCTGTAGATATCTGGAACCAGTGAGAAGAAGTGTGAATCAGCAGTACATGGGTGAGAATGAGGGTGAAGGGGAATATTTGGATGTTAGGTGTGAGTCCTGCGTAGAGGAAGTACTACTGCGTAAGTGATCAGGGTATAGTGCAGTGAATAGCATGAACGGTTGGTGTTATAGCAAATAGAAGCTGTCAAGTCAGGATTAACTCACTGCCATAGAGTCATAGTGTCATAGAGCGTGGAAACAGACTCTTCAATCCATGCCAACCAGATTTCCCAAACTGAACTAGTCCCATTTGCCTGCATTTGACCCATATCCCTCTAAATCTCTCTTATCCATGTACTTGTCCAAATGTCTTCTAAGTTTTGTAATTATACTTGCTTCAATCACTTCCTCTAATAGTTTGTTTCATATATGCACCACCCTCAATGTGACAAAGATGCCTCTCAGGTCCATTTTAATTCTCACCATCTCGTCTTTAACCTTTGCTTTCTAGTTTTTGACTCCTTTACCCTGGGGAAAAGACCTTGGCCAGTCACCTTAGCTATGCTCCTCATGATTTTGTGAACATCTATAAGGTCATCCCTCAGCCTCAGACACTCCAGAGAAAAAAACCCAGTCTATTCAGTGTCTCTCTATAACTCAAACCCTCCAGTACCAGCAACATCCTTGTAAGTTTCTTCTGTGCCTACTCCAGTTTAATAATATCCTTCTGACAAGAATTGTATGTAGTACACCAAATATGGCCTCACCAATGTCTTGTACAGCTGAAATGTGACATTCCAATTCCTATAATCAATACTCAGACCTATGAAAGCAAGTGTATTAAATACCTTCTAAACCCTCTTATCTATCGGTGACTCCACTTTCAAGGAACTTTGTATCTGCATCCTTCTGCCTCTCTGTTCGATTACACTCCCCATGGCAGTTGATTATGTGTGAGCTAATTCAATTTTTTTTTTGGTGCTGTTTCAATCCACTTTGATTCAGACTCCATGTCTAGATATTCCCAACCATCTGTTCCACTCATTCCAAAGGCGGTCACTAAGGGTGTCCTGGAACTTGGAGCCATGGTATCTCCCACCAATCTGCAACACTAATGCCTCCAACACTTCATCCATCATTACAGAATCCTATTGCTGCCCTTGTCTTTGCACTAACTTACTGTGCAGTAATAGTCTTAGAACATAGAACATAGAACAATACAGCACAGAACAGGCCCTTCGGCCCACGATGTTGTGCCGAACTTCTAACCTAGATTAAGTACCCATCCAAGTACCTGTCCAAATGCCGCTTAAAGGTCGCCAATGATTCCGACTCCACCACTCCCACGGGCAGCGCATTCCATGCCCCCACCACTCTCTGGGTAAAGAACCCACCCCTGACATCTCCCCTATACCTTCCACCCTTCACCTTAAATTTATGTCCCCTTGTAACACTCTGTTGTACCTGGGGAAAAAGTTTCTGACTGTCTACTCTATCTATTCCTCTGATCATCTTATAAACCTCTATCAAGTCACCCCTCATCCTTCGCCGTTCCAACGAGAAAAGGCCGAGAACTCTCAACCTATCCTCGTACGACTTCCTCTCCATTCCAGGCAACATCCTGGTAAATCTTCTCTGCACCCTCTCCAAAGCTTCCACATCTTTCCGAAAGTGAGGCGACCAGAACTGCACACAGTACTCCAACTGTGGCCTAACCAAAGTCCTGTACAGCTGCAACATCACTTCACGACTCTTGAACTCAATCCCTCTGCTAATGAACGATAATACTCCATAGACCTTCTTACAAACTCTATCCACCTGAGTGGCAACCTTCAAAGATCTATGTACATAGACCCCAAGATCCCTCTGTTCCTCCACCTGACTAAGAACCCTACCATTAACCCTGTATTCCGCATTCTTATTTGTTCTTCCAAAATGGACAACCTCACACTTGGCAGGGTTGACGGTTAGCCAGTTTTCTATCCAATTGGCCAAATTTCCCTCTATCCCATGCCTCCTGACTTTCCGCATAAGCCTACCATGGGGAACCTTATCAAATGCCTTACTAAAATCCATGTACACTACATCCACTGCTCTTCCCTCATCCACATGCTTGGTCACCTCCTCGAAGAATTCAATAAGACTTGTAAGGCAAGACCTACCCTTCACAAATCCGTGCTGGAATCTTGTGCAGTTCCACTTGAAGATACTGCCTGCTTTAAGAAAAGCATGCTGGCTAGACCACAGAGCCTACAAAGAATGTTGCCTGGGTTTTTTACTTTCTGCTGAAACATAGGCTGCATTCAGGAACAGAACATCAACACAGCAGGCAATCAGGTCATTACCACAAACCCACAGATGAGGTGGGTACCTGAGGTTTACATGTTGTCCACCTCAACCTGAATGGGTGTAGAGAGGTATTGATTGTAACTTGCACACCCAAAAATCAGGGTTAACCAAACTCTAACCCACTGTACATAATATATAAGGACTGATTTCCTAATTATCGCTATCAATTGAGACTTCCTGTCAGTCATGCACATTTGAAATATTGACTCCAATAAATACGTTCAAATTTAAAAGGATCCATCTGTCAGCATTTTCTGGTGCTCTGGTATTTTGAATGTCCTTTAATTGATCCTGCTTAAAAAGCACAATCTGATTGAAGTAAATTTGCCGAATTTTCAAATTGATGTCAATGTAATAATTGAAATTTACAATTGCCTTGTCCTTGTGCCTATGGTTTAAAAATTGTGCTTATAAGATGCTTATATATTCAACCATGTTAGTGGCTCTGGCTTCCAACATACAGATTGCACATGGCTAGCTGCAACTTGAAAGTAAACAGTCAGAAGGAGGGTAATACCTCCTGAGCATCACAAATGGGAGGCAAGTGTTTTTTAGACTGTAGCCTGCTGCATAACTCCAAATGTCTGAACAGGACATAATTCACAGGACTCTCACACTATATTGCCAAATGTAGCCAGGGAAATTTATGTGGAGACATTCTTCCATGACAGTGTGGAATTTCACTGCTGAGCCCATGATGTAACTAGACAATTCCTGGCATGACTTCAAGAAATTCTATACAAAGTTCCACCTGTAATGACAAGATATTAATTTGGGGTACAATTAAAAACAAAATCCTGTGGATGCAGAAAATCTGAAAACAAAAAGAGTGCAAGTTGGAAACACGTAATAGTCATAACAGTTTCTATAGAGAAACTGGAGTCAGTCCAACTTTCAGGAATAATAAATAAGGAAATGGAAATGGTTGTACCTCATATACTGAAGTGATAGTTGATCTTGTATAAAAATCTACTCTGTCTTCTGGTCAAAGAAATCATTCATTTTCCATATATCTCATGTATAGTGATGTTGGAAGGTATAGTCTTTGATGTGGCTGTTGCAAGAGCAAACAGATGGGAGAGAGTGGAGAAACATTACTTTGACAGGAGTATATAGGGCACTTTATTTCTTGATTCCAATTCAGCAGTACCAGGTTCCCATCGAAGGAAATAAATTCTCTGTACATGCCCTCTCGAAACTTTTTGACATTTTAAAAAAATCTTGGTTAGATCAATCCAAAATCTTCTCATCATAGGACAGTATTTCCTTTTTGCAGTCATTCCTCACAATTTAATCTTTTAATTCCTGGTATTGTTCCGCTGATTCCGTGCTGTTCCGCCTGCAAGACCAAAGGCACAGTGCCCATAACTGAACCAAAAATTCCTGTCTCTGTATGACTGAAGCCTCACTTCCAACCAAGATTACATTCTTTTAGCTTTTTTTTTGACATACTATTCCTTTAACTGAGATGATGGGATCTTGCCGTCTGGGAGCTTACGGTTAAGTTCATGCTGCTAAGTTTCTTTTCCTTAAACAGTCATAGAATCATCAAACCATGGAAAACATCCAATAAGTTCTGGAAAACAGGTGTAACAACACAAATACTTTGAGCATGCTTATATTTACAGGATAATTAAGTAGAAGTTAAAAGAACAATATAAATGCAGATATTAACATTAATAACCTTCGATTTTGTTTAAGAAAAGCAGAATTTTTTAAAAAAAATTCTATTTCAAGTTGTTATATTGGTGAATTGTCCACATGTTTGAAACATTAAAATGCAACACTTGAAAACCAGACCATTCAATTGAAGCCAAACGGTTGGCAGACCTAAACCCCTCCTCACACTACCCTAAAAGGTGCCACAGTAGAATTGCCAGTAAATCAGTTTAAAGTTGCAGTATCTTTTTAATGATTTTCATATAGCCTTAGATTACAAAACCAGAATATTCTTTAAACTTGTATGACGTTAAAAACATTTATTTGTCATCATCATTTATTTATGGTTTAATCTTATATTATGTTTCTGTCTGAAAAGGAATTGAAAGGCCTCTCCTGATGACTCATCTGGTTAAGCCAGTGAATAGCTGAACCGGGTTGATTCCTGGTCACTGCTGTGTTAGCTGATTCCAGCAGGATTGGCAGCAGATGGATTACAATTCAACCATTGTTTCCTGGGCTGGGAGGAGGAAAATCAGGATTCCTACTCTGAACTAATATCCAGTGACCCCTGCTGGAATTATCATGTTTGATTACTGGATCCAGCCAAGTTTAAGCTTCACTGTGATGATCCCAAAGTTAGAATAGGCTGCTGACATTCAGGGGGACATGTACATTCATGGTTGGAGCAGAAGGATAGTCAATAAAAATAGGCTAGTTCCTATAACAGGGTCCTTTCATAAAGCAGTTTTTACATTTTGAGATTATTCACTGTCAAAGCCCACACAGGAAGCATCACTTATTAAACAAGGATTTGAGCAACCTATTTGTGAAACTGCATAGGCAAGGAATTAGGGTGAAAGTAACTGGTACTTTCCATGTCACAGAATTGGACAATTGAAAGCCACAATTTCCTAGATTTTGTTTTGCATATCATTTGTGCTGACGACAAACACTTCTGCCATGTACTGGAACAGCCACACTGGCTGCAAAGCTCTACGGAGATGGCATTTCCACTTTGGGTGTGATATGGAAGTTGCTTCAAATTTATGGTAAGTTCATGGACCAATGAATGAAGGCCATGTAATAGCATGCTTTTTTTTTGCTTTCCAACTCAAAGTATTTTTTGAATTGTGTAAGAGTGGTGTCCTGGTGCAGTTCTCATGAACCAGTTGAAAATGGTTTATCATAAAAAGTAAGCAATTTCAATGAGGGCACCCAGACATCTACCTGTGACCAGCCTGATTTAAAATCACTGAAAATGGTTTCAAAAAGCTATGCTCAACCAATTAGTAATTACATAAGATCATAAGATATAGGATCTGAATTAGGTCATTTGGCCCATCAAGTCTACTTTGGCATTCGATTATGGCTGAAATGTTTCTCAACCCCATTCTCCTGTCTTCTCTGTAACCATCAATTCCCTTACTAATGAATAATATGTCTTAAATCCACTTGGTCTCCACAGTCTTCTGCAATAATTAATTCCAACTATTCACAACCCTCCAGCTGAAGGAATTTCTCCTCATCTCAGTTCTAAAGTTTCATTGTGATTCCTCCTCATCCTTATAAATTCCATCGAGTACAGACCTAGAGTCCTCAATTGCTCCCCATTGGACGTCCTTCATTGCTGATCATTCTTGTAAACGTCCTCTGGACCCCCTCTGGACCGTCTCCAGGACCTGCATATCCTTCCTTAGATATAGGGCCCAAAACTGCTCACAATATTCCAAATAAAGTCTGATCATAGCCTCATAGAGACTGAGCAGTACATCTCTGCTCTTGTATTTTAACTGTTTTCAAATTAATGCTAACACTGCATTTGTCTTCTGATTTGCCAACTGAAGCTGTATGTAACCTTCAGAGAATCCTGAACTAGGCCTTTCAAGTCCCTTTATGCTTCAGATTTCTGAAGCCATTCCCCATTTAGATACCTCTATCCTTCCCACTGAAGTGCACAACCTCACACTTTCACACATCGCATACCTTGTGCCACCTCTTTGCCCACTCTCCAAATCTGTCCAAGTCCTCCTGCAGCCTTGCTACTTGTTCAATATTACCTGCCCCTCCACCTATCATTGTGCCTTACATTACTATCCACTAGTTAGTCTTTTCCTAAATTACATAATTTTTAATTTAAAAAATCATTTAAAATGTACTAACTCCTGCCTGCTGTGCACAAAGAAAATGGTAATAATTTGAAATGTCTTTTCAGCGGGCAACCCCTGTATCTTTAGTAGCGTGCAGGGTGGGTGGGTGGTAGAAGGGTGGTATCAGGGAAGGGTGTGGGGGTGGTAGAAGGGTATTGCTGGCATTGCCAGATCTTGTGGGTGGGATTTGATTCAACAGATTTGAGGAAATTAAACTTGAGCTGAAAAGACTGTGGAATGTACACAATAAGTGGCTTTGAACATTCATCACCTTTGTTTTAAATTGCTGTTCATGCTAGTTCTGCCAAATTTACACAAATTACACAAGGCACTTGGTGCAAAACTCACAGAAATGTGCCCCAACATTACAAATTAAATGGTCAGAGTAGAGGGTTTTAATTTGGTTGCCTGTGCTCATATTCCAAATAAATACTTTTAAAAGCATAAGGATTGACACAACATCAGTATCATGTTTATTAGATAAAATGTGATTTGTAACATAGAATGTTACAGTGCAGTACAGGCCCTTCAGCCCTCGATGTTGCACCGACCTGTGAAAATAATCTGATGCCCATCTAACAACACCATTTCATAATTATCCATATGTACATCCAATGCCCATTTAAATGCCCTTAACGTCAGTGAGTCTACTACTGTTGCAGTCAGGCTGTTCCATGTCCCTACTCCTCTCTGAGTAAAGAAACTACCCTTAATATCTGTCCTAAATCTATCACCCCTCAATTTAAAGCTATATCCCCTTGTGTTAGCCTTCACCATCCAAGGAGAAAGGCTCTCACTGTCCATCCTATCTAATCCACCATACTGCTAGTGTTCTTGTTGTTACCTGCCAATGGTTTAGATCAATCTGCTGTCACCTGTTCTGATCTTTTCTAGTCTTCAGCTGCACCTTCTAGCTTCAGAGCTATTCAACCTTGTCATTTAAGAGCTTGGACTTCCTCAGCTTTGAATAACCAAGGCAAGTTTCTAACTATGGACTGAGATTTCCACAAATAAACTCTCTCACTGAGGTAATCTATTTCCTTAAACAAAAGTAAAATACTGTGGATGCTTGGAATCTGTAATGAAAACAAGAAATGCTAGAGAAACGCAGCTGGTCTGGCAGCAAAGATTTTGCTTCAGAACATAGTCCTTGGACTCAGCGTTAACTCTTTTTCTCTCTTCTGAGTTTTACCAATATTTACTGTTTATATAACTGAGTTTCTCAACTGCTCTGAACAATCTTTTCTTTTGCCCCGGGAGAAACTATTCTTACATTTAACTTGTGTCAGGTTTCCTTTGAACAAATTTCCTCCATCTAGCACCAGGTGTACATCATCAATCTGGCCCAGGAGGAGGTTGTCAAGGAGTGATTTACCATTCCATTTGATGGGACCACCTACTGCATCTGTCAGAACGCATGCAGTGCCACACTTGCAAGGAGGTGGTGCATGTAACGAGGAATTGCTTTTGCTACAAGGCCGCCAAGTCCACCCAGATGACTTCCTATCCCTCACCAATCTGCCTTATATCCTTCAAAGGGAGTCTCCACCAGCAGTCAATGGCATCAGAGCTGACAATGAGATCGGATGGGGAGAGCATCTGGTGGATGAAAAGTGCAAAGGAAGATGGGACGTAAAAACATCTGCCTCAACAGTTATCCTCATACAGCTTCCCTGAGTCTGTCATGCCCCAATGTAGCCCCAAACCCATCATGCTACCCCATTTCCTTATTTGGATTTCCATAACACCTTTGATAGGGTGTTGCATGGTGTGAGGGGCAAGGTAGTAGCATGGATAGAGGACTTTCTGACTGGTAGAAGGCAGAGAGGAGGGAAAAAGAGGGTTTTTTTCAGGATGGCAGCTGTCAACTAGAAGTCCATGTTGGGATTACAACTATTCACATTACACATTAATGAACTGAATGAAAGAACTGGGGCATTATTACTAAGTTTGTAAATGACACAAAGATAGGTGGAGGAACAGGTGGGGGTTGAGGAAGTGGGAGGCTGCAGAAGGACTTGAACAGGCTAGAAGAGTGGGTAAAGAAGTGGCAGATGGAATAGAATGTGCACTTTGATGGGAAGAATAGAGGCGTAGATTATTTTCTAAATGGGAAAGGCTTCAGAAATCTCAAGCATAAAGGGACTTGAGTGCCCCATTTCATGATTCTCTTAGGTTACATAAAGATTCAGTTGGCAGATAGGAAAGCAAATGCAATGTTGGCATTCATTTCAAAAGGGCTAGAATACAACAGCAGAGATGTACTACTGAGGCTGTGTAAGACCATGGTCAGACTCCATTTACAATATTATGAGTAGTTTTTGGCCCCGTATCTAAGGATGGATATACTGGCGCTGGAAGTGGTCCAGAGGAAGTTTACAAGAATGATCTCAGAAAGGAAGGGCTTACTGTAAGATTAGCAATTAAAGATGCTGGGTCTGTACTTGATGGAGTTCAGAAGGATGATAGGAGATCTCATTGAAACTTACAGAATCCTGAGAGACCTGGGGAGAGTGCATGTGAAAAAGATATTTCCACTAATGAGAGAGACAAGGACAGGTGGCCCTGGTGGCACCAGGTTTCTAAGTGCTTCATGAAGTCTAGAGGAGCTGGCTGATCCTCTCAGACAGTCCTCTAGAGACAAATCTCTGTGGCTGGACCAGCTGACCATGGAGATGCACAGGGTGTTCTACAATATTTGAGGGAACAAATGCACACGGGTCCTGGAGGAATGTTAAACAATCGGAGAGATGTTCCTCTCGTGGCTGAGAACTGTCACAGCTCTCCTACCAAAGAGAGGTCTTAAAATCTGGAACCTGGTCTTCCTCTTCAGCATGGATTACAGAATCTTTGCCAGTGTAGTATTGAAAAATGTGTTGCTGGAAAAACGCAGTAGGTCAGGCAGCATCAAAGGAGCAGGAGAATCGACGTTTCGGGTATAAGCCCTTCTTCAGGAATGAGGAGGGTGTGCCAAGCAGGCTATGATAAAAGGTAGGGAGGAGGGACTTGGGGGAGGGGCATTGGGAATGCGATAGGTGGAAGGAGGTTAAGGTGAGGGTGATAGGCTGGAGAGGGGGTGGGGGCGGAGGCGGAGAGGTCGGGAAGAAGATTGCACGTCAAGAAGGTAGTATTAAGACTCAAGATGCAGTTTGCTGACTGGATATGACTTCAGTGTATTGCTGCAGTGTGTCTAATTAAGTTTAATGGGTCCTGAAGGGGCCCCTTTGATTTGAGCTTCCTGTAGAGGAATGTTGTCAGGTTTGGCTCAGATGGGCTAGATGTGAAGGCAGTCCATGATGACCTTCTCCTGTGCATGGACTCAGTCAACCTGTTGAGGGTATGAGAGTATCACAAGGGATACCCTGTGACATCATCTATAATGATTGACTATGATAGGTATTCCAGGTCAATCCTGCTCAATCGGTGGCAGGTGGATTTGTGCCAGAGGAGATCTTGCACCTCATCATCGCCCTTACTTAGAAATCCATCTCAGCCCTGCTGAAGAGTCCTAGCTAGCAAAGCCAGCCTTCATCTACAGTGCTAGACAGGATCACTCTATGGGCTATTCTACAAGCTCCAGTGCTGGTCATGAACCAAATGATCACCACCATGTTGAGTTGTTCACTCAGTTAGTTTCTTCCTCCAGAGTTTGTCATAAAGGACACTCATGGAATTCTTCTGGGGCAAGAAGCTGTATTTCAGTTGCCGCTAAAGTTCTGAGTCTCTCTTTTAGAAAAGGGGTCAGTTGCTGTTGTGTATTTGCTGTCAGTTGGTGACTTTCTGGCTTCACATTCTATATTGATTATAATGAGGGCAGCCAGGTGGACCTCATAGAATATGAGTTCCCTGATTGGGGCTGTTAACCTGGTTCACCACCCTTTTTCAACAAAAAAAGAACAGAACTGTCAGACATCCTGTTCACTCTGAGGGAGCTGGATCACATCAAGGACTCTGCACGAGTAAATATAGAGTGACTTGGTGACAGGATACCAGCTTCTGTAGAATTATTTTATTACTTTTTACTGAACTTCCTCCTGGATAGCCATGTATTTCTTCCACTGGTTGCATGACTCACTTATAACATCCATAATGGTTAATGGATGTTCAAGGACCATTCCTTCCTAACACTTTAGGGAGTCAATTGTCTTTTACCACAGCCTGGTCTAGGTTTGAGACATTTTCGCCTCAAGCCAGAATTCTCCTCCATCAAGAGTAGTAGCTGTAGTTCCAGAATCATCTCTCAGGTATCTGTACCTCCACCAGTCTGGCTTTGAGTGGCTGATGTGCTAGATGATGGAAGAGTGGAATGGATGACAGCAACTTGCTGGGCTGGCATACGTTACTGGCCAGCAAATGGCCAAAGCCATCCAGAACCTTAAAACAGCGGCACTAACCCTGAGGGCACTCGTAGTGTCAAGGCAGCTCATGCATGCAGTGGACATTCATTTGAGCTGACTCCTGTCTGGCAGAATCACACACTGGCCGCAGACCCCATGACCTCCCATACAGACCTCACCGTACAATTTGAGTAATCTGTAGGAAATACCCTCCAAGTCTTCCCAGCTAGTCCATTGCAGTTTTCAGTTCAGACCTTTGTTGTACACTCTTCATTTCCTTTCCTATGTCTGCAATTTGGATATATCCTGGCATTAAATGGTAGTGCACTGCTAGTGTCTCTACCTCTGGGCCAGAAGAACCATGCAGGAATCCCAACTCAGGCTATGGTGGCCATTGACATGTGTCATAACAAGTCCAAATAAACTAATTGTAAAATAATTTTTAAAAAGGAAAATGGTGGCAAAACTCTACGCTAACCACAAGCTGTTGTGGTTCTGTTCGCCGAGCTGGAAGTTTTTGTTGCAAACGTTTCGTCCCCTGGCTAGGCGACATCATCAGTGCTTGGGAGCCTCCTGTGAAGCGCTTTTTTGATGTTTCCTCTGATGTTTGTAGTGGTCTGTCCCTGCCGCTTCCGGTTGTCAGTTTCAGCTGTCCGCTGTAGTGGTTGGTATATTGGGTCCAGGTCGATATGTTTGTTGATGGAATTTGTGGATGAATGCCATGCCATCCACAAACTCCATCAACAAACACATCGACCTGGACCCAATATACCAACCACTACAGCAGACAGCTGATACTGACAACCGGAAGCGGCAGGGACAGACCACTATAAACACCGGAGGAAACATCAAAGAAGCACTTCGCAGGAGGCTCCCAAGCACTGATGATGTCGCCTAGCCAGGGGACGAAACGTTTGCAACAAAAACTTCCAGCTCGGCGAACAGAACCACAACAACGAGCACCCGAGCTACAAATCTTCGCACAAACTTTAACCACAAGCTGTCAGTGGCTGTGCCGACAGAGTCCATTCCTATTCCTTCATGAGTGAGACTTCATATGGCTATTGCAGAATTGCCACATTGAGGTAGTTACTGATTCTGGTGAAGATGGTAACAGAAAACAAGGAATTGGGCGGCATGGAATCTGTGTTCGGTTATCATAGTATTTCCAAACAATAGGATGAAAGAAACACAGTTGCAATCAGTTAATGAATCTGTTACATTCAGGATCAAGTGGGACATATATATTGTAATCATTATTTGAACATGGCACGGAGTTAAAGAAATGACATTAAGCTGTATTTCTCGTTACAATCATTCTGAATGCCATGTTTCAATGTGCGTATTGTAACAAACAATGAAATGGTGTAAAGGCCCATAGTGAAAAAGCAACCTTCAGAATTAGAAACAAACAAAAAGGTAAGGGACAAATGTCTACAAAAGAAACTTCCTTTTGACGAGATACTGATTCATGAATTTTCAAATGCCCTATTCATACTCTTAACTCTGTGGAATGCTGCTACGTTTATGATGTAAATTTATTAAATGCAATGTTTCCATAAAACTAAATTTTGTTGCAATTAAAATATAAGTACGAAAGGCAAAGTTAAGAAATTATGTTATAAAGATAATTATAATAAAGTGTATGGGTATAATAGGATATAGGAAAAGCTATTCTTCAGTGTGTTTTTTGGAGCAGTATGGGATTTTGCACCAGCATGCCACTCAGAAAAGGAGAAGCCAAAGCCAAATTTTGGCTGAAAAAGCACTTTATTTATTTTGAAGTTCTATTTTACCTGAGATGATAGCAATCAGTCATTCTGGGAGTGCAATGCAAGAGAGCAGAATAACCTGTCACATGTGGGCGGCACGGTGGCACAGTGGTTAGCACTGCTGCCTCACAGCGCCAGAGACCCGGGTTCAATTTCCGCCTCAAGCGACTGACTGTGTGGAGTTTGTACATTCTCCCCGTGTCTGCGTGGGTTTCCTCCGGGTGCTCCGGTTTCCTCCCACCGTCCAAAGATGTGCAGGTCACGTGAATTGGCCATGCTAAATTGCCCGTAGTATTAGGTAAGGGGTAAATGTAGGGGTATGGGTGGGTTGCGCTTCGGCGGGCCCGTGTGGACATGTTGGGCCGAAGGGCCTGTTTCCACACTGTAAGTAATCTAATGTAGTGTAACTCCATTTCAGTTTGCCAATCATTTAGAAATTTGATAGATCTGGGTTTAACCCCAAGTTATGAACCCTTTGTCAACAGCCCCTCCAACACTGAAGAAATGGTGGCTTGGAATTCACAGATAGAATGCGTGTATATTAGCCTTGAAACCACATTCATACTTTACTGCATATGTACAATTCTTACTCTTCTGCTCGCAAAGGAGGGCCAAGGATTACTGGATAAACTTGATACTTTCTGACTGTTTTTACTGCGAACAGCAGAACCTTTTTTTAAATCAACTTGACATTAATAAATAATGAACTATCAGATTGCATTGAATTGTTTTCACTAACCTAAAAAAGCTGCCCATGAGATGCTTTGTTGGTAGTCGACTTCATAACTTTTGATTATGAAGTAAGATAACCTCATGAAAACAATTAAGACTGATGGAAAAATAAATATAAACTTTAAGTTTGCAGATTACTTCTCCTCTGTGAGTTGCTGTTAACATAAAAAAGGTTTTTTGTTTTCTTAAGCTGCAAATCATATCGCATGTTAAGTCACTGATCAAACCTCAGTCAACCAAGGAAAAGTACAAGAATCTATTCAAATCTCAAAGTGAGATAGCGTTCACTCAATGTTTAATAAGGTTAGTATTTAACGTTAGGCATCAGCAATCTGTCATCAAAGCCATCATCTAGACACCACATCTTCCCTGAATTTGCATGGAATAAATGTATTAACACTGACTGCCAAGAACATCTCAACATAGAGGCATATGTAACTTATTTTCCTGACAAAAACAAGATGATACTATCATTTGAGTGCAATGCTTAAAATAGTTTTCCTTGTGAGAATGGTTATTTTTTCTGGCAAACTTCAATTAACTTTCACTCTAGTGTTATTGTAGTTAAGCGCCTGAGGCTGGATAAACTTTGAGTTAATGACAGAATTTCAAGAGGATGGAATCTACATTGTGTAAGGAATCTCTTGGACTAAGTTATAAATAGGAAATTTATAAAATTGTTATGTTTGGGACTGTATCTTTAATTCAAGGTAAAGATGGAAGACTCGTGTCGCCTGCTCTGAATTCTGCTGAAAACAAGCTTGGGTGGCTTTGCTCTTAGAAGATGCTCGAGTAGTTTTACTGAGAGGAAGGTGCACACACATAACCAATGACCACACAACTCTATTGATGGTAGATAAACTGTACAGGATGCTAGAATGTCAGATTTTGTAAGTGGTTATACTTTCATTGGTCTAGTAATTCCAATTATAGAATACAGATGGGCTGTGAGAGGGGAATGTCCATAGGAAGCTACGATAAGATTAGATGACAGATTTCCTAAAAATAATTACTGGACCTCAAAGTTAGGGTCGGTCTGCAAGAATCTGAGAAAGAGAGAGAGAAATCTGAGAAAACAGAGGCAGCAAGTCACTATTGTTCACTGTGCACAGTCTGGGTAGGAAATCACACTTAGATTGAAGTAACCAAGGTCATACGAAGCTGGAAAATTTCCTTAGCTTTGGCTTAAAGGGAGGGATCTCCAGTGTAACATAACTTCTCTCGTTGTTCCATACTGAAGTCTATAATTTTGCTATCATTCCAGTTCATCTCCTTTGCATCTTCTTCAAAGCTTTGTGAATCTTCTTAAATTGGGTGCCAAGAATTGGACACAATACTCGAGCTATTATCCAAATGGTGTTCTATACAGGTTTAACTTATCTTTCTTGCATTAGTACTGTGTGCCTCTGTTTGTAAAGCCAAGGATCCTATTACATTTTTTTTTAAAAACCTTATCAACTTACCTTATCGCCGTCATAGTGCCAGGTTGTAACAAGTAATTCAGGTTTGAATATGTTATGTCAGCAGAGAAGTTGCAGAATAGCTAAATCATTCTGTATCTTTACAGTTCATCATTTTTTTTCTGCTTTCCACAGCAGCCAGATTTTAGTCAGCCAAAGATTCACTAATTTATGAAAGTATAGCTGTTATAATATAATTCTGAAAAACAAAAAGGTGATAAATCAAAGGAACAGATTTGTTATCTGACAAATAAAGTCTGCTGGTTAATATTTCTGACAGGCCAAGTAGACAATCTCTCGACAATGAACTATTGATAATGAATTTAAAAATGCTGCTTTTTGTAGATTGAATGCATTTCCACTGTAATACCCACGTAATGTAATTCCTTTGAAAGAAAATAAACTCCACAAAGCTTGTTTAAAAACAAGGGGTGAAATTTCTATCATAGACAAGGTAGTGAAGAGTATTGCATTATTTTGAGACCAAGGTTGAGATGAGATCAGGCATGACTGTATAAAATGGTGTGACAGGCTCGAGCAGCTGAAATGTCTACTCCTGTTCATAGTTCTAATGTTCTTCAATTTTACCGTTCTTCTCTTCTGTCCATAATGGAGATGTTCTTTTTGAAGTCTTTTTTTTCTCTTTAAAAATCGGAAGTGATGTGCTTTCCCAAACCCTGTTTGCAAAATCTATCTAGAAATGACCCACAGAAAATTCTCTAGGCTTCAGGCAAAGTAGGGTTGATTTATCTATTCAAAATTCCAGGAAATGGTGCATAACACATGTTCACTCATACATGTATCTAAGGAAGAAAGAAAGAGAAAGGACAAAGGAGAAGTTACAAATTACTTAAAATCAACATTAGTTCACATGAATTAGAGTCATTCAGGACTTCCAATTGACAGTGTAAGGAAGGCCCTTTCACTGGTCAGATGTGGTCAAATTGCAGCAGTTGTAAACTGCGAATTACTTTAAGTTGCAGGTGAAATAACCTGCACAGGATTCTTTTTAAAAGAGATTGAGATCAGGAGCAGGTGTTAGGTAAGCCTGGAAATGCTTATGATGTCAAAACAGGAAGTGCTGGAGAAACTCAACAGGTTTGGCAACATCTGTGAAGAAAAAAACAGAGTTAATGTTTTGATTTTTAGATATCTTTTTTCACAACTTAAAGTGGTTAGAAAATTGCATTTTTTATGTTGTGGGGGAGAAAATGGATACCCAAAACAAAGGGATTGTTACTGGTGGTGAAGAGAAGATAGAAATGCAAAAAAAGCATATGAATGAAGGTGTGGAAAGGCAAAAATAGGTCTGCTCTCTCAGAGCAAAATCAAGAAGACACAAAGATACAGCAGCGTGTGTATCCGATTATTTGGGCAATAGTGTGGATTCAAGATGCTTACAGTTGTTGAAATCAATATTAAGTCCTAGTGGCTAAAATGTTTCTAAATGGAAGACCAAGTCTTGTTCCTTAAGCTTGTGTGTTGTGCTTTGTTGGAAAAAATGTTAATATGAGAACAAGATGGTTTATTGAAATCGCATACAAGTGAGAAGTCAGAGTTATTCTATGGGTAGAATATTAAGTTTGGTCTCACCAATATAAAGGAGAATGTGATTGGTGGTGGCATCCTGCTGGAGGTGGTGGAAATAGTGGGGATCATCCTTTGAATGTGGAGACTAGTGGGGTAGAAAGTGAGATCAAGAGGAATCCTACCATCACTCTGGAAGGAAGGAAAGAGATGAAGGCAGAAGTGCAGGAGATAGATCAGGTATGGTTGAGAGTTCAAAGTGTGTTGCTGGAAAAGCACAGCAGGACAGGCAACATCCAAGGAGCAGGAGAATCATCGTTTGGGGCATAAGCCCTTTGTCAGGGATGAGGCTTGTGAGCCAAGGGGGTAGAGATTTCCTTGTAAAGAGACGAGGAGAACTTCTTCAAGGTCGGCATCTTTGGAAGAGGCTTCGCAGTAACGTTAAAAGCAACTAGGAGAAAGTGAGGACTGCAGATGCTGGAGATCAGAGACAAAGAGTGTGGTGCCAGAAAAGCACAGCAGGTCAGGCAGCATCTGAGGAACAGGAGAATCGATGTTTCAGACATAAGCCTCATTCCTGATGAAGGGCTTATAAGCCAAGAGAGTAGAGAGTTCTGTCAACCATGGTAGGGGTGGGATTGGGAGTGGTGTGGGAGAAGATGGAGAACAGGAAGGGAAGAAGAAGGACATGTGGAAGGACATTGATAAGACAGATGCAAAACAGAGTGAGAAACTGAGAACAGAATGGACTCCTTACAGGAAGCAAGGTTGTGAGGAGATGTACTCAAGATAACTGTGGGAGTTGGAAGGTTTGTAGTGGATATTCCTAGAAATAGAAACAGAGAAGTCGAGGAAGGGAAGGGAAGTGTCAGAGATGGACCTTTTGGACCAAAACTGATTAAAGTTTCCAATTCTGAATCAAGGAGATCAAGAAGAAACACCACTGACATCATCGATGTATCAGAGAAAGAGTTGTGGGCGGGGACCCAATTAGAATTGAAACAAAGGATTTCTACATACCTCACAAAGAGATAGGCATAACTGGGACCTATGTGGGTAGCCATGGCCACCCTTTGACTTGGAGAAAGTGAGATGAGTTAAAGGAGAAGTTGCTCAAAGTGAGAATGAGCTCAGCCAGGCAGAGGATGGTAGTTGGACACTGTTCACGCCTCTTTTCAAGCAGGAACAGGAGAACCTTTCGACCATCCTGATGGGGAAATGAATGTGCAAAGAGATTGTACATCCATGATGAAGAGGACTATGAGGTGGGAAGGAGTAGAGGGGAAGATGAGATAAAGTTCTGGAAATAACAGCTTGATGTTCAGTGATAGGATTTTGATCTGTGGGAAGGGAAGAGGAAGTGACTGAAAGCTGGCGCTCAGCCAATGCAAGGTACAGGTTAGCATGCCAGAGGAGCACAGCTACACATTGATCAGCAGGTTTGTGAACAAAGTCAGGGTTAGACCTGAGGGAACAGTAAACTCAGAGGATTGGAGTGGACAGGTTAAAGTGGATGAGGGGAGCAGAGAGATGAAGGCAGCCAATGTCACAATGGCAATTTTCAAAGAAGAGATGAAGCACCTGTAAAAGGCCAGAATGGGGTGGATCAGGTACAGGGTGAGTATAGAAGATGGGTGTCAGGGTCTGTGTGGCAGAGAGAAGACTCAAAGAAATTGGCATGGATGGATGCAAAGATGACAGAAGAAGAGTTGAGCATTATGTTGTGTTCAAGATTAATTGAGGTGGAGACATAAAGTACAAAACAAAGAACTTTGCTGAATGCAGATCATTCAGCATCCTTGAAAAGGCAGTCAGAGGATGTAATGAATAGACTGCAAGAAGTTGGATCACATGAAGGGATGGATTTGGAAGAATGGGGAAGGGTGATGGAATACAGAGAGGCTTGGGTATGCTTAAGTTTCTGGAGTTGATGTTCCTTAACCCATGAAAGGAAGAGAAATACTTTCTTAAAGTCTCAAATGAGATAAATAAATTAAATGGAACGTGGGACTGAGATTGCTTTGAGATAACATGTGCCAGTGTTGATGGAGAGAGAGCTCATGGCACTCAGTGTCAACAGAGCATTGTATGTCTCAAAGAATCACAATAGTGTGGAAGCAGCTATTCTACCCATCAAATCCATACAGACCCTCCGAAGAGAATACCTCCCCCCACCGTATCCCTGTATTTCCCATGGCTGATCCACCTAGCCTGCATATCTTTGGAGACTATTGGTAATTTAATATGGCCAATCCACCTAACCTGCACATCTTTGGACTGTGGGAGGAAACCAGAGCAACGAAAGAAACCCACACAGGGAGAAAGTGCAAACTCCACACAGACAATGGCCCATGGCAAGAATTGAATTCAGGTCCATAGTGGTCTGAGGCAGCAGTGCTAACCACTAAGCCACCCTGCCATCTCAAAGATGCCTGTGATCTTGGGTGGATTTGAAACATGAAGAATGAAACTTCATTTGGAATCTTTGAGTGGTAAGGTGGAGTTGGAGACAGTCACTGATGAAGAAGATGTGACCTGCGAAAGCAGGTTTTGGCAAACACTTTATCGCACACTAGCAGGGAGATAGAAAATAATGATGGTGAACAAACCAAAAGATTCAAATGGAAGTCCTGTTGGGGAAGAACAGAGCTTCTTCAAGGTGGGTATACCAGGAAGAGAAGTGGCAGTGAATTAGATATTAAAATATAAGCAAAAAAAACTGCAGAATCTGGAAATCTGAAATAAAAACAGCAAGTGCTGGAGAAATGCAGCAGTCTACACTTAGTGACAGGAGCCTGAGCTTTTGTTCCAAAATAAATGTTAACTGTCATCTTCTTGTGCTGCCATAGAAACTGAAGCATGGATTCATTATAATTATAATCATATAGTTTTCTACCACTTCTGTACTGGGAAAGGTAGGCACAAAGCTCTGCATAAAGTCTTGTGCCAAATTTGTGCTTTTCTTTGATGTTGACGATGGTTCTTTGGCAGGCATCCCAATGCACTAAGAACATTATTTTGTAAATTCATCAGCCAATTGGCACATGCATTCACCTTGTTGCAGATTAATCATGCCAGGCAACTGATGGTGTGTTTTTTTTGTCAGAGGATGGGGGCTCTAGTCATAGCCTGGAAAGCTGAACGCAACCTCACTCCTAAATCCCAGACCATTTGGATGACCCATCTGGCTGCAATCGAGCTGCCCTTGAAACTTCAATTCCTTTTTAAAAGGTGAATGCCCACCTCCAGAAGCTGCCTTCCAAGCTAGCAGTTCTTCAGTTTCAGCAACACCATTAGTTGTGATAGGATGCATTGATGTACACCATTGTCAGAACAAGGCCAGTGGGCTTGGGGTTCCCAGAAACTAATTCTGAAGGTCCTGTGGCTGCCATCCAGATTGTGGGGGCTTCACTGCAGTAAAAGGGAGGCTTTTAGATTCCTGGATCATTGGGACTATTTTCAGGGAAGGTGGAAAGTACAAATGGGACAGTCTGCATTTGAACCACATTTAGACAAACATCCTTGCAGGGAGTTAGCTAGTGCTGTTGGGAGGAGTTTAAAACAAGTATGACAGGGAGAGGGGACACAGAATATTAATGAAATAGAGACACATCATGCTAAAGCAAAGGAAGCAAGTCACAATGAGTTTAGCTATGTTGAGTGTCAAGAGAGTAAGGCAAGGCTGGATTGTCTTTAATGCTAAGAGTGTAATAGGTAAGACTGATGAATTAATGGCATGGATTGACACATGCAAATATGATATTGTTGCTATGACAGCCACATGGTTTAGGGAAGGGGGTGGACTGGCAACTCAACATTCTGGGATATAGGGTCTTTAGGTGATAAAGAGGTGTAAAAAGGGTGGTAGTATAGCACTATTAATTAAGAAATCAATTACTTCAAGAAGAGGAGATGGTATCTTGGATGGGTCCTCAAATGAGGCTTTGTGGTAGAACTTTGGAATGTTAAGGGGGCAGCCACTTTACTGGGAGTGTATTATAGGCCCCTAAAGAGTCAGCGAGAAATAGAGGAGCAAATACTTAGGCAGTTCACTGAGGTATGTTAGGTAATAATCAAGTAGTTATACGAGAGGATTTCAACTTTCCCAACATAAATTGGGGCAGTCCTAGTGTTAAGGATTTAGAGGGGGAAGATTTCTTGAAATGTATTGGGGAATGTTTTGTATCAATATGTAGAAGGTCCAACACGCGATGGTGCAGGATCTTGTTCTGGGGAAGAAGCCGGACAAATGTTCAATGCAGTGGTGGAGCAACATGTTCATGATAGTGACCACAACATGGTATGGTTCAAAGGAAATAAATGGCTGCAAAAGATGGCTTTAGATTAGGGGAAGGCAGATTGTGTTACAATAAAGCAGGACTTGGCCACAGTAGACTGGCCACAGCTCCTTGCGGGTAAGTCTACAGTGGAGCAATGGAAGGCATTCAAAAAGGAGTTGGGGAGAGTACTGGTCTCTGTAGGAGCAATAAGTTCAGAGAACTCTGGGTGTCTAGGACAATTATGGACTGAATAGAGAAGAAGAGAAGAGTTTTTAGCAAGACCAATTTAGCAATTCAGCTGCGGTCCTCGAGGAACACAGGAAGGACAGGAGGTAAATTACAAAAGCAATTAGAATAACAAAAAGGGGGCATGAAAAAGGATTTGTGAACAGGTTTAGGGAGAATCCTAAGATATTTTATAAATACATTAAAGGGAAAGAGTAGGGCCCATTAGGGACCAAGGCAGCAGCCTGTGTGTGAAGTTGCAAGATATTAGAATGGTGTTGAATGAATACTTAGAACATAGAGTATAGAATTTAACACAGTATAGGCCCTTCAGCGCTTGATGTTCTGCTGAACTTTCATCCTACTCTATGATCAAACTAACATACATACCCTTCATTTTACAATCCATGTGTCTAACCAAGAGTCGCTTAAATGTCCCTAATGTATCTGACTACCACTGCTGCCAGTCCATTCCACACACCCACCACATTCTGTGTAAAGAACCTACCTCTGACATCTCCCTCTAATCTTCCTCCAATCATTAAAATGATACCCCTTCGTGAAAGCCATTTCTGCCCTGGGAAAAACTCTCTGGCTATCCACTCTCTCCATATCTCTCATCATCTTATACACTTCTATTAAGTAATTTCTCATGATTCTTTGCTCCAATGAGAAAAGCCCCAGCTCTCTCAACCTTTCTTCATAAGACATGCCCTCCAATCTAGGCAGCATCCTGGCAAATCTCCTCTGCACCCTCTCTAAAACTTCTATGTCCTCCCTATGATGAGGTGACGCGAACTGAACACAATATTCCAAGTGTGGTCTAACCATGGCTTAAAAGAGCTGCAGCAAAACCTCACGGCTCTTAAACTCAATCCCCCTGCTAATGAAAGTCAACACACTATACGCCTTCTTAACAACCCTTTCAAGTTGGGTGGAAACTTTGAGGGATCTATGGATGTAGACCCCAAGATCCCTGTGTTCCTCCACATTGCCAAGAATCCTGCCTTTAACCCTGTAATCTGCATTCAAATTCGACCTTCCAAAGTGAATCACTTCACACTTTTCTAGGTTGAACTCCATCTGCCACTTCTCAGCCCAGCTCTGCATTGTGACAATATCCGGTTGCAACTTACAACAGCCCTCCACACTATCCACAACTCCAACAACCCTTGTGTCATCAGCAAACTTACTAAACCACCCTTCCACTTCCTCATCAAAGTCATTTATAAAAAACCATAAAGAGCAGAGCTCCCAGAACAGATCCCTGTGGAACACCATTGGTCACGGAGCTCTATTCTGAATACTTTCCATTTACTATCACCCTCTGCCTTCTATGGGCCAGCCAATTCTGCAACCAACCAACCAAATTTTCTTGTATCTCATGCCTCCTTACTGTCTGAATGAGCCTGCCATGGGGAACCTTATCAAACGCCTCGCTAAAATCTATATTCACCACATTCACTGCTCCACCTTTATCAATGTGTTTCATCACATCCTCAAAGAATTCAATAAGGTTTGTGAGGCATGACCTGCCCCACACAAAGCCATGCTACTGTCTCTAATCAAACAATGCATTTCCAAATGATCATAAACACTCAGAAACCTCTCCAATAATTTGCCCACGATTGACATAAGACTGACTGATCTGTAATTCCCAGGGTTATCCATATTCCCTTTCTTGAACAAGGGAATAACATTTGCCACCCTCCAAACCATCTGGCACTACTCCAGTGGACAGTCCAGTTGCAAAGATCATAGCCAAAGGTGCAGCAATCTCTTCCCTTGTTTTCTATAGTAACCTTGGGCATATCCCGGCTGGTCCAGGGGACTTATCTATCCTCATGTTTTTCAAAATTTCCAGCACATCCGCCTTCTTAACATCAACCTGTTCGAGCATATCAGCTTGTTTCACACTGTCCTCAAAAATGATAAGGTTCCTCTCACTGATGAATACTGAAGCAAAGTGTTCATTAAGGACCTTCCCTACCTCCTCTGACTCCAGGCATAAATTCCCTCCATTATCCCTGATCGGCCCTACCCTCACTCTGGCCATCCTCCTGTTCCTCATGTAAATGTAGAATGCCTTAGGGTTTTCCTTAATCCTACCTGCTAAAGCTTTTTCATGCCCCCTTCTAGCTCTCCTAAATCCATTCTTCAGTTCCTTCCTGGCTACATTGTAACCCTCTAGAGTCCTGTCAGATCCTTGCCTCTTCAACCTTAAGTAAGCTTCCTTCATCCTCTTGACTAGATGTTCCACATCTCTTGTCACCCGAGGTTCCTTCACCCTATCATCCCTTCCTTGTCTCAATGGAACAAATATATCTGACTTGCATTTCCCTGAGAATATCTGTTCCCAATTTATGCTGCACCATTCCTGCCGAGTAGCATTGTAATTCCTCCTCCCCCAATTAAATACTTTCCCATACCAACTGCTCCTATCACTCTCCATGACTATAGTAAATGTCAGGGAGTTGTGATCACCATCACCATAATGCTCTCCCATAGGGAGATCTGACAGCTGACCTGGTTCATTGCCAAGCATCAAACCCAATATGGCCTCCCCGCTAATCAGTCAAAGAAAGCACCATCCACATCAATCCAAGATCCTTTTGTCGGTAGCAAGGGAGAACCACTGTTTCTGCCCAGTACTCTTCAGTCTTCAGTCTGGAAAGGAGAACATAGATACAGAATTCAGGAAAAGGGACTGTGAGGAACTTGCACAGCTGAAGTAGGAAATGGCAGCTATTGGAGGCTCTGCCAGGCTTAAAAAAGGAAAGATCCCCTGGCCTAGATGAATATACTTTATTCATAAATACTTTGATGATCTATACAACTGGACATGCCAAACATATGTAAACATTCCATTTGTTTGCATACTGAAACAGAGTAATCATTCCTATTTACAGGTCGGTACGATTAGCTGAGGCGTCAGCAGAGCCCAAATGACTGCGTGGGCCCCCTGTTCTTCTTTAGGCAGGCAGACGTTACACGGTGGTCTTTCCCAAGCTTCAGCGCATCCCTCAACACGTGGTCCTGGACCTTGGAATGTGCCAGTCTGCAGCACTCAGTCGGGGTCAACTCCTTCAGCTGGAAGATCAACAGGTTTCAGACCACCCAGAGAGCGTCCTTCACCGAGTTGATGATCCTTCAGGCACAGTTGATGTTCGTCTTGGTGTGCGTCCCAGGGAACAGGCAGTAGAGCACGGAGTCCCGCGTCACGGTGCTGCTCGGGACGAACCTCGACATTCTGCATTCCTCTCCAGACTTCTTCTGCGTAGGCACATTTCAGAAGGAGGTGTGTGACAGTTTCGACCCCTCCCCACAGCCGCTTCGAGGGCAGCGTGTGGTGCGGCTGAGAGTCCGGGTGTGCATAAAGGATCACACAGGCAGGGCCATTCTCACCACCAGCCAAGCCATGTCTTGGTGCTTGTTGGAAAGTTCTGGCGATGAGGCATTCTGCCAAATGGCTTTGATAGTTTGCACAGGGAACCGCTCGATAGGATCCACCCTCTCCTTTTCCCGAAGGGTCTCAAGGACAGTACGTGCTGACCGCTTCCTCATGGACTTGTGGTCAAAGGTGTTTTTCTTCATAAACTTCTCCACGAAGGACAGGTGATACGGAACGGTCCAACTACTTGGAGCGTTCCGTGGCAGCGAGGCCAGGCCCATCCTTCGCAACACCGGGGACAGGTAGAACCTCAGTACGTAGTGACACTTGGTGTTTGCGTACCGGGGATCCACGCACAGCTTGATGCAGCCACACACAAAGGTAGCCATCAGGGTGAGGGTGGCATTGGGTGTATTTTTACCCCCGTTGCCCAGATCTTTATACAGTGAGTCCCTTCGGACCCGGTCCATCTTTGACCTCCATATAAATTGGAAGATGGCC
>NC_057711.1:52632853-52636965 GCF_004010195.1 Chiloscyllium plagiosum
CAATTTCTGATTTCCTCCCTCTCCCCCTTCTGCTTGCAGATGAGAGTGATGCTGCCTTTCCTCATGGATTCACTCATGGTACCTGCCCGAAGCATACTGACATACACCTCCAGCAGGTCCTGGCCAATCAAGTCCCACAGAGCAGAATAGAGCTCAACCGGTAAGCCATTGCTTCCGGGAGTTTTATTCTTTTTGAAAGACTCGAGGGCCTTGGTCAGCTCGTCCAGAGATAGCGGCTGGTCCAGCCTCTCGCGTGTTCTGTCGTCTAAGACCTCCGTGATAGAGGACAGGAACAACTGGGAGGCCGTGCTGTCGTCATACAGACTGGCATTGAAGGATTTACTGATCCACGTGACGTCAGCCTGAGATGATGTTATGGAGCCATCTTCTTCCTTCAGGCTGCTGAGCTCAGAGCTCTCTTTGTGCACCTTCTGGAAGAAGAAACGTGAGCACGTCTCGTCCTGCTCCACCGAGCGGACCCTGGACCAGAAGATTATCTTGGAGGCCTTCGAGGCAAAGATCGAGGCTTGCTGGCCTTTCACCTCCTTGAGTTCCTCCGTGACATCCACCCCCATCGTCTGCAGCAGGAGCAGGTTCTGCATAGTTTCCTGGAGCTGGGACAGTTTTCCCCGCCTCTCTCTCGCCTCCTGAACACCTTTGAGGATGAAGAACCTCTTGATGTTCCTTTTTACTGTTTCCCACCAGTCCGCTAGGGTCTCAAAGAGGGGCTTCACAGTTCTTCAACCTGTGTAGTCCCTCTTGAGCTCCCCAGTGTTTTCCGGGGTCAACAGCTTTGTGTTCAGCTTCCACGTTCCCTTACCAGCCCGCTGTTCATCCTGTAGGTGACAGTCGGCCAGCAGGAGGCAGTGGTCAGAGAAGAACACCGGCTTCATGTCGGTGGATCTGACCGAGAGCGTTCGGGACACAAACAGGTAATCTATCCTTGAGCGGATAGACCCGTCTGCCCGTGACCAGGTGTATTTACGCTGCGCTCCGTCTGCAGGGGTGCTGAAGACGTCGTGCAGCTTGGCATCTTTTACCGTGTCCATCAGGGCTCTGGATGTGGCGTCCAATTTACTATCCCCCCCCCGCTGGATCGTCCATCTGCATCAATGATACAGTTGAAGTTTCCGGCCTGGACGTAGCCAGCAACAGTGGAAGCTACTGCAGGACGGCCAACCGTTCATTCTTAACCACTGGGGCGTACACATTAATCAGGCTCAGGGGAGCATTCCTATACATGACGTTGGCGACGAATCCGCAGCACTCCAGCAAAATCTTCTTCACGAACACCGTCCGATCGACCAGTGTGTGCTCCTCCACCTTCTTCACGGTCACTCTGACTGTGTTGCGAATGCCCTGACCTGGGCTGCGAGCGGCTGCTGAGGCCATTGCTCTGAGGTTGGCTGGTACCTGAATTGGCGTTAGGCCGAAGCCATCATAAAGATCCACCAAGAGCAGGTCAGCACAAGGAAACGATCTTCCAACGTCCAATCACAATCCAGCAATGGTCTCCAGCAGCTCCGACAACTCGCAACACGATCCTCGTGGTTTAGATTACTTACAGTGTGGAAACAGGCCCTTCGGCCCAACAAGAACGATCTTCCAACGTCCAATCACAATCCAGCAATGGTCTCCAGCAGCTCCGACAACTCGCAACACGATCCTCGTGGTTTCTCCCCTGCCAGCACATGTCCGCTGCGTTGAACCTGCAGCACTCGAGCAGAATCTCTTCCTCTGGTCCTCAGGAACTATACATATTCCGAGGTGAGGTAGGAAAATGCAGGGGCTCTGACTCAAATTTTAATTCCTCTTTGCCATGGAGAAGTCCCAGAGGACTGGAGGACAGCTAAGGTGGTTCCACTTTTCAAAAAGGGTGGTAGAGATGAACCAGGAAATTACAGACCAGGGAGTCTCATGTCATTGGTAGGAAAACAATTGGAGAAACTTCTGAAGGAGTGAATTAATACCCACTTGGAAAGGCATGAATTAATTAGGGATAGTCAGCCTGGCTTTGTCAGAGAGAGTTCATGCCTGATAAATTTGTTAGAATGTTTTGAAAATATGATCAAGTGTGTAGATAACAGAAGTTCATTAAATGTTGTTTATATGGATTTTAGCAAAGCTTTTTACAAGGTTCTACATGGGAGACTGATTGAGAAGGTCAAAATTCATGAAATTCAGGGAAACTTAGCAAAATGGATCAGAAACTGGCTTAGTAATATGACACAAAGCGTACTGGTCGAAGGCTGTTATATTGACTGGAGGCTGGCATCCAGTGACGTATCACATGGATCAGATACTGGGACCCTTGTTTGTTATATATATATTAATGATTATAGAAGAAAATCTAGGGGGAAGGTTAAACAAATTTCCAGATGACGCCAAGATTGGTAGAGTGATTAATCACAAAGAAGATTTCAGTTACAGGTCTATGTAAATGGGTTGATCAGATGGCAGAGTAGTGGCAGAAGGTATTTAACTCTGAAAAATGTGAGGTGATGCACTTTGGATGAAGAAACAAAATGAGAGAGTATTTAATAATGGCAAGACACTGGGTAACTTAGAGGAATAGAGAGATCGAGGGGGAATTGTTCACAGATCTCTGATGTTAGCAAAGCATGTGAACAGGATAGTTAAGAAGGCATATGGGACACTTGCTTTCATCAGTGATGGCATAAAGTATAAGAACAAGGAGGTAATGCTGGGGTTGTACAGAGCATTGTTTCAGCCACAGCTGGAGTCCTATTACAGTTCTGGTCACTTCACTACAGAAAGAATATGATAACACTAGAGGGGATACAGAGGAGGTTCATCAAAGTGTTGCCAGAGATGGCACAATTGAGATATAAGGAGAGGCTAGGTGGGCTTGGATCATTTTTTCTAGTGTGGAGGAGTCTGAGAGGGGACATGATTGAGATTATGAGGGGTATGGACAGGGCGGATAGAGAACAGCTGTTCCTTTTAAGGGGTCAATCATGAGAGGGCATAGTTTTAGAGTAAGGGTCAGGCAATTGAGAGGGGATTCGGGAGAAAACTTTTTCACTCGGCAGGTGGGGGGAATCCAGAATACACGGCTTGAGAAAGTAGTGGAGGCAGCAAACCCTCCAACTGTAAAACTATTTGGATGAGAACTTCAAATATCATAACCTTCAAGGAAATGGTATAAGTGCAAAAACTTGGGTCCTTTTTAGGGTAGTTATATCAGTGCAGACTCGGTGGACCAAAAGGCTTTTTCTGGGCTGCATGAATCCATGAGTCAATGAGCCATAGTGTTTGTCATTAGCTGAGCACCAAACCCCAAACCCACCCCCATCCTGCAGAGCTACACAGGCAGGCTCCTGTGTGGTTTCTCCATGTGGTAGAAGGCCCACCCACACTGGTAAAATGTCGATGGCAGCTAGCAGAGTAACTTCATTGATGACATAGCTGTGGTAATTGGCCAACCGCGGAAAAACAGGGAGTGCACCACTCCCCACCTCTTCCTCCTCTACATTGATGACTGTATTGGCGCCACCTCGTGCTCCCGCGAGGAGTTTGAGCAATTCATCAACTTCACCAACACATTCCACCCTGACCTTAAATTTACCTGGACCATCTCTGACACCTCCCTCCACTTCCTGGACCTCTCCATCTCCATTAATGACGACCGACTTGACACTGACATTTTTTACAAACCCACCGACTCCCACAGCTACCTGGATTACACCTCTTCCCACCCTACCTCTTGCAAAAATACCATCCCGTATTCCCAATTCCTCCGCATCAACTGTATCTGCTCCCAGGAGGACCAGTTCTACCACAAAACACACCAGATGGCCTCCTTCTTTAGAGACTGCAATTTCCCTTCCCACGTGGTTAAAGATGCCCTCCAATGCATCTTGTCTACATCCCGCATCTCTGCCCTCAGACCTCACCCCTCCAACCATAACAAAGACAGAATGCCCCTGGTGCTCACCTTCCACCCTACCAACCTTCGCATAAACCAAATCATCCGCCGACATTTCCGCCACCTCCAAACAGACCCCACCACCAGGGATATATTTCCCTCCCCACACCTTTCCGCCTTCCGCAAAGACCGTTCACTTCGTGACAACCTGGTCAGGTCCACG
>NC_057711.1:52637397-52705360 GCF_004010195.1 Chiloscyllium plagiosum
AGCTTATTTCTCCACGCTTCAGGCTCTCTGCCTTTATTCCTGATGAAGGGCTTTTGCCCAAAACGTCGATTTTACTGCTCATCGGATGTTGCCTGAACTGCTGTGCTCTTCCAGCACCACTAATCCAGAATCTGGTTTCCAGCATCTGCAGTCATTGTTTTTACCTCGGAAAATAAACCCTCCAGCCTTGTCTTCCCTCTCCAATTGATAGGCTCTCTCATTAGGAAACTGTTTTCTTGAGTATATACTGTCTCAGTATCTGAGGCATTGTTCCACATGGGAATTATTAAGCTGAATGATGGTGTTTCTTCATCATTGCTATATTTCTGCTTTTCCGCTTGATGCTTTTCTATCGCTAGCTGACCACATTGTAAATCTTGGCTATCAGCAAAGAGAAAGAACAGATGAACATTTGAAATAGGAGCACAAGTAGGCCATTGAACCCTCAAGTCTGCTTCACCATTGAAATATGTCATGGTTGATGTCGTTCTTTAATGTCATTTTCCTGCATTATCGCCATATGTGTTAATGCTTTTAAATCTAGACATTGATCTTTGTCTGGGATAAGTTATGACTGAACCTCCAAAGCCCTCTGGGATAGAAAAGGACAAAGATTCGTGACCCTCTCAGTGAAGAAATTCTCAGTCCTAAATGACCCATCTTTTATTCTGAGAATGCACTCCTTATTCTAGACCAACCAACTAGCAGAAACACCTTTCCTGCATCCATTCCATTGACCCTTGTGTAAATTGTGTATGTTTCAAGAAGAAAGGCACAAGAGTAGAATTGAAGTGAGTGGAGAATGGAGATTAAAGTAAGTACATGGTGCAGGGTTACACCACCTGCAGCTTGTAAACCTGAAGAAATGGTAGAGAGAGAGATAAATGGGATGTGAGAAGGATCTTTAGTTTTAGCACCTCCATGAGGCTTGGCCTCAACAATGGCTGCTTCGATAATGGTGATTACTGTCTCCTTCATGGGACTAATGACATTCAGATGTGCTGTATCCTAGTAGCCTATGCCAGCTGCGTCCGGTTGTGCTGTAGTTTATTCTGCAAGAGAAAGGGAGATGTGTCAGTCAGCATGGTGCCCTTCAGATGATTGCTGTGACAGTCATAATTGAATAGCTGACATCCCATTACAGGCTCTAAGATGTGGGTCTGAGGTTAAGAGAGGGTGTTAGCTGGAGTACTGAGGTAAAAGATGGTGCTATTAGAATTATTAATGTAACATGCTGACTGATATCATGCTTTGCCTGCTCTGCGTTCTTCATATTACTGCCTCATTTGTAATCCAATAGTATAATACATTGAAGATAATGTAGCATCTGAATACAGAAACATGTTTTTAAGGAATCAGTTCATTACAAATAGTACTGGAATTATTTCTACTGTCAAGCCAATCTCCAGTGAAACAGAATTCAGAAGCAAAACAGATTGCAAAACTTATTAAAAACTTTCAACAGTACTGTGTAGAATATTTTGCATTCTTACTTGCATTGTTCGCATGACTGGCCCACCCAAAGTGATCCGCGCTTTCCCCATTTATTACTCAGAACCACACCTCGAACACTAAAAATAAGCATTCTGTGCAACAGCATTTTGCAGCCTTTATCTTTTTAATAATGTGGAAATCAGAACTATGCACAGCATTCTACACAGTCCTGTTGAAAGTTTTAAGTAAGTTTTGCATATCTCTTTTCCTTCTGTATTCTTTCCAAATGAAGAGATTGAAGACTTGAACTCAGAATTCATCAGCTGTGATGGCATGTTTAGTTGAATTATTTGGATCTTCTTACACAGGTGGACTCAGCAGGATATCAGAGGGAGAAAGAGAAAAGATTCTTGGATCCTTATTCTTTTGCTCTCTTTATTTCTCTCTCATTATTAGCACTCAAGATAAAGTGGCCAATATGACTACCTGACCTATTCAAAACGTTAAGTGACAATCCAACTGAGGCATTAGCACTTTAAAAACAGTTCTCTTCCCACTTGTGGTTCTCAACTTTTGTTTTGGTCAATACCTAATTTATAATCTGTTAACAAATGATCAACAAAATGTCATTATTTCCTGGATAAGACAATTCAAAACTGTCTTTTCCTAATACCTTTTTAAAAGAAGTATCATTTAAAACATTTTACTTTTCTGAGCATTACCAGATGGTAATTACATAGTTATGAAATTATGTTGGCAAGTTTTGGTTCATCAAGGAAAGTCCCTTTAAAATGTTAGTGAGGAAAATATTTATTATTTTCAAGTGTACAGTAAGCTGTCAGGAGCTGCTTTTTCAAGCACTGTTACCATGTCACAAAGTAATAATTTGAACCAGCGAATCATTCATGTTGTAATTTTCAAGATCATCATGAAATGCTTACATCAGCGATAAGCTGTCCTCACTGTGTCATACCCAGAAACAACATGTTGCACCAGGCAAATTCCAAACAATTCCAGTGAAAATACCACTTCCCTATCGTATTCAACTTATTAACAAGGAATTGCTAGGTGGTTCTGCTGTCACGGAAATCTAATGTGTAAGTCATTTCCTCAAATTGGCTTTCTGAAGTTCTCAGGCAAGGAGTTCCAAAACCACCCAACCTTCAGAGTCAAAATATCTCCTCACCTCTGTACTAAATTGGACATTCTTAATTTGAAAACAATTTCTGGTCTTATGGAGAAAAGGAAACATCCTTCTCACATCCACTTTCCAAAGATCCATTTGGACCTTCCACATTTTAACCAAGTCACTCGCTCACACTTTTAAACTCCTGCGGAAACAAAGTGCAGCTTGCACAACCCATCCTCAAACAAACAACTCATTCCAGATATCAACCTAGCAACCCTCATCCTATCTGCCTCCAATGTGCTTACATCCTCCCTTAAATAAAAGACAGCAACCCATTAGTTTCTTGATTACCTTTTATGCTAACCTTTTATGACTCATGCATGATAAAACTTAAATCCTTCTGCACCGCAGTGGTTCTCCACTTAATTAGCATTGTTTTCTCATTCTTCTAGCCAAACAACTTCATATTTTCCCACTTTATAATCCATCTGTTACATTTTTGTCCACTTACTCAACTAGATCTGCAATATCCAGATGTCTTCTTCACAACATACTTTCTAACTCTTTTGGCGTCATCTGTTAATTTAGCCAACTAGTTTTGTGGTGTGCAAGCACACTAGCCCAGCATGTTTCGTCTGTTCATCCTAATGGTACAGTCCCCATTTTCCCCAGTACTAGTGTAGTGCCCCCAAACTGGAACCCACTTCTTCCAGACCAGTCTTTCAGCCACACATTCATCTTGCGGGTTTTCTGTACTCAGTGCCAATTTCCATATGGTTCAGGTAATAATCCATAAATTCGAACGTTTGAAATGCTGCTTTTTAATGTAGTTCCGAGAAGTTCATACTCTCTGTCCACAGTGTCTTACCAAGTTCTATCTATGTCATTGGTACATACATTGACAATTACTAGTATAAGTCTTTAACAATATTAGTAATGTGTTCCCAACCAGTATAACAATTCAAATAAATGGTAATTACTGCAGATGCTAGAAATCGGATTTAAAATAGTGATGGGGTCCATTTGCATTCCATTTTATTTTTGCTTTGGGCTCCTCCCCCTCCGTAACCAGCATAAAACCCTTTTCCAGCTCCTTGCAGTTCTGAAAAAATGTATCAGTCAAAATGTTAACTCTCTTTCTCTCTCTGCGAATGCTGCCCGATCTGTTGAGTTTCTCAAGCATTTTCCCTCTTCGTTTCAGATTTCCAATATTTTGCTTTGATTAGCATCAAAAAAGCATCATTGCCCAGAAGAAGTTGTATCAGACTCAAAACATTAAGTCTGTTTCTCTCTCCACAGCTTCAGCTGGACCTGTTGAGTTTTGCTAGCATTTTCTTTTCATTTCAGTATGAACTTAAGGTGACTTTGTTTCAGCATTGTGACTTTTACATTCTTTTTGAAGTTTGCAAATTTGGAACATCAAAATTGAGTGCGTTGATCAGTTCAATTTATAGTAGGCAGAGTTAGAGCAAAGTAAGTGTATTATACCCAATCACATTGTCCATATTACTTATAAGAATAACCCATTTTTAATTAGGGTAGAAAATAATTGTCACATTAGTTTTTGCAGCTTACAGTTTCCAAAACAAGGTAAAACTCTCTGGAGATGTTAAAAAATAAACATTATAATTAGAAATATGGCATCATGAAGCAAATATATATATAACAAAACATATTTACTTTCTTTACTGATGTTATTGTGGTGGCACGGTAGCACAGTGGTTAGCACTCCTGCCTCAGGTGACTGTCTGTGTGGAATTTGCACATTCTCCCTGTGTCTGCATGGGTTTCCTCCGGGTGCTCCAGTTTCCTCCCACAATCCAAAAATGTGCGGGTTAGGTGAATTTGCCATGCTAAATTGCCTGTAGTGTTAGGTGAAGGGGTAAACGTAGGGAGGGTGGGTTGCGCTGCGGCGGGTTGGTGTGGACTTGTTGGGCCGAAGGGCCTGTTTCCACACTGTAAGTAATCTAATCTAAAAAAAACAAGTAAAAACTGAATGACTCATGTAACTGGTATTGCAGGACTCCCAAATCATATGCCAAGGAATAGTAGAATATGAGTTCACATTGGTATCATAGTTCATAGTGAATGAGTTCCTTGTATTTACCTCTCCATTCTGAGCACAAGATTTGGTTTGATTTATTATTGTTATATATAATGAGATACAGTGAAAAGTATTGTTTGACATGCTAACCAGACAAATCTTACTTTACATAGGTACATCAGGATAATAGAACAGAATGCAGAATATAGTGTTATAACTACTATAATGTGCAGAGAAAGATCAACTTTAATATATGAGAGGTCCATTCATAAGGAGAAAGTGAGGACTGCAAATGCTGGAGATCAGAGTTGAAAAATGTGGTGCTGGAAAAACACAGCAGGCCAGGCTGCATCTGAGGAGCAGGAGAATCGACGTTTCGGGCATGAGGAATGAGGCTGGTGTGCCAAGTGGGCTGAGATAAAGGGTACGGAGAGGGGGTGGGGGCGGAGAGGTCGGGAAGAAGATTGCAGGTCAAGAGGGTAGTGCTGAATCCGGGGGTTGGGACTGAGATAAGGTGGACGGAAGGGGATATGAGGAAGCTGGAGAAATCTACATTCATAAGTCTGTTAACAGTGGAGAAGAGGCTGTTCTTAAATCTGCTGGTTTGTGTTTTCAAACTCTTGTCTCTCCTGCCCGATGGAAGAGAGTGGAAGAGAGTATAACTGATGTGGGAGGGGTCTTTGATTATGTTGCCACTTTCCTGAGGCAACAAGAAATGTAGACGGAGTCAATGCATTGAATGTTGCTTTTCGTAATGAACTGGGCTGTGTTCATAACTCTCTTGTGGTTTTAGGCAGGGCAGTTGCCATAGCAAGCTGTGATGCATCTAGATAGGATGCTTTCTATGGTGCAGCTATAAAAATTGGAAAGAATCATTGTGGACATTCTGAATTTCCTTTGCCTTCTGAGGAAGTAGAGGTATTGGTGTTCTTTCTTGATTGTAGTGTCGACATGGATGGACCAGTTTAGATTGTTGCTATTAATTTGAAGGTCTCAACCGCCTCCACCTTAGCACCAATGATACAGATAGGGGTGTATTATCCACTCTGCTTCCTAATGTTGATCTAATGTTCCTTCATTTTGCTGACATTGAGGGAGAGATTGTTGTCTTTACACTATATCACTAAGTTGTCTATCTCCTTCCTGTATTCTGTCTCGTCGTTGTTTGAGGTCGGACCCACTACAGTAGTGTCATCCGCAAATTTGTAATTGGAGTTAAAGCTGAATTTGGTCTCACAGTAGTGAGAGTATAAGGAGTATAGTAAGGGGTTGAGTACACAGCCTTGTGAGGCACTGATGTTGAGGATTATTGTGGAGGTATTGTTACCTATCCTTAATTATTAGGTTATATGGGTCAGGAAGCCAAGGATCCAGTTGCAGAAGGGGGAGCAGAGTCCTAGGTATTGGAGTTTGAGGATGGGTTTTATTGGAATTATGGTGTGGATGGCAGTACTGAAGTCAATAAATAGGAATCTAACTTAAGTGTCCTTGTCATCCAGATTTTCCAGGGATGATTTGGAGGCACCAGTGTTGGACTGGGGTGTACAAAGTTAAAAATCACACAGCACCAGGTTATAGTTCAACAGGTTTATTTGGAAGCAGTAGCTTTTGGAGTGCTGCTCTTTCATCAGGTGGTTGTGGAATGTAAGATCGTAAGACACAGAATTTATGGCAAACTTTTACAGTGTGATGTAACTGAAATTATATATTGAAAAAGATCTGGATTGTTTGTTAAATCTCTCATCTTTTAGAATGGACATGTTGGTTTCAATTCTTGCATGTGTAGATTCTAGAACTTTCTTAAAGTTACATTCTCAAGTGAACTTTAACAATAGGCGCCATGTTGACCCAGATAATGCATTGAAGGTGTGAGGTGCCCTGTGTGAGGCTGTCTGTGCCCTAATGTTCAGACTGATTTTAATCCAAAAAAGGGATTTACAGAATCTTACATGGATTAATGCAGTTTTTGAGCAAAATAAAATGTAATTCTGCAAGTACAAATTCACCCCACAAACTTATATGTGAGTGTGTGTGTGCTTGTGTGTGTGGGTGGGTATGAGTCTCTGTGAGAGAGTGTGCATATGTGTATGTGTGGGTGTGAGTGTAAAGGGATACAAGTGTCTGTGAGAGGGTGCGTGTGTGAGTGTATGTGTTAGCTTATGAGAGAGAGCTTGTGTGTGAGAGGGGGTCTGTGTGAGTATATGGGTTTATAGGAGTGTGTATGTGTGTGTGTCTGTAGGTAAAAGGAGGTACATTTAAAGAAGATATGAAAGGCAGGTTTTTTGTACAGAGGTTGGTAAATGCCTGGATTGCACTGCCAGGTAGGGGAGGCAGATGCCGTAGAAATATTTAAGAGGCATATTGACAGGTATGTTAATAGGCAGGGAATAGAGGGATACAGACTGCGTAGAGGTAAATGGTTTTTAGTTTAGAAAGGCATCATGTGTCAGAGTATTCTTGTTGGGCCGAAGGATCCATTGCTGTGCTGTACCCTTCTTTATTCTAAGTATCTATCCTATTATCTTGTCCAGTCTCTCAAGCTCATGAATCTGAGGCAAGTAATTTTCAAAATATGAGTAAATTTGGTTTCTACATCAATTAGTAGCAAAGCATCACATGTTATTGATAAATAAAATCTGTAATTCCAATCTTTAATAATGGTTTGTTTTTTCATTCTGGATTGACAATCATATTTTTAACAACTTATACTAAAGACTTGTTGGACAGAAACTCTACAGTCCATGTTGTAAATTGGGTGTGGTATAATATGAATCAAGGCAGTAATTTGTTCCATTACTTTTGTCTAAAACTTATACAAGTCTAAACAAAACCATATGCCTGTTATTAATGTGGAAAGTGGGATTTAAATTTCACATGCATTAATGTCAGTATTCCAAACATTTCATCTTCACTAACTTTCCTCATAACTCTCTTTATCCCTCGTAATGTTTAAAATCTGTTCATAGGATGTGTGTGTTGCTGCCTAGTTCAGCATTTTCTGTCTCGCCCTAATTGCCCTTGTAAAAAAGTGATGTTAGAAAGGGAGTTCAAGGATTATGACCTGGTGTCAGTGATTTAATCATAGTGAATCTCTTCTGCATCCTCTCAATGGCTTCCTTGTGTCGAACCTCCGTTACTGGACATAACCACTTAAGTTGGAGACAGTGAGATCTGCAGATGCTGGAGATCCGAGTTGAGAGTGCGTTGCTGGAAAAACACAGCAGGTCAGGCAGCATCTAAGGAGCAGAAAAATTGATGTTTCGGGCCAGAGCCCTTCATCGGGAATGCGGTCATTCCTGATGAAAGGCTCCAACCCGAAACATCCATTTTCCTGCTCCTCGGATGCTGCCTGACCTGCTGTGCTTTTCTAGCAACACACTCTCAACCATAACCACTTAAGTTGTACATAGACATTGATTTGTGTAGGTATAGCATTATTTCTTTACATTTGTATTATACTGAAACCTAGGGCCCTGTCTTCTTTTTAACAGATTTATTATCACTTTTAAAGAATTATCGATCTGACAATTCTCTCTGCTCTTCCACCCCTTATATTTCTTTCCCAAGAATATGTTATCTCCAGTTTCTCTGTATGAAGTTTAATTGGATTTCAGTTTTCCCAATACACTAGTCTATTGTTGAGCTTCTGGCCACAGAAAATCCTTTTCCTTGGTAATTAAACACTTTTTATGTCTGGCCATTGGTAAATTCTAAAATTAGGCCACTATACCCAAGTCCAGCTCCTTTATACAGATTGAGAAGGGCATAAGTCCAAATGTTAATCATTAGTCTGATCCACAGCTCTTGTTTATGTTTGTAAAATGTGAAATGGAAAGATAGCACCAGACTGGGACTGCTTTATAGTGGAAGGTGCAGGTACCTAGTAATTAAATATAAGAGAAGAATAACAAGACGAGATTGTAAATACAAAGTGGCAAGAACTATGTCTGCAAACATTCACAATGCCTTTAGCTTAACGCTAATGACGTCAAGATGCCAATCTAGATAGTGGAATGTTGATATATTCAACTCCTGGGATAACAGCAGATGGTATGCATTTTACAAAACAACACACATTTCACTATGGATTAAGGAATCTCTGTCCCTAGGTAATAGCATTCTAGTTGCTATGCTCCCATTTAGACTAGGCATTCTAGGGGGAACACAAGAAAAAAAGGTCTGTGTGTCCTGTTTGCCCCTGTCCCCTTGCTTTCTTTTGCCCTGCTGTCCCCCCAATATTAGACTATCTGTTCTTTCTGCCTTTTTTTTGCTTGTATACAAATGGCCAAATTGTTCAAGATGACAAAGGTCCATCTGCATCACATTAAAATAGGAAGGGACATTCACTGTCAGAATGTGCAACCAACACTGACTGCAGGTACTTGATATCTTGGCCATAGATTTCAGTCGTCCTTTCTCTATATCATGCACAATGCATATGGAACATGACTGAAATGTGAAAGTGGACTGACCTTGCAATATTGCTTGTTCTCTCACTATTGCCTGATCTCCTGAGAGCACCTTCTTGTTTTTTTTGTTCTGGAGAAAAAAAAAGAAAAGTAATAGCATGAGTTGAATCCAAACATCAGCAACTTTCTGTGGTGGAGTGATCTCTGTAGATGGCAGATGGTAAGAGGAAAAAAAAGAGGGATAGAAACAAAAAGAGAGAAATAAAGACCATATAGAAGTTTATAAAATCATACTAGCTTTCGGAGTGACGCTCCTTTATCAGGTGGTCTACCAGCTGATGAAGGAGCGTTGCTCCGAAAGCTAGTGTGCTTCCAATTAAACCTGTTGGACTAAAACCTGGTGGTGTGTGATTTTTAACTAGAGGGCATAGGTTTAAGGTGAAATGGAAAGAATTAAAAAGGACCTAAGGGACAACTTTTTCACACAGTGAGTGTTATGCTTGGAATGAGCAGTCAGAGGAAATGGTGAAGGCTGGTACAATTATAACATTTAAAAGGCATCTGGATGGGTACATGAATAGAAAGGGTATAGAGGGATATGGCCAAGTGCTGGGTGAAATGGACTAGATTAATTTAGGATATCTGACCTGCATGGACAAGTTGGACCGAAGGGACAAATTTCCATGCTGTACATCTCTATGACTCTAAAGAAATGATGAACAATTAAAAGCATTGTTGGGCTACTCAAAAGTGAAAAAATGATCCATTTTCTATGCTTCTGGCATCATAACTTTATGGGACAAGCTGAATGAATCAGTAGAGCTTTTATTGTCCATTATTTTCATACATTTGCGTATCTTTCATATGGGTCTCATTGGAAAGAAAGCTGCACGCCTCATTATTCTCATCTAGTATCCACCCATTTACAATATAACACTGCAGAACAATCAGGAATAGAAACACTTCTTCAGCTAACAGTTTGGAATGTGATTGTAATTTTTAGCAAGTGGCCTGGCCTGAGAAAACATAACTTTGAGAATAATCTTATATCAACATATAGCATTGAGATGCAGTGATAAGTAACAGCAATGACATCACCCCTATTTGGACATAATAACGAAAGGATCTTTACTGAAAATCACAAAACACTTCACAAAGTTCCTCATCATTTAAATTCATTAGCCCTTTTTGCAGGAATTCTGTTGGGTCTCTGCTGTAACTCTTGCAGGACATAACAGAACCCAGGGAAAACATGGTGAATGGCTACTTGTGCCATTAAATTCTGATGGTCTGTTGCTGGTTTTGCAGCAGGCAAATAAAATGCAGATGCTGGATCCCAAAGTAGACAAGTTGGTGGCTGGAAGCCAGACAGCATCAGGAGCGGGAGAAGTCAACATTTTGTGTATAACCTTTCATCAGGAATGGAAGTAGGAGTAGGGGGACCTGCAGATCAGGGAGGGTGGTGGTGGTGGTGGAGGGCTTTGAGTGCGGCGAAGAATGGTACAGTGAGGTAGTGATAGCTGGGTTTGACCTGGTTGGTCGATGGGAGGAATGAATCTGGTTGGTTGCTGGAAGGAAGGGTCGGTCAGAGGAATGGAAGGGAAGGGGAGGGAACTGGAAATAGTGTTGGGGATGGGAAGGGAGGTTACTTGAAATTAGGGAACTCAATGTTGAGTTCTCCAAGCTGTAGGCTGCCGAGGAGGAGGATTTAGGGGCAGCATGGTGGCACAGTGGTTAGCACTGCTGCCTCACAGCGTCAGAGACCCGGGTTCAATTCCTGCCTCAGGCGACTCTCTGTGTGGAGTTTGCACATTCTCCCCGTGTCTGCGTGGGTTTCCTCCGGGTGCTCTGGTTTCCTCCCACAATCCAAAAATGTGCAGGTTAGGTGAATTGGCCATGCTAAATTGCCTGTAGTGTTAGGTGAAGGGTTAAATGGAGAGGAATGGGTCTGCGTGGGTTTCGCTTCGGCGAGTCGGTGTGGATTTGTTGGGCCGAAGGGCCTGTTTCCACACTGTAAGTCATCTAATCTAAATAAGATGCTGTTCCTCCATTTTGCGGTCTGATTCACTATGGCAATGGAGGAGGCCCAAGGTTATGTCGGACAGAGAATGGGAAGGGAAATTAAAATGGGTGGTAACTGGGAGGTCAGGTTGGCCCTTGCAGGTCCAGCTGAGATGCTTGGTGAAACGTTCCCTTAGGTTAATATTTGATCTCACTAATGTAAAGAAGACTACATCGGCACCAAACTGTCCTTCCAGGTGATAAAGACAGGGTCCCCCTTGTCCTCACCTACCATCCCACCAGTCTAGCATTCACATATCATGCTCAAACACTTCGGCCAATTCCAACTAGACCCCACCACCAAGACCATCTTCCCCGCCCCACTCCACCCGTCTCTGCCTTCCACAAGGACCGTTCCCTTTGCCAATCCTCGATTCGTGCCCGCCCCCCACTCTGGTACCTTCCCCTACAACCATAAAAGATGCAAAACCTGCTAGCACAAGACCTCCCCTCACCTCCATCCAGGGTTCCAAACAGTCCTTCCAGGTGAGACAGAGGTTCACCTGCCTCTCCTCTAACCTAGTTTATTGTATCGGGTGCTCTCGACGTGGTCTTCTTTACATCGGTGAGACCAAGCGTAAAGGTGTTAACTTTTTGCTAATAAATACTGTGTTTTATACCTCTCCATCATAGCAGGCCTGAGGAAGGAGTTGAGCTCCAAAAGCTTGCAATTTCAAATAAACCTGTTGGACAATAACCTGGTGTCATTTTATTTTTGGAGATCGATGTGATGTGTGAACAAGGCAAACAAGGCTCCCCCCTATAAACCATCCTGAAATATATCACAGTTTTGCTTGTGTATCCCAGCAGATATGTAATATAATTTTAAGGGTCATACTCATGATGTCATCATTATAACATGGCATGTGACCTAGCGGGATAAAGTTCACTCTCCATCTTATGGAGCATTTTTGCATCATGTCATTTGTGTTGAAAGTGTACTAAAGTACATTTGAATTCCTCAGCATGAGTGCTTGTGATTATAATGTACACTTATATATACTTGGTCTCGTAATAAAGGTTCATTGCATTCTTCAATACTAGTTGACTCACATCTCTTCCTATATTACAGCAGCTAACATAAGCAGCATAGTGTGATAGTGGCAGATCATCAAGATATCACACCACACTACATAAACCACCACATTGCATCATGATGGCATGTCATCTCAAAAACCATTCCTACAATATCACTAGGTCGAAGCCATAGAACTAACTCCACTAACAATACTGTGATGTACTTACACCTTATTGCTTGCAGTGGCTCAAGAATGTCACCACAACCTTCTCAAGGACATTAAGGGATGGGGAAAATATGTTGATTTATCCAGCAACACCTGAATCCCATGAATGAATAAATAAGAGAAATATATTACAGTTCATCCCTGTAATGGCAGACTGTCAGAAACAAAAAGGAATCTTATCATCCCTTGCCATTAAATACAACAAACCCTTAAGCCCTGGGAGAAATGTACTCTTCCAGGTTTCACAATCTCAAAGCAGCTCTTCTATAAATTCATGCTTTATTGTAAATGGTTAGATCTTTGTGTCCCAGTAAGCTTTCGTGAGTGAGCTGCTTTCTTGAACTGCTATAGTCCACGTGATGTTGATACAGCCATTGTTGAGAAGGGTGTTCCAGGATTTTTTCCAATTAGGTATTAGCAGAGATCGATCCCTGTTGTCTAACTACAGACTCCATTCCTATCTCCAACTTATGATATTATGTCACGATGTTCACAATCTTGATATTGCATTTGATCCTCAGTTGTATTTCCTATTCGTATTTGTGCCATCGCTAAGACTATTTCCACTTCTTGACTTCAACTCCTTCCAGCTCATTTACTGAAATCTTAATCAATGCCTTCATTCCCCCGAGATATAATTATTCAGGAACACCCCAGGTTGGTCTCCCACCTTCTACCTTTCTTAAACACGATGTCATCTGAACTCTGCTGCCCATGTCTTAACTTGCTACACATTCTATTCTTCAATTGCCCTTGTGCTTGCTGACCCAGAACAACTCCTGACCAAGGAAGGTCTCAGTTTTAAAGTTCTACTCCTTATTTACAAATCCTTCTGTAGTTTCTCTCCACTATATCTCTGCCATTTCCTTGAACTCCCCCATCCTTTGAGATATCTGTATGTCTCTATCTGGTCTCTTTATGCATTGCCAGTTATAACTGCCATTGGTGGATGTACCTACAGTTACCCAGGCCTCATGTTCTGTTATTCCCTCCCTTACACTTGTCTGCCTCTCTTCCTCACTTATCTCCTTTAAGACACTTCTTAAAACCTATCACTTAGGCCTAGCTTTTTGTTCTATCCCATATATTCCATTAAGGTTTGGTGTCATACTTGTTTTATAAAGCTCCTGCATTGCCTTTTCATTATTTTAAAAGCATTCTATAAATATAAGATGTTCTTTACTGATAATAGAGATGTATTTATTGCTCCATTTATATGGCTGACATTTGTGAAGAATTTATCCAAATGAATTAATGAGTTTATTTTAATAGAGCTATATATTACCACTTTAACTTTTAGTCCTGGCAAAGAAACAATGAATTGGTCACAGTGTGTACAGTATTTTAGAAGAATGTGAATCATTGTATTGAGTCTAAAGACAGTGTTTTTAATTATTTCATCTATTGTATTGAATCCAACAATCCTAAGTCACAGCAGTAAGTTCAAAAATCCTGAAAAATAATGGTATTTATGATCTGCCAAATGCTGTGGGTAAACAGGCTGTGTACATATAACTGGATGAAAGTAGATAAGTTGCTGATTTTCAGTAATTAGTTGCAAACCTTATTTTCATGACAATGTTGAAGCTGTGTACATGTTGAAAGTCATGAGCTGAACAGTCTCATCATTTATATCTAAACATCCAGCCCCACAAAGACTGTTTCAGATGTCCCTCCTGATTTGGGGTCCATCTCAAATGTTTTTGCTCCTCCCATTCACTCTGTTACCATTGCTATCTCTCTAGCCAAATGCTGCTCATTCGCAGTTGGATTTTCACAATGAAAAGTTAACTGGCTAAGGTTCACTCAGCATTCTCACTACTTGTGAATAAGTTGATTTCTCTTGTAGTTAAGACAATGAAGGGATAGTTCTACCATCAGAATTCTCTCTGCTACAATGAAACCAATAAAGAATAACAGTAGGAATAGAAAAACATTTTGAAAAATATCTTTAATAATGTTAGGACATCCCAAAATACTTTACAGTCAATTCGGAAGTGCAGTTGCTCTTGTAATGTAGAAAAATATAGTTGATAATTATTTCATGGCAGGACTTCAGGAACAATAGTATGACAAGTGACAGGTAACCTGTCTCAATGAAACTGATAAAAGGATAGCGATTTGCCTGAGCAATGAGAGAATACCGCTCTTCTTTAAACAGGGCTATGGAATTTCTTATGTCCTTCTGAGAAAGTTGACACATTCGCGATATAACTTTTTGTTCAAAAGACAGCAAGTTCTGACAGTGTAGCGCACAAAGAAGGTCACCTCAGAGTGCAACGGGATCTTGATCATATGGGGCAATGGGCCGAGGTGTGGCAGATGGAGTTTAATTTAGATAAATTTGAGGTGCTGCATTTTGAAAAGGCAAATCAGGACAGGACTTACATAATTAATGGTAAGGTCCCGGGGAGTGTTATGAATGAAGAGACCTTGGAGTGCAGGTTCATAGTTCCTTGAAAGTGGAGTCACAGGTAGATAGGATAGTGAAGAAAGCATTTGATATGCTTTCCTTTATTGGTCAGAGCATTGAGTATAGGAGTTGGGAGGTCATGTTGTGGCTGTACAGGACATTGGTTAGGCCGCTTTTGGAATACCATGTATGCAATTCTGTTCTCCTTGCTGTCAGAAGGATTTGTGAAACTTGAAAGGGTTCAGAAAAGATTTACAAGGATGTTGTCAGCATTGGAGGGTTTGAGTTATAGGGAGAGGCTCAATATGCTGGGGCAATTTTCCTGTTGGAGGCTGAGAGGATGACCTTATAAGAGGTTTGTAAAATCATGAGGGGCATGGATAAATCTTTTCACCAGGGTGGTGGAGTCCAAAACTAGAGGGCATAGGTTAAAGGTGACAGGGGAAAATTTTAAAAGGGACCTAAGGGTCAACATTTTCATGCAGAGAGTGGTGTGTGTATTGAATGAGTTGCCAGAGTAAGTGGTGGAGCCTGGTACGATTACAACTTTTGAAATACATCTGGATGGGTATAAGAATAGGAAGGGTTTAGAGGGATATAGGCCAAATGCTGGCAATTGGGATTAAATTAATTTAGGATATCTAGTCAGCATAGACGAGTTAGACCAAAGGATCTCTGTTTCTATGCTGTACATCTCTATGACTTGATGACTCTATATGCAAGGTAAAAACAATGACTGCAGATGCTGGAAACCAGATTCAGGAGTGGTGGTGCTGGAAGAGCACAGCAGTTCAGGCAGCATCCAAGGAGCTTCGAAATCGACATTTCGGGCAAAAGCCCTTCATCAGTTGTATGCTAATACAACTCAGTTTGTGTCTCTGAACAGGGTCTTAAACCCATGACTTTCTGATTCTGCTACCATTCAGTCAAGGCTCATACCTAATTGAGAAAAGTGAGGAACAGCTAAGGAATATGTGGAGAAAAGAAGTGGTTTAAAGCAGATGGTGTGGGAGATGTAAAATTTGAGCTACATCAATTGAAATTGTTCCTGAATTTACAATTACATCTCTATCATTTTGACTCTTAGTAACACTTTAGATTTAGTAGATACAATGAAGCCATTTTCTGTCAATTTACATGAGCTTAACAACATCAGACAAAATTGTAAGTGTGTAAGACCATTGAAGGTTATTATAGTGACAATACTTTCACGTTTCTGTTACACTAGGAGGAAAAAAAGCCAGGTGTAAAATCAAAATAAAATAAAATCAGCCCCATGATCTTTTGTGCACAATGAAGGAACTGTCCAAATGAAAAGATGTCTTATTTTTGTGAAGTGCTAAAAGAATGATAACATCAAACGTTTTTAAATGACGATGTAAATTATCTGGCAGAGCAGTTACTGTAAGCAATTCTTTTATAAGATGTACCACTATATAGATATAGAGAGTCTGTAAATATTTTCTATTTGATGCAAGAAAATGGATACAACCTGAAACAAAATTGAAAGATAATCTTAACTCTGTCCTTGCTTATCCAAGCAAAACTTCAATTTGTTTGTGTCTGCATTCAAATAATGAACCAAAATGACCTTTGTAAAAGGCTGCAGGAACTGAGTTATGGCATCAAAGACTTATGTTAACAAAAACAGCACAGATATCGGAGTTCATTCAATCTTTCTGACACTGCATGATGCATCTTGGCACAATTTGTGGTTTGTGTATATATATACACACAGCTGTAGATAGAATTTCTGAAGCAGTTTTTCTTGAGGGGTCCCTTTAATTCAAGGTGCAAAAATGCAAACGCTGACAGTAATTTTCTAGCTATAGTATTAACTAAGACAAAGATAGTAAAGAAACTAAGCGTTCCCAAGAGACTTATGTTAAATTGACATTCCCTTCCATTAGAGATATTGGTTAAGCATCTAAAACTAATGATTATGGCCATAATGATCTTAATGATTATTGTTTGCACCAGAATAAGAAAACAACTTTTTGTTTAGAGTATATTGCTGCTCTGTTGCTGATTACACAAATTGTGATGTATGTTCATTTTTATTATGCTAAGTTAGCTTAATACGACTGCCAGCATCCTCATGTATCAAACTGGAAAGCAGTGGAAAGGGGACCAGGAGAGGGATCAGTAAATAACATACTGCTGATGCTGGAAATCTGATACAAAAATAGATAAGGCTGGAGATACTCAGCAGATCTGGCATCATCTATGGACAGAGCAACAGAGTGATTGTTTTGAGTACAATATGACACTTCTTCAGATCTCAGGTTTGGTCAATCTAGTGTTCCACCTCCACTAATTATACGCTTGAATCATTTAAGTTAACAGTTTGGGAAGAAAAACACAGCTAAATACTATTTATATCATTTTGGGATCAGGAGTGTTTTTGAGTTTTATGTTAAACAAACTGAAGATATGGGTATGTTACAACCAACAAATGCAACACATGATGATCTTAATCAGCATCTAACAGTTTTTATATTATTTCTACCCACTTTCTCAGAAGCCAAATGCTAAGGCTTCAAAGAACTACAAAAAAAAGCCTAGTTTCCATCTGGCAGAAATTGTATAACAAGAAATAACATGTGACTTTCTTTATCTTTTTAGCATGATCACAACAAAATATTGTTACATTGGCTCTCCTGGCTTAATTTATTGCATTATAAAGTGAAATTTATGGATTCAATATTTTGATAAGAACGTCTCGCAAAAAGAAAATTTCAAAAACATTTATTTGATATTTAAGATCAGCAACAATAAGAATGATTTATTAAGCACCCTCAACTGGCAACATAATATCACAAAAATAATTTTGTTAGTTAGCTAATAGTGGTAATTAAGGTTTTACATAGAATTATTGACAAAATAGTGTAAAACTCTAAGTTGACACTAACCAATTGTATAATAAAATAGTTTATTAGATATTAGTTCACTGTAGAGCTTCCAGTGGAACTATTGTCTGTGCCATTAATTTTGTATCAAAATAACATGATATAGTGGCAACATTATGAGATAATCCATGAGTCTATATGAATACTCTAGAGACATGAATTTAAAATCACACCACAGCAATTAAATTGATGAATTAATCTGAGTCTAACATCTAATCTCATTAATGATGATCATGAGATTATTGGTATGTCATAAAAATCCATCTGATTCGTGCATGTCCTTCAGGGAAGGATAATTGCCATCTTTGCTCAGCCTGAACTACATGTGATTTGGTTCAATGCAATATGGATCCTTAACTGTCCTCTGTCATTACTTACAAAATCACTCAGATGCATCAAGCAACTCTGTTTGTTGAATAAGAATAAAACCAGATTGACCTCTTGGCATTCACCAGGAACCAGGAATGATAAACATCGTGTGCCCAGTTGACCATGCAAAATTCTTCTTTTTAACTTGTGGGGACACATGTCAAAATTGAAAGGTTGTCCCACAAACTTGACAGGCAGCAGCATAATACAGAGAGTCATGCTCACCAAATCATACTTTACAGCCATTGCCCCAGCATCTTCCATTATCATCCTTAAGTATGCACTGTCCAAACAGATCCAGTATTTGTAGCAGCACTGGGTTCTACTCTTAAGAGGGATTAACCTTGTGAATCCTCCATATTGAATCTGGACCCTATAAGTTTCACGAACCTCAGTAGGGAAACCTCCTGCTGCCTGTTACCTACTGCCTTTGCTGAATTGATTAATCAACTCTCTTCCAGTTGGGAGGAACACTGAGGGTCCCAGGACACAGAAATTACACATGGTGGGGACATCACTGCCATCACCATGACCACACATCATTAGATTATTAATGGACATATCAAACTTTCATTCCAAGATGTGTTTGTTAAAAGTAAATTGATACAACCAAAATGACTATAGTTATAAAATGACTGGTTGGAGAAAAAGAGACCAATGTCTGAGGATGCTTCAAAGAGATGGATTTAAGTGCCGGGGTTCATTACAAATTGAACTGTAATATTCTGGGACTTTATTCACTTATGGGATGTGCCTGTCTAGGCCAGCATTAATTGCCAATCCCTAATTGCCAAGCAGGCAGTTATGAGTCAACCACATTGCTGTGGATCTGGAATCACATGTAGACCAGACCAGGTAGGATGACTGATTTCCTTCCCAAAAGGAAATGAGTGAACAAGGTATGTTTTTGTTGACAATTGACAATGGTTATCAGACAACCTTTCATTCCAGGTTTTTTATTGAATTCAATTGCTACCATTTGCCATGATAGGATTTGAATCCAGGTCCCGAGAATATTAGCTAAATTTCTGGATTAATAGTCTAGTGATAATACCAATAGATCAATGCCTCATTGTGAATACAATGGGAGAAAAGACAGCAGTCTGCATGAGAGACATGTTTTGTGTGTTCCCATTTCAAAAATACACAAAAAACCAGGGTTAAAAGCCAGTACAATCCTAGTCTATGCATATTGGTGGAAGAAGGTTTGCTTGTGAGCTGAGTGTTTTTGAGTGCCAATAGACTAAGGTACCTGTATGTATCAGGCTGGGTTTGCAGGTTGTGGTACTGTGAAGGTCACAGTCAAAGAACTACCCAATAGTTGCCCCGTGTTACAGGTAAAGGATTCTCTCACTCTGGCTCTGAATATCCAGCAAGCCAGTCAAAAGGAAATGGGACAAAAGAATTTCATTCAATCTGCAAAGTCAAGAATTTCAAAATCGGTATCATGGTGGCTCAATGGTTAGTACAGCTGTCTCGCAGCACCAGGGATCCGGGTTTGATTCCAACCTCGGGTGACTGTCTGTGTGGAGTTTGCACATTGTCCCCGTGTCTGTGTGGATTTCCTCTGGGTACTCTGGTTTCCTCCCACAGTCCAAAGATGTGCAGATTAGGTGGATTGGCCATGCTAAATTACCCATAGTGTTCAGGTGTGTGTAGGTGAGGTGCATTAGTCAAGGGTGAATGTAAAATATAGGGGAATGAGTCTGGGTGGGTTACTGTTCGGAGAGTTGGTGTGGACTTGTTGGGCCAAATTGCTTGCTTCCACACTGTAGGGATTCTAGGAAATCAACCGCTCCAACTTTCAGCATTGTACTATCTACTCTTCATGAAGGTCCGAAGACCAAATTCCTTTTTTCTAGCTTTTATCTTGTTTTGAAAAGGCATCCAAATGGAAGGCGATACTTCTGTAAATTAACCTTGTTACAACCAGCCATGGTGGCAGACGAAGAAGTGAAACCAATTCACCTCTATTCGTCTGAGAGCTTGACAATTTGGAGCATATCATCAAGAATCATAATAACTTGGGAACTTTGCCTGGTGATTACTTGTAAGCAACTGGAGGTTTATCAACTATTGAGTTGTAACACCATGAGTGGTTTGATAACCACTGCTGATTAAGCTAGCTGAATCCTATAAGACACATCTGCCACACAGGGCCTGTGGCAGGTGTTGAGAGAACCAACAAACTAGACAAACCACCTCTACTCTGAGCAATTTACCTGTCTTCAATGATAGTGGAGCTTGGCACATAAGTGCAAAAATTAGGCTGGAGCATTTACAACAATCTTCAGACGGAAGTGTCTGGTGGATGATCTATCTTTGCTTCATCCTGAGTTGTCCAGCATCATAGATGCCAGTCTTTCGTAAACTTAGTTCACACTGCCTAATAGAAAAGAAACGGTTGGAGGTACTGGCTGCTGCAAATGCCATCGGCTCTGACAGCATTCTGGCAATAGTTCTGATGACGTCAGCACCTGAATGTGGTGCACCAAGCTGTTCCAGTTTAGTTTCAACTCTAGCATATACCCAACAATGTGGAAAATTCCCCAGGTATATCCTCTGCACAAAAAGGATGTTAAATCAAACATGGCCACTAACTGCCCCATCAGTCTAAACTTAATCATCAGTAAAATGATGAAAGGTATCAACAGTCAACACTTAGCAATAATCTGCTACAAATTCTCAGTTTGGGTTCAGCCAGGGCCACTCAGCTCCTGACCATGTTACAGCCTTAATGCAAACATAGACCAAAGGCCAGAATTCAAGAGGTGAGGAGAAGGCGACTGCCCTTGACATCAAGACTACATTAAGTGTGTCATCGAAGCAAAACTGGAGGTAATGAGAATCAGAGGAAAGGGGAAACTGGTTGGAGTCATACCCTGCACATAAGATGATGGCTTGGTTGTTGGAGATCTGCTATCTCAGCTCCCGGTCATGTCAGTAGGAGTTCCTCAAAGTATCATCCTTGGCTCAACTCTCTTCAGCTATTTCATCAATGACCTTCTCTCCACTGTAAGGTCGGAAGTGGGATCATTTGCTAATGATTGCAAAATGTTCAGCACCATTCACCACTCCTCAGATACTGAAGCAGTCCATGCCAAATGCAGCAAGACCCTGGACAATATCCAGGTTTAAGCTGATAAGTGGCAAGTAACATTCATGCCACACAAAGTCCCCTTCCAACAGTAGAAAATCTAACAATGGCCCCTTGATATTCAAAGGCACTACCATCACTGAATTTATTTTAGTTCATTCATGGGATGTGGGCATCACTGTTCAGCCCAGTATTTATTGCCCAGAGGGTATTTAAGAGTTAACCATATTGCTGTGGGTCTGAAATCACAAGTAGAGGTGGCAGATTTCCTTCCCTAAAGGACATCAGTGAACCAGAGGGTTTTTTTTCCTGACAATTGACAATAGCTTCATTGTCATCATTAGACTCTTAATTCCAAATTCTTTATTGAGTTCAAGTTCTACCATCTGTCATGATGGGATTTGAACCCGGTGTCCCTAGGGCATTAACTGGGTCTCTAGATTGGTAGTTCAGTGTTAATACCACTGGTCCATCACCTCCCCCTACCATTAACCAGATACTGAACTGAACTAGTCATGTATAAGTACTTACAAGAACAAGTCAGAGGCTGGGAATTCTACAGAAACCAACTTACTTCTTGACTCAAAGCCTATTAACCATCTACAAGGCACAATTCAAGCACCAGATGGAATAGTCCCCGTTTGCCTGGATAAATTCAGCTCCAACAACACTCAAGAAGCTTGACACCATCCAGGACAAAGCAGCTCACTTGATTGGTACTACATTGACAAACAATTGGTCCCTGTACCGCTGATGTTAAGTAGCAGTAGTGTGCACCACCTACAACATGTGCTGCAGAAATTCATTAACACTTCAAAGGTTACATCTTCCAAACTGTGACAACTACCATCTGGATGGACAAGGGCAGCAAATAGATGGGGAACATCAGCATTGCAAGTTTCTCTCCAAGCCACTCATTATCAATACTTGGAAGTATATCACCATTCCTTCATTGTTGCCAAGTCAAAATCCTGGAATTCCCTCCCTAACAGTGTTGTGGGTCTACCTGCAGCAAATGGACTGCAGAGATTCAAGAAGTCAGCTTACTACCACCTTCTCAAGGGCAACTAGGGATGGGTAACAAATAGTGTCCTAACCAGTAATGTCCATATGCCATGAATGAAAGAAAAAAAACCCATTTTATCCAACAACAATGCATCAAATTGAATCCAAGAAAGACAAGAGCCATCAATGAATTTCTGGCACCTAAGTGCAAAAATGATATAAAGTGTTTCTCAGACATAGTGAATCAAGTGGAAAAGTTTATTTTCAATTTAGCCAGTCTTACTAACCAATAAAGGAGTCATTTTACAAAAAAGTAGCAATAGGATTGGAATCAGGAATAGACTATAGTTATTGAAGGGGTCAACAGGAAATCACTTTATATGGATGTTCTAACAGATTACGTTATATTCATTACAGTAACGGCAAGGGGGGGGCTGCCATTATTCCAGTTGTTATGACTCACCTGGGCAAGTGCACAGATTCCAGAGCCCAAAGGGACAATGGTGGCTCAATGGTTAACACGCTGCCCCACAGCACCAGGGACCTAAGTTTGATATTAGCCTCAGACAACTGTCTGTGTGGAATTTGCATACTCTCCTCATATCTGTGCAGATTTCTTCCAAGTGCTCTGGTTTCCTCCCATAGTCCAAAGGTGTGCATATTAAGTGGATTGGCCATGGGAAATGTAGTTTTAGTGGGATGCTGTTCAGACATCCAGTATGGAGTTGATGGCTGAATGGTCTGCTCCCACATTGTAAGGGTTCTATGAATATTCCCAGGCTCATTGGAAAGGTTTAAGTTTGTAACTCAAAAGTAGTGTCTGCAGGCCTCAGTGCACAAAGACAATGTAAGATCACATAGGCTGCACAAGAGGCACAGAACTGATTCCTTCTCACCTGGAGCTGTATGTGTACTACAGTTCAATGCTGCCTTTCTTGAGTGATGTGGGGCTGGGATGACAAGTTTCGGTACTCATGCTGACTCACACTAAAATTGGCATTTAGCCAACTTCAAGTAAAATTTGATCCATAATAGAGAGTAGAACAAAACTGCAAAATATTTTGTAACTCTCACCATCTCCTTCTGTTTGTAATGTTATATTTAACATTTTCAAGTCGTGCTTTCATTGGCATAATTTGAATGTTCCATATTTGAATAATGAGACCAAAAAGGTGTTCAGGTTTGCAGTGATGAAGAAGTTCCTTCAACACGAACATTCAAAGTTATCTACTTTGTTCTATTACTCTGCCCGTTCTTCTAAATGTTTCTTTTCTGAATTCTTATCCATAATTGTGTGGTGAAATAGCTCCACAGAAGCCAATATTGCGTCACCAAGTCACCCTTTATTTCCATTTGGAGAGTCCTTGACACTGACCCAGCTTCTTTCGAGCTAGCTGTCAGAGTGAGCAGAACTTCTGATACTCCTGTTTATTTCTGTCAGCCTGATTGGGCTAGATTAACAGCCCCAAACAGGGAACTACTATTTTATGAGGTCTGCCTAACTGACCTTGTTACAAGGAGAAAGTGAGGTCTGCAGATGCTGGAGATCAGAGCTGAAAACATGTTGCTGGAAAAGCGCAGCAGGTCAGGCAGCATCCAGGGAACAGGAGAATCGACGTTTCGGGCATAAGACCTTCTTCAAGGTCTTATGCCCGAAACGTTGATTCTCCTGTTCCCTGGATGCTGCCTGACCTGCTGCACTTTTCCAGCAACACGTTTTCAGCTCTGACCTTGTTACAATCACTACATCCTTCTGCTGTGCCTCTGATATGGGAAGTGTATAATGCACAGTAGTCTGCTTCTTGTGCCCGGAGAATCTCAAAAGAAATTCATTCTCTTCTTCAGGTGGCGAAGACATCCAGTGACATCCATTGCGTCCCTCTCAGATTCCAAGGCATCTTTAATGTCTGATGGAGAGGGAGAACCCATGGGTTTCAGAACATTCAGAAACGTTGTTGAGGAGCCAGGCGCATTTTTCTGCTGCATGGTTTGCAAGTTTGCAGCTTTCATATGGACCATATGTTTGTTCAGGACTGTCGCACTTACTAAACCTTACACATCACTGGACCTGACCTCGCCTCGACAATGCCTCTTACCCATGCAAGGCCATTCCTGTGGTTCCTACATCAAACTTCATCCCTTGAAGTAAACTGTCTCCCTCAGTTAGTGGAGTCTTGTGTCCAGCATTGGCATTCCTGATGCCGTTTCACCCTCCCCCCCAGATCTGCGAAGATCAGGTGTAACCTGATGCAGAGTCTTCTCCCCATTAGCAATTCTGCTGGAGCTATCCCTGTAGTTGCTTGATGGGTTGCCCTATAATCAAACAGGAACTGGGACAGTTTGGTATCTAGTGAAGCTGTAAGCCGCTTCTTTAAGCCTGCTTTCAAAGTTTGGGCTGCTCTTTCTGTCAGACCATTGGATAATTGATTGTATGGAGCTGTCCTTATATTTTGAATACCATTCGACTTTAGGAAATACTCAAATTCCCTGCTGGTAAATTATGGCCTTTATCTGTGACTAACACTTTTGGGAATCCATGCATGGCAAACAATGAGCACAGTATTTCTATCATCATTCCCATGTTTGGTGAATTAACTCTATGCACATCCAGTCACTGAGTGGACATCCACAATGACTAAGAACATTGAGTCCATGGAAGGGCCGGCATAGTCAACATGTAACTCAGTTTAGGGTTTACTGGCTATCCCTCAAAAGTGGTGGAGCTACTGTTGGTACTCTAGGCACTGCCCCACCAACGCGGCTGTGTCTTCACCCAATCCAACCCACCACACAACTTCTCACCAACATCTTCATTTTCAAAACCCCTGGATGATCCTGGTGGAGTTCAGCCAGTGTCTGGCAATGATTTTTGCTCAGGACAATCACTTTTGCTTCCCATAATAATATTCCATCCTCTACTGTGATCTGGTGTTGCTAGGTCCAGAAAGATTTCAGTTCTGATTGTGACGGCCCTTTGGGATCTCCCATCACCCACCAATTGCTTCAGTTTTGCCAGGACGGGATCTGTCTACATCCAAAGTCTGACAGTCAGCTGTGACTGGAAGTCATAGAGTCATAAAGATGTACACCATAGAAACAGACCCTTCGGTCCAACTCAATATGCCGACCAGATAACCCAACCAAATCTAGTTCCACCTGCCAGCACTTGGCCTATATCCCTCCAAGCTCTTCCTATTCATATATCCATCCAGATGCCTTTTAAATGTTGCAATTGTATCAGCCTTCACCATATCCTCTGGCAGCTCATTCCATTCACGTACCACCCTCTGCATGAAAATGTTGCCCTGAAGTCTCTATATCTCTAGTTCTGGACTCCCCCAACATAGGGAAAATACTTTGTATATTTATATTATGCTCCTCATGATCTTATAAAACTCTATAAGGTCACCCCTCAACCTCCGACGCTCCAGGGAAAACACCCCTAGCCTATTCAACCTCTCCCTATAGCTCAAATCCTCCAACCCTGGCAACCTCCTTGTAAATCTTTTCTGAACCCTTTCAAGTTTCACAACACCTTTCCGATAGAATTGCACGCAATATTCCAACAGTGGCCAAACCAATGTCCTGTACAGCCGCAACATGACCTCCCAACTCCTGTACTCAATACTCTGACCAATAAAGGAAAGCATACCAAGCGCCTTCTTCACTATCCTATCTATCTGCGACTCCACTTTCAAGGAGCTATGAACCTGCACTCCAAGGTCTCTTTGTTCAGGAACACTCCATAGGAGCTATGTCCAGAAAATTTAAAACCACTACAGATTCTTTCAGGTGATGTATTTGCCAGTGGGAGCCAGCTCAATGCATCTGCATTTGCTACTTGACCCCCCACATGGTGTTCCAATGTATAACCATATGCACTCAGTATTAGCACTGCTGAATTCAACCTGAAGCTATGGGTACCACTACCTTGCTCTCTTTAAGTAGGCCTAGCAGGAGATTGTGGTCCATTATAATGACAAATTTATGTTCATAAAGTTATTGGTGGATTCTCCTGACTCCAATATGACCATCAAACCTTCATTCGGTGTCTGAGCATATTTATGCTCTGCACTAAACAACCTTCTAAATGCATAAACTATTGGGTGTTCCTCTCCACTGGGCCACCTATGAGTTAATATTACCCCGATGCCGTACGGTGATGCATCACATGCCAATACCAAATCTCACTTGGGATTATACTGTGCCATCTCCTTAGAGCATGATAGTTGTTCTTTCACTTCCCTGAAAGCAATGGCTTGGCTACATGACCATTTCCAAGGCCTACCCTTTTTTTATGAGTTGATACAAAGGTGCCACAATAGAGGCCAGTTGATGCATAAACTTTCCATAATAATTCACCAGCCCAAGGAAAGACCTAAACTCTGATACAGACATGGGAGCGGGGGCACATTTAATCATCTTCAATTCATCTTCCAAAGGGTGTAACCTGGTCTTGTTGATTCTATCGACCAAGAAGATCACTTGAGGTGTCTGGAACACACAATTCTTCCTTCTAAGACATATACCTGCCTGGGAGAAGCACCTAAGGACAATGTCCAAGTTCTCAAAGTGCTACTTATTAATCTTCCCTGTTTTAGCACTCCATCTGCATAAAATGGTGATTTGGGGTAGACCTTGTAAAATGTTCTTCATCATCCTCTCAAAAATGGCACAGGCTGATAATACCCCAAAAGGCAGTTTCGTATGTTGGTACAAATCTTTATGGGTATTAATTGTAGCATACTTCTGGGAATCCTCATCTAACCACAATTGCAAATACGCATGGCTCATGTTCAGCTTTGTGAAGGACAGCAACCCCCCCACCAGCTTTGAATATAAATCCTCAATGCGAGGGATTGAGTATTTATCAAGCTGCAAGAAGCTGTTTATCATTTGTATAAGATCCTCACAAAGGTGAATTGACCCACCAGCTTCACAATCAGTACGACCTGTACTGCTCATCCTGCAAACTAGACTGGTTTGATGATTTCTTGCTGTCCAGCATCCTGATTTCTGTGTTTACTTTTGCGCAAAAGGCAAATGGCACTGGGCATGTCTTGTAGAATTACATAATTGCTTCCTGGTCAACATGCAATGTGGCCTTGGCTCCTTTCATAGTACCTGGACCTTCCTGACAAGCCTCCGGGTGTTAATTCAGACTTCACTCAGGCAGCCATTTTGTAATTGAAAACTTTTGAGCCAAACAAGGTGAATCTTTCTCAACCAATTTTGTCCCATCAAGCTTGAGCCTGAACCTTTACTACAATCAATGGTAACTGAATAACTGCTTCTTATCAGAGACCAGAACCAAAGAAGTATTCTTAATCTGTAAATGTTCCCCGATATAGGCTGTCAGTCTAGGTGAGGTCTTACATAAACATAAGGCTTGAAGTTCAGAGCGACTTTTATTTAAGACTCGTTCTGTAATCACTGAAATGGTTGCACCAGTATTGACCTCTGTTAGAACTGGGTGACCATTTAATCAGATATCTACTTTGACTGGTTCTGATTTGGATGTTGCTGAGCAAGTTAACTGTTCCAAGCCGGATGTAGGTGGCCTTTACATGGTGTGCACTCTCTTTGATGCTGGCCTATGATTAGATTAGATTAGATTAGATTCCTTACAGTGTGGAAACAGGCCCTTAGGCCCAACAAGTCAACACCGACCCTCCGAAGAGTAACCCACCCAGACCCATTCACCTACTCCCTACTAATGCACCCATCACAATGGGCAATTTAGCATGGCCAATTCACCTGACCCACACATCTTTGGACTCTGGGAGGAAACTGGAGCACCTAGAGGAAACCCACGCAGACACAGCGAGAATGTGCAAACTCCACGCAGACAGTTGTCCGAGGCTGGAATCGAACCCAGGTCCCGAGCACCTAGAGGAAACCCACGCAGACACAGGGAGAAGGTGCAAACTCCACGCAGACAGTTGTCCGAGGCTGGAATCGAACCCAGGTCCCTGGCGCTGTGACGTATCAGTGCTAACCACTGAGCCACTGTGCTGCCCCCATGAGTTCTCATACTCAGTTTAAGTCTAATGGGACTCTTTTCCTGTCTCGGATCTGCATACCAGCAGCAACTTCAATGGCTTGCTGGGTCAGACCCTGAAGAAAATGTAAACTGTATGGCCAAGGCTTGGCTTTGCTTTGGGGTTTTGCTTTGGGCTGACCCAGACACTTTCCGTCAGGATATGGTCTGAGTGACACTGTGCAATTGCCTTCACTCAGGTGGTGTCCCCTAACTCAGTCAGACTGGTGAGGGTGTCCACTTCCATAGGAATGCCTTGCAACTCATATGCTCGACTTGCTTCATTTTCCAATGATAAAGCCAATTGTAGAGCCTGTTTGAAGTCCAGTTGGGCTTCAGCTAGTATGTGCTTTTGCATGGTTACATCATCAATTCCACATACCAAATGGTCTCTCAGCATTTCATAAGGGTTAAACCAATGTCACTTTACTCTGCCAGTCACCTTAACACTGGTGAAAATTCCCGACACGGATTTCCCGGGTTCTTGAATTGCTGAGTAAAATCGATAGCATCTCAGAATTAGAGGTGTTTTGGGGTCATAATATTCTTAACTAAATCTGTCAACTCTTGAAAGGTTCTAGTATCTAGTGCTTTGGGGAGAATTAGGCTCCTAATTACCAAAAATGCTGCAGGTTCACAAGCTGTTAGAAGAATTACTCATTGCTTTTCATCTGCCCCAATGTCATTTGCCTAGAAAAAAATACTCATTCTTTCCACACACTGGGCCCAGTCTTTGATGGCAGGATTGGACAAATCAAGCTTCCCAATTAATGGCATGATGCCAAAAATGCTTACCCCCAACCCAAAGACAACTGTTGTGAGCGAATTTCTTCAGGTGTGTGCTTGTCTCTCATCACCACGAAAATAACTCCCCAGAGGCTGATATCCCGCCTCCACATTACCCTTTATTTATTCGTGGAGAGCCCTTGACACTCTCCTTTACTTATCTTTCAGCTCGGGCTCCCTGATTGGATCAGATTAGCAGCCCCAATCAGGGAACTCATTCTCTGAGGTTCACCTGGCTGACCTTGTTACAATGACTGCACATGATAAGCAGAATTTAAACATTGTTAAAAGGAGACAAGAAATTGAAGCTTTTTTAAATCTTGTATTTATAAAACCAAGACACAAACAGCTGTTAAAAAAAGAAAGTCATTCTATACAGCATGAGAAGTGGGTGCCGATTGGTTGTACTAACATTGATATGGAGGAGCGGCAAGAACAATTAAGTGTCAATCTTAATCCTCAGACTAAGGAGGTAGATTCTGATTGGTTTAATTCCTCATCCACTTTATTCTTATAAATTTTATTTCTACGAATATTTCTCTTAAGTTATGTAATACTTCAGCAAATTGTGACAAGTGCATCTATAACAATTTTACCATTATGCTTTGGGAATTTTGTTTTCCTGTTTATTTACTTATTTGACAAGAACTTTCCACCCTTTTATCTTTGCTGCTATAAGTTAGTGGAAGGTATCCAAAACAAAAATATGAACTGGTGCTTTATTTTATATCAATTAATTTTAACCTTCTACAGTTTGTTACTAAACATATTGTTAAGTGAATTGCTAGAGATGCATTGAGTGACTTCCGTACATTGTTTGCAAGTTCAATATGCAAATTTGGGTTGTCAGATAAGTGATTTATTTCTTATACTAATGTTTTTAATCCAATTATACCAATGTAATTCCCAACCCACACAAATGTTACAATCCTCCCACCTTGTACTGTAACTAGAGTGCACCTTGATTTACCACATGGTGAAGTGCTCACATTTAATGGGTATAGTTTCATGAGGAAAGGTTAAATAGACAAAACTGGACAGATTTCTTTAGGAGAAAGTGAGGACTGCAGATGCTGGAGATCAGAGCTGAAAAATGTGTTGCTTAGGTGTTTGTGACATATCCTCCAAATTAAATGAAACTCAGCTATTATAGAGTCATAGAGATGTACAACACAAAAACAGATTCTTTGGTCCAAATTGTCCATGCTGACCAGATATCCCAATCAACTAGGCCCATATCCTTCCAAACCCTTCCTATTCATATACCCATCCTGATGCTTTTTCAATGTTGCAATTGTACTAGCCTCCACCACTTCCTCTGGCAGCTCATTCCATACACTTGCCACCCTCTGCGTGAAAAAGTTGCCCCTTAGGTTCTCTTTTATATCTTTCCCCTCTCACCCTAAAACTATGCCCTCTAGATCTGGACTTCCCCACCCCGGGAAGAGACTTTGTCTAGTTATCTTATCCATGCCCCTCGATTTTATAAACCTCTGTAAGGTCACCCCTCAGCCTCCGACGCTCCAGAATTCAACCTCTCCCTGTAGCTCAAATCCTCCAACCCTGGCAACATCCTTGTAAATCTTTTCTGAACCCTTTCAAGTTTCACAACATCTTTCCAATAGGAAGGAGACCAGAATTGCATGCAATATTCCAACAGTGGCCTAACCAATGTCCTGTACAGCCGCAACATGACCTCCCAACTCCTGTACTCAATACTCTGACCAATAAAGGAAAGCACACCAAACGCCTTCTTCACTATCCTATCTATCTGCGACTCCACTTTCAAGGAGCTACGAACCTGCACTCCAAGGTCTCTTTGTTCAGCAACACTCCCTAGGACCTTACCATTAAGTATATAAGGCCTGCTAAGATTTTCTTCCCCAAAATGCAGCACCTCGCATTTATCTGAATTAAACTCCATCTGCCACTTCTCAGCCCATTGGCCCATCTGATCAAGATCCTGTTGTAATCGGAGGTAACCTTCTTCGCTGTCCACTACACCTCCAATTTTGGTGTCATCTGCAAACTTACTAACTATACCTCTTATGCTAAAAAAAAAACCCAAATGCTAGAACCTCTCCAATCTGGAAAATTGAAGTCTGGAAACACCAGATGTTCACAGCATTTTCAGATAGGTTTAAGGAATCCATAGACATACCACTTGACTGTTTGGACACTGCAATACATTAAGAAGGTATTGACTCACTTGACCTTTGGACTGAGAGTAAAACATGGTAGCCGAGGAAGATGCTGTGATTGTGTAGCACAATGTAACACAGTGTCAGAATACAAAGCCATTTGATTTTTCTCTCTACACGGCTTTTCTCTTCATCTCTTTCTCTATGAAGGTCTGCTTTTCCATCTTGCTTTGCCCTTGACCACTTGCTTTTTTGCTTCCTGTTTGGCTTTGTTAATTTTTTGCTTCATCTTTCTCTCTCTCCCTCTCTGTCTCTGAATCCATTTCTTTCTCTATCACCCTTTCTCAATCTCTCCTTCTTTGCAGTTCAGAGAATTGCGCTTAGTTATTCTAACTTCTGTCCATGAAACAGAAAAATCTGAAGCAATGAAAATCTTGGTCCTAAACATTCTGCATTGCAATGTATTTATGTTACATTTTATTTTGTCCTTTGAGTAGCATTTCACAACCAGTTTGTGACTTTTAAAGTGCAGTTACCGTGATATGGGCAACATACAATTTATGTCAAAGTCCCTGAAACAGCAAATTACATAATTATCTCCTTCATCTGTTTTTTTCAGTGCTAGGGGGTTGAGCGGGGACACTGGAGAACTGTTTTTTGTACTTTTTCTTTATTTAATCTTTCATGGGACATGGGTATTGCTGGCAAGGCAATCATTTGTTGTCACTCCAAACGTGCTTTTGAAACTGAATGGTTTGTATGTACATTTCAGAGGTCAGTGAAGAGTCAATCATACTGCTGTGAGTCTGGAGTTATATGTAGGCCAGACCAGGTAAGAAAGACAGATCACCTTCCCTGAAGGACATTATTAAACCAGATGAGTTTTCACATTTGATGACATTGCTTTTCACATTGGTTACCATTGCTAAAACTAGCTTAATATTCCAGATTTATTCATTGAATTTAATTCTACATCTGCCGTATCTCATCAACGTGGGTAGACAGGTTTGTGATTTAATATTTTCTTTGAAAGCCAGCAATTCTGCCAATTAAACATTTGTTCAATGATGTACTCTTGTTCTAATTTAACTTTTTAAGTTCTGGAACTCACAAACCTTTTCAAAGTGAGTGACAAGTGAAGACCTTACTAATTACAAAACAATCAACACAACCCAGTCTCCCCCAAAAGACAATAAAACCTATCTTTTGGAACTCTGACTGATTTACAGCCAGCAGCTGCACGGGATCGGTGTTTTACAAATGAGCATCACATGCGCCTGAATGAAAATCAATATAAAAGCAGCAATCTAAATAGAGAAACCTCTGTTTACAAGGCTCCTATTTGATTGACATGGAAATGATTTTTTTTATAGATGTCACACAGGGCCATTCTGATTCACTTTTGCATAAGTCATCTGGCTACAAGCTGTAAAGAAATGTGTTTTCACATTTAACATATTGACTACCGAGTCGTCTTCATGATATCAGACTTGGTTAACTATTTAAGCCCACAAAACAAATCTTATATGGTTGTGCTGGAGCTCCTATTAAACTAAAACAAACAGTGGATGTATGGTAGAATATTAATAAAACACAAGCCTTTTAAATTTGTCTGCATTATTAAGAATGGGAACAATGGAACAGGTAATAGAACTGGAATTATTGAGTGGAGGGGGTTTGTAATATGGGGATTGTGAATGGAGATCCCAGGACATAAAGCTAATCAAATTCTTTGGAAAATAGCTCCTGGGATTCTACTGGACTTGGAGATGAGTAGGAAGCTTTACAGAACAAATGTTGGCTGAATTAGACCTGATATGGGGTTTTATGAGTCGGTGGTGGCCGTGTTAAGGTCTTGGAGGCTTCCTGTGCAGGCACATAAGGAAAATGAGACTAAAGCTGCCTTAGCCACTTTCAATCTGTTAGACCTAAACTTCCTGACCACAAGTTTAGCAATCAATCTGTCTTACAGTCGCAGGAATTGGTTCCAATTAATTGATTCAATATTTGTGAGTATGAAAGCTCAATAGTTCTCAATAAATATGAATTTTGATGAACAAAAATCACTTTTTAAACTTTTAACATTCATCATTTAACCAGTATTTAAATAAGAAGAAAAAAATCTTAATGTGGGTGAAAATGTTTGCTCAGAACAGAAAGCCTTTCACAAATATTTTAAATCTTTAGTTTGAGGTTCAGAAAACACAGCATTTACTAATATTGTTTAATTAAGCATCTTGTTATCAAAATGTTGTTCATATTTCAAATAAATCTTGGAGAATTCGATTTTTTTTGCAGTCTAGTTTGGATAAATTGGGGTGGCACAGCAACTCAGTGATTAGCACTGCTACCTCACACTGCCGGGGACCGGGGTTTGATTTCGCCCTTGAGCAACTGTCTGCATGGAATTTATACATTCTCCTCATGTCTGCGTGGCTTTTCTCCAGTTGCTCTGGTTTCCTCCAACAGCCCAAAGATGTGTAGGTTAGGTGGATTTACCATGCTAAATAGTGTGTAGGCTTGGTGGATTAGCCATGGGAAATGCAGGGTTACAGATTTTAGGGTGGGGAGTGTCTGGGTGGAATGTTATTCGGAGCATTAGTGCCAACTTGATGGACCAAATGGTCAGCTTCCACACTGTATGGATTCTATGAAAAAGAAAGGAGGTCAGCAGGAGAGGCTTCACTATAAAGGAGAGATTAGGTAAACTGGAAATCTTCATTATGAAAATTTATTTTAACCTCACTTGTTCTAAAGGTGTTCATGATTATAAAGCTTTGATAAGATGAGTCACATAGGGAACTAAAGAACATAAATTCAAGGCCAGGAGAATGAATTTTATTTGGTGTCAACATCTATTTATTAGAAATAGTCAGCTCTGAATTGCTATCTCATTTCTATGGCAACAAGTTGATACTTTCTTGCTTGATCTCATCTCTGATGGAGAGATAATGGAGGTTTTCTTCATCATCCCTTTGTATTATATGTGTATAATTCATGATATAATTGAACACATGACTCTGACATCGTCCGGAGATAGGACATCAGTCCACTATGAGAATGTGAACAGACAGGCCATAAGCACGAAACTAGCTTTTTAATAATCTATAATTTACAAATGTAAATAAGGAAATGTTAAAGAATATGAAGGGTTGAGGAGCCTTATTATCAGTATGGAGTAAGCAGCCTCAGGGGCTGTGTATGTGCAGGTAATTGCAGCCTGTGATATTCAAGACATAGCTCCATGTGCAGATAGCAGTATTGGATTAAACAGAGGATAAAACACCCTTCAGTTACAGGCAGAAGTAATTGTGATGTTATTGGTATAAAGAAATATGGTCTAAATATTCTTTTAAAGATAATGTGGACCCATAAATTTCTATTTTGGATTTTTAAATAAAAGGACTTCTCTAAGGAAAAGGCACTGAATAAAAAAAAGAGCAATGTTGCACCTGCAAGAAGCAGGGAGCTTAAATCAAGTCTGAAAATTTTTCAGAGGGAGCTCACATTAAATTGTGAGTCAGATAAGAACACTACAGTTTTCAATTCAATGAAGAAGAATTTGACATTTCTGGAAAACAACAATACATTGCTCACTTGCTCTTACTTTGCAACTCCTGTCTGCAAAGTGTGAGAACTGAACACCCACCAGTAATCACCTTTACCACTTGTGGATAATTCTTAGAGAGAATGCACTGGATTCCACTGAACTGTCTCCAGCAAAGGGAATTTGGCCAGCTACAACTGTTCCTGGAAGACAATCCACTGCCAGCAGCGTGTGCAGAATTATTTTAATATTAGAACCCCATTTAGGAAAATCTGTGACTCATCCAATTTTTAATTGAGTTTAATGATGTCCCCCAAGTAAGCATCCTACAGATTTTCATTTTTTATCTGTTTCTGTTCAGATTTGTATATTAGCTTTTTCTGAAGGATGATATGCGTAAACCAATGGTTTGTCAATAACCTTCGTGTCTTTGTCTGAATGTCTTATTTGTTGTTAATTAATGAAAGCCAGCTGCCTTCTGACCAGTGGAAGAGTGATACTAGAAAAGGAAACTATCTGGTCATAACATTATAAACCATGCAGAAAGACCAAATTATTCTGAAGATTCTTTCTCCATAGATTTAGTTCCTCAGCTCGTCACAGGAATATGTGATAGTTCTCGCTTTTAATCACCACTGGGACTACAATATGCCTGTTCAAACATGAAAGCCGCAACATATCAACTGAAATATATACCTTTTTATATGACAGTGCTCCATTTGCATTGCAGTTAATACAACCAAATCAGGAAAGCAGGTAAGAATGTCTACAATGTAGCATGGCACACATTACAGTACCGTTATGGTGTAGGAGAGTGTAAGGCCCATTGAGTCTGCACCAACTCTCTGAGCACTTTAACTGAATTTTCTGCCTTTTCCCAGTCGTCCTGTACATTGTTCGTATTTAAATGATCATTCAATGCTCCCTTGTTAGATCCTGTCACTATACCATGACTGCAAGTGTAGGATTGTCTGAGTGCTTCCTAAGCTTTAAGGTGAAGGCTGTGATAGTTAAATCATCTATCCATATTGCATTACCTGTCACAGATCCTACTGCATCTTCAGTGGTCATGCTCTGAGCTCTTCTGGCATACCAGTACAACATAGCAGTGACAGTTTGTTTGCTTCCCAACAATTTATCAGAGATGTTAAAAGGTGCATCTTCCTTACTTCTGTCATTAGTCACTGATTGCATCTCAACCCTGTGAATAGTGCTATGATAACGACATAGGAATCTAGTTTATTAGTATCCAGCTGCTATGTGCACATGAGCATATGCTATCATTTTAAGGCAATTTAATGAAGGGAATGAGTAGATAGAAGGCTGTGAACAGACAGCTTCTATTCTTCACAGCCATGGTTCACAGCATTTGAACATCAGGCATTGACTGTAGAAGAGAGCATGTGTAATGAAACAAATGCTCCAATTAAGTAAATCAGCATTAAATGCTTAAAGCAGTACTTCAAATTTTTTAACCCACTTGGGAGGGTTTTAAGCTTCCACAGTGTCTCAGAAATAATTGTCGGAGCAAATTACTGCAGATACTGGAATCTGTACTGAAAACAACAAATGCTGGAAATCACAGCAGGTCATCTAGATACAAAACGTTAGCTTGCTCTCTCTCCATGGATGCTGTCTGACCAACTGTGAGCTCCAGCATTTGTTGTTTTCAGTTTCAGAAATACTTGGTGTCTGTTACATATTCTTGATTTTTTGCCCCAGTTTGGATTGTTCTTATTGAGGAGAAGGGAGGGAAGCAGGAAGAAGGTCAGGCTCATTATGAGCACTTAAGACCAATTAAAGGAGCCTGACTGGAAAATTCTAGACAAGTTGCTGAAACCATTAGGCTCCTTACAGACAAGTAGAGAATCTCTCCGCCTGCCTCAGTGCAGCCAAAGCCCTAAGTTACCAAATACTGTAGAAGGTCTTCCCTTCACCCATCTACACTGGTGAGGTACAAAAGTCATTTTTAGTTCAGCATCATAGAAGATGGAGAGACAGCACCTGCAATTTGAAATACTCTATCCCTCATTTACATTGTACATGGTGCTGCTTCCAAGCCTTTTGTTGCCTTCCAGCCTCAATAGTTTAATCACATCTTCCATTGGCAGTAATCACAATTAGTGACTTTCCCCATAAGCTTGAAATCCTCATTTGAACCTTACAATGGGGTTCAAATGTTTGCAGGGGAGAAAACTGCCCCAGGTTTTGTTCCGCAAAGAAGCCTTTTAATTAAGATAGAAAATTATACAGCCCAGAGATGTCGAGGCAAGAGTTTCAAAGTAGTATTATTTCCTGAATGAGTATTGCAAGGAAAACTGATGTTTTTGTTATTGACTTGAAGAGTCTTCCATAAAGTATTAAAGCTACACTTTTTTTAAAATCAGAAATTCACCTCAGCAAAGTGATTGCTGCAACACAATGTAGAATTTCCTGCATAGTCCCTCAACTACCATCCAGTCTTAAATTACAATGCACTCACTCTTACTTCATTCTAACCAATTATAAAAAGCTGCTTATTTTTTCCTCTGTCTGCCTGAAAGTAAGTCTTGCCCATAGCGCCATGATCTCTACCACAGGTAGAGCAATAATGCAGGTCCCAAATCCATCCCAGTCAGAATGAGGATTGAACACTGTGCTGTTGGCACCAATCTGATCTATTCCTACCATGCAGCCAACTGAACCTCTCCATTCCCAAGAATTCTGGGTTTCTGTGGCAGACAACACTTTTATGTGTATATTGTATACCTGCACCCATGGATATTGATGGTAGAACCACCAATTCTTTTCCATCACATGCCAAACCAAGAATTTATGTTGCTTTTACTACTTGCCATTATATGTTGAATGGATTTATAAATTAGTAGCCAACTTGCTTGGGCCCAACTATGAACACACCTTCTGCCCATCAAGTCCTGGAGAGGGATTTGAAATCAGGGTTTCTAGCTTAGGAACTGGTACGCTACATTAGTCACAACCAAACTCATGGAGCTGTGGGCTGAGAATCATCCATTTCCTGATGGACTTCATCCTAGTAGCTTAAAAAAAAGTTACTGATGAGGTAGAAGATGCAGTGGTATTAATTTTCCAAAACTCCCTAGACTCTGAATATGTTCCATTGGACTGGAAATTATGCAAATGTAATTCCTCTATTCAGGAAGGGATGGGAGCAGAAAACAGATTCCAGTTTTGAAACAGTGCCCATAGTTCAGGATTGACCCACAAGAGGAAACATCCTTTCCCTGTTCCCATTGTCAAGGCCATAATGCTAAAGAATGACTGAAAAGTTAAATCAGGAGAAAGACATTGCAGATACAAGATTCTTTAGCATTATTTTATTCTGACCAATTGCCTGACTTATTTTTATTCACTCATGAGATGTGGGCATCGCTGGCTGGGTCAGCATTTATTGCCTATCACTAGTGGCCCTTAAGAAAAGGGTAGCGAGTTGACATTTTGAACCATTGCAGTCCATGTGTTGTAGGTACACTCTCAATGCTGTTAGGGAGGGAATTTTCACCCAGTGACATTGAAAGAACAGCAATATATTTCCAGATTAAGATGTTGAATGACTTGGAGGGGAACTAGCAGGTTGTGGTGGTGTTCTCATGTACCTGTTGGTCCATGACCCTCTAGGTAGTAGTGGCCAAGGGTGAGTAGGTGCTGTATAAGCCTTGGTGAATTACTGCAGTGCATCTTGAAGCTAGTACACACTGCTACTACTCAGTGTCGATGGTAGAGGAACTGAATATTTATGGATTTGTCACTAATTAAGCAGGATTCTTTGTTCTGGATGATGTCAAGTTCCTTGAGAGTAGTTACCGCTGCACTCATCCAAACAATTGGACTCCTGACTTGTGCCTTGAGAACAGGTTTTGGGGATACAGGAGGGAGTTACTCACTGCAAGACTCTTAGCCTCTGACTTGCTTTTGTAATGGAAGTATCTATATTGCTCGTCCAGTTCTGTTTCTGTTGCATAGTAATATTCAGTAAGTTGATATTGAAAGATTTATCAAAGTTGATACTATTGAATATTAACGGGGTTATGGTTAGAGTCTCTATTGTTAGAGATGGTAGTTACCTGGCATGGTGTGGCACAAATATTATTTGCCACTTATGTCAGCAAAATTCTGGATTTGTCCAGGTCTTGCTGGATTTGAGCTTGCACTGCTTCAGTATCCGAGTAATTGCGAATGATGCCGAACATTGTGCAATCATTACCGAACATCCCCACTTCTGATCCTATGATGGAGGGAAGCAGCTAAAGATGGTTGGGCCAATGACAATACAGCACAGTTACATGCTTCTTCTGTAAGTTTGATGTTTTCCCTAACAGGTTTAGTTCACCATAGTTGTTGTGTATTTGCTTGAGAATTTTAGTTCAAACTTTATTTATTCTGCAATATCTTCTGAAATGTCTGTCGCTGTGACGCTATTGATTTAATCCCTCATCTAGTATCCCAACTAACTCGACTTTCATAGGAACACCACCAACAGCAGGTTCCCAACCAAGCCTCTCACCATCCTGACTTGGAAATATATTGCTGTTCCTTCACTGTGACTGGGTCAAAATCTTGGAATTTCTCCCTGAGCAACATTGTGGGTGTCCCTATGGCATATAGATGGCTGTAGTTCAAGGCAGTTTACCACCACCTTCTCTAGAGCAATTAGGGACAGACAATAGAATCTGGCCCAGCCAGCGAAGCCCACGTCCTGTGAATGAATTTTAAAAATGCCCACATGATTGCCATTGTGTAGGTTTAAAATAGTTGTCTTAGTTGCAATCTTCTATCTTTCAATCTAGATATGCAATTCAATTACTTGTGGTTACTGCTACCTAGGGCTGCCCTAACTTTGAAGTAATTAATTAGTCCTGACAGATTACACAACACAAAGTCTATTCTAAAATGCTCTGTTCCAAAACATACAGTGCTAAGAACTTATCGAGTATGTTCTTTTCATACTCCAGGCTTTTAGTGCATTTTCGTTTTCAGTTAAATCAATTACATTGCTTTGCCTCAAGATCTGTGACTTAAGTGTGTGGAGTTCAAATACAGGTAGTAAGAAATGCCCTGGGCAGAGTTGAAGTTGCTTCATTAGTGACACATTACACACGGATCTAAATGTTTGCGTAAGCTTGGTAGGCAGTCTGGGGATTTGGAATCCATTGCATCAGCAGGGTGGTATACTATAAGGACTGTGGTTCAGTGGGATGAAGAAAATCCTTTGGGTTTGCAAAGTATTTTTAGTTTTCTCTGTCTGTCAACAAACAATCAAATCATTCCCATTAACTGAACTGGAAAAACTGTTAATGGGCTGGACTGGATGTTTCCACTGTCCATATTCTGACTCTTCTTAAAAGTGACAGGTCTGAGATTAATTTCACAGTGGCAATTTGACTCAATTTTCAGTTTAACCCATAGGCTTAAGGGGACAGTGACAGCATGAAAACCAAATTGACCAAGGGCAGAAAGTAGAGATAGTGATAAATGATTCTTTTTCAAACTCAAGGAAAACATACTTGGCTTTCTTCAAGTATTAGGACCATTGCTATTTTTGATTTATATTAAAGACTTAGACTGGGCATACAGGGAACAATTGCAAAATATTCAGCAACCTTAAGTTCTTAGTCATCTGGACTTGGACCCTAATTCTATATGACAATTATTCAGGCAAGAAAAAATATTTTGTTAAAACATGGTAATTCTTCTATTGATCATACAATGCAATACATGAATATTGTCACATGACTAGGTATATATTCCTGACTGCAGTGCCATGTGCTACAACATTCTCCTATTTCGTTGATAGTCCCTCTTGGCATCTCCATGATTAGTGAGATAGTCACTCTTTTCCCTCTTCTTTAATCATCTGATTGTCCTCATGGTTGCCTCAGGCTGAGCACTGCATTCAGATTCATGGGCTAACTCCTTTCCTTTGTCCCAATGGGTAAACAAAAACAGAAATTACTGAAAAAACTCAGCAGGTCTGGCAGCATCTGTGGAGAGAAATCAGAGTTAATGTTTTGGGTCCAGTAATTCTTGGATTCAGTATCTGAAGAAGATAAGAAAAATGACAGGATATCACAAAGTTAATATATAAGCACTTTGGTGCAATGAAGAATGTTTGTGGCTCATTTTACTTGTTACATGAATTGAATGAAAATTTTCTTCATTCTTAAATCTGACTCCTTAATCCCGGCAATGTGTTATTAAAGAATCATGTTACATCGATAGGTGCCAACCAGAACATAGGCGTATTTTTTGTTCCTGTCTGAGGGATCAATTGTTTGCAGAATGATTACCCATTCTGGGGGAACCCCAGGCAAATTGGGAGGTTTGACAATTCTCTGGGTGTAATATCTCACAGTTAGTATGTGGCATACGTTTAAGCAACATGCACATGATATTGGACTCAGAAGCGTGATATGCTGAAGGAGTTGTGCTCCAAACTGAAAGTGAATAGTTCAGTATTAGCCCAGTCAGTGAAGTGCCTGTGACTTTTGCTTTATTTGTTCATAGGATGAGGCATCATCGACTAGGCCAGCATTTATTATCAATCTTTAATTTTCTAGGTGGCAATTAAGAGTTAACTATGTTGCTCTGGATCTTGTGCACACTTAGGCCACGATGACAGATTAAGCGTATTAGTGAATCAGATGGGATTGCACAACTGTCAACAGTAGTTACATGGTCACAGTGATTACAAAGGCAAGCTTTATTTTATTCCAGATTTTTATTAAATTCAGGTTCTACCATCTGCCATAGTATAATTTGATCTATATCCCCTGAACATGAACCTGGGACTCTGACTTACAAATCCCATAAGATCACTACTCCACCAGCAAATATATATATATATATATATGTGTGTGTGTAGAAACCGGGATGTGTCATACACATCTATTATATCTTTCAGTACTCCATTATCCATGTCTAAATCTAATGTTACAAAAGCTAATATAAGTATTACCTTATCAGATACAAACAACACGACCACAGATCATAGTAATAAATCAAATCCTACTGCCTATCCATTTCGGATAACTTCAAGTATTGCTGTTCATATGTCTCATTAAGGTAGGTCGCAGGAAGAATAAATTTTCAATTTGATTGCATAATTGAGTAAGGCTTCATGGGTGCCTAATTAATAACTTTAAGCAGCACAATCGGTGTTCTTCTAAAGTATATTACAATATTGATTAATTATTTTTTCAAAGGGGTTGAAAGCTCAGCAACATGTGAATGATGATTGCACTAATACTTTCTGTTGGTTATATGTTATTGTTTGAAGATGCTTACTTTTCACTGACATTTGTTTGAGAAATGGAAAATTTGTTGTTATATGAATTAATGTTGCTAGAAATAGAGTTCTGTCTGATCCCGGTCAAGGGGTCAAGTTGTTCTCATACATATGTATGAATTAGAAGCAGAAGTAGGCCATTCAGCCCTTCAAGCATACTGTGACATTTGATAGGATTGTGGCTAATCTGATTGTGACCTTGACTAACTTAGATTCTTGATTGACAACAAGTCAATCTAATGGAGGCTTAAAAAATATGCAATTACCCTGTCTCCACTGCTCTCTGGGGAACAGACTTACTACAGGCCAATGACATTTTGAGAGAAATAATTCTCCTTTTCTCCATCTTAAGTGGGAAACTTCTTTTACAATATTTCCCCGAGAACATCTACTCAGCACCCAACTTGTCTTGTCTCATCAGGATCTTATAAATTTTGATAAGATTGTTTCCCATTCTTTTAAACTCTAATTGTCACAGGTGCAACCTAGCTAATCTTTGCTTATTGGTCATCTCAGGAATCAGTTGAGTAAACATTCTCTGCACTGTTTCTAATGTAATTCTATCCTTTCATTGTACTCTAGACCCTAAACAACTGGAGTGAAACTTGCCCAATTTTTTTTTTCAATTAGCTTGAAATAAATAACATTATTCCATCTGCCTTGCTAGTCACACACTGTACCCCCTGCATATTAACTTTTTGAGATTCACATACCAGGACTTCCCAGTCCCTCTGTAATGCAAAGCTCTGCAAGTTCTCTCCATTTTAATGATATGTTGCTTTATTATTCTTCCTACCAAAGTGGACAAGTTATGATAGACTCATAGAGTCATAGAGATGTCCAGCACAAAAACAGACCCTTCAATCCAACTCGTCCATTTCAACGAGATATCCTAAATTAGTCTAGTCCTATTTGCCAGCATTTGGCCCATATCCCTCTGTCCCCTTCCTATTCATGTACTCATCCAGCTACCATTTAAATGTTTTAATTATACTAGCCTCCACCAACTTCCTCTGGCAGCTCATTCCATAAACAAACCAGTCTCTACATGAAAACATTGACCCTCTCACCCTAAATCTATGCCCTCCAATTTTGGACTCCTCCAGCCTGGGGAAAAGACCTTATTTATTTACCCTATCCATGCCCCTCATGATTTTATAAACCTTTATAAGATCACCCCTCAGCTCCCGATGCTCCAGGGAAAATAGACTCAGTCTATTCAGCCTCTCCATATAGCTCAAATCCTCCAATCCTGGCAACATCCTTGTAAATCTTTTCTGAAACACTTTCAAGTTTCACAACAGTCTTGTTATAGTGAGGAAACCACAATTGCATGCAATACTCCAATAGTGGCCAACCCAATGTCCTGTACAGTCGCAGCACGAACTCCCAACTCCTGTACTCAATGCACTGACCAGTAAAGGAAAGCATTCCAAATCGTTCTTCACTATCCTATCTACCCACAACTCCACTTTCAAGGAACTGTGAAACTGCCCTCAAAGTTCTCTTTGTTCAGCAACACACCCTAGGTCGTTACCATGAAGTGTATAAGTCCTGCCCTGATTTTCCTTTCCAAAACACAACATTTCACATTTGTCAAAATTAAACTCCATCTGATATTTCTTGGCCTATTGGCCCATCTGATCAAGATCCCATTGTACTCTGAGGTAACCTTCTTCACTGTCCACTATACCTACAACTTTGGTGTCATCTGCAAACTTGCTAACTCTGTCTCCTATGTTCACTTCCAAATAATTTGTATAAATTATGAAAAGCAGTGATGCTTGTGGCACATTGCTGGTCATGGGCATCAAATCTGAAAAGCAACCCTCCACCACTACCCTCTGTCTTCTACCTTTGAGCCAGTTCTGAGCCTAAATGGCTAGTTCTTCCTGTATTCCATGTGATCTAACCTTGCTAACCAGTCTACCACGAGGAATCTTGTCGAACGTCTTACTGAAGTCAATATAAATCACATTCACCGATTTGCCCTCATCAATCCACTTTGTTTCTTCTTAAAAAAACTCATTCAAGTTTGTGAGATCTTCCCACATTTTATACCCTTGGCCAAATTTTTGGCCACTCACGGAATTATGTCCTTTTCACAACTTACTCTCCTCCCTGTTGTTCTGCCATCAACAAAGTTAGCAACCATGCATTTGATCTCTTAACCTAAGTCTTTGATATCCTTTGTAAGTAGTTCATAAGAAGTTTGCAGCAGGTAAGAAAGATGGCAAATGGAATATTGCCTTTCATTGCTAGAGGGATGGGGTTAAAACACAGGGAGGTTATGCTACAACTCTACAGGGTGCTGTGAGGCTACACCTGGAGTACTGTGTATGGTTTTAGTCTCCTTACTTGAGAAAGGATGTACTGGCACTGGAGCGGGTGCAGAGGAGGTTCACCAGATTGATTCCAGAGTTGAGAGCATTGACTTATGAGGAAAGATTAACTAGGCTGGGACTATACTCATTGGAATCTCGAAGAATGAGGGAGGATCTTACGGAAACATATTAAATTATGAAGGGAATAGATAAGGTAGAAGCAGGCAGGTTGCTTGCACTGGTAGGGAAAACTAGAACTAGGGTGCATGGCCTCAAAATAAGGAGAGCAGATTTAGGACTGAGTTGAGGAGGAACTTTATCCCTCAAAGGGTTGTGAACCTGTTGCATTCCCTACCCAGTGAAGCAATCGAGGCTACCTTATTGAATGTTTTTAAGGCAAAGATAGATTTTTGAACAGTAAAGGAGTTACGGGTTATGGTGAACAGGCAGGTAAGTGAGGTTGAGTCCACAAAAAATCTCATTGAATGATGGAGCAGGCTAGAGGGGCCAGATGGCCTACTCCTATTTCTTATGTTTTTATATTCTTATGTTCAATCCTAAGTACCGATTCCTGCGGCACTCAGATTAATATAAATTGCCAACCTAAATATGACCTTTTTGTCCCTATTCTCTGCTTATTGTTAGTTAAACAATCCTCTGTTCATGCTAATATGTTACATTATAAAATACAACTTGTATTTTACATTGCAACCTTTGTTCTGGCACCTTGCTTCAGAAATCCAAGTCCACCACGACCACAGTTTCTTTTTTCCTTCCACTGGATGGCATGAGATATGTAGCACTGCGACCTTATAGTGCCTGGGTTTGATTCCACCCTGGGGTGACTGTCTGCATGGGTTTCCTCTGGGTGCTCTGGTTTCCTTCCACAGTCCAAAAATTTGCAGGTTAGGTAGATTGGCCATGCTAAACTCCCCCTCCCACTCCACCGAGGATATGCAGGTCATTGGACTCATCCACCGCCAAACCACAACAACCCGACGGTCGGAGGAGGAGCGTCTTATCTTCCGACTGGGAACCCTCCAACCGCAGGGGATGAACTTGGACTTCACCAGTTTCTTCATCCCCCCTCCCCCCACCTTGTCTCAGCCGGATCCCTCCAGCCCGGCACCGCCTTCCTGACCTGCAGTCTTCTTCTTGACCTCTCCGCCTCCATCCTACTCCGACCTATCACCCTCACCTTGACCTCTTTCCACCTATCACATTTCCAACGCCCCTCCTCCAAGTCCCTCCTCCCTACCTTTTATCTTCTCCTGCTGAACACTCTCCGCTCATTCCTGAAGAAGGGCCTGTGCCCGAAACGTCGAATCTCCTGTTCCCTGGATGCTGCCTGACCTGCTGTGCTGTTCCAGCAATAAAGTTTCAACTTTGATCTCCAGCATCTGCAGACCTCACTTTCTCCTCCATGCTAAATTGCCCATCGTGTTCAGGGAGGTGAGAGTTAGGTGGACTAGCCATGATAAATGCAAGGGTACTGGAATGGGTTGGGATTGGATACTCTTTGGAAAGTCAGTGTGGACTTGATAGGTTGCATGGCCTGTTTCCACACTGTAGGGCTTCAATTCAATGAGGGATCTGGGCAATGCTGGCTGGGCCAGAATTTACTCCCCATCCCAAATTGTTCTTGAGAAGGTGGTGGTGAGCTTCCTTTTTGAACCACTTGGTTGTAGGGTTGGAAAGTGCTGTCTCGGAATCTTTGGTAAATTTCTGCTGTGTCTCTTGTGCATAGTAAACATTGCTGCTACTGAAAGTCAATGGTAGAGAAAATTAATCTTTATGAATGTGGAGTTAATCAAGTAGATTGCTTTATCCTGGATGGTGTCAAGCTTTTTGAATATTGTTGGAGCTGCAGTCATCCAGGTAATTGGGGAGTATTCGATCACACTCTTAACTTGTGCCTTGTAGATGGTGGACAAGCTTTGGGGAGTCAGGAGGTAAGTTAATAATTGCAGTATTCCTATCCTCTGACCTGCTCCTGTAGCCACTACATTTATGTGACAGGACCAGTTTAGTTTCTAGTCAACCCCAAGATGTTGGGATTCAGTGATGGTAGCACTATTGAATGTCAATGGATGGTGATTAGATTGTCTCCTGTTGGAGAAGGTTATTGCCTGGCATCTGTGTGATGCGAATATTATTTGCCACTTGTCAGCCTCAGCTTGAATATTGTCAAGATGTTGTTGAATTTGAACATGGACTGCTTCATTATCTGAAAAGTTGTGAATAGTAATGAATGTTGTATAATCATCAGCGAACATCCTCACTTCTGACATTATGATGGAGGGAAAGTCATGGATGAAACGGCTGAAGATGGTTGGGCCTAGGGCACTACCCTGAGGAACTCCTGCAGAGAAGTGCTGGAGCTGAGGTGACTGATGTCCAACAACCACAAGCAACTTTTTTTGTGCCAGGAATGACTTCAACCAACAAAGATTTTGGTTTCTTCCCTCCAATTCCCATCAACTGCAGTTTTGCTATGGGCTGCTTGATGCCACATTTGGTCAAACATGGCCTTGATGTCAAGGACTTTACTTTTACCTCTGGAATTATATTTCATTCAGGAATTTGATTTGATTCAATGTTACATTCTAATTAATTAGTAAAGCCTGAATCCTCTTGCAAAATAATGTGGCTCAACCTGATTTTATTAAGATTTCCTAAATGTTCTGTACAACTCCCTTCATAATAAATTCTCTCATTTTCCTGATGGCAGATGTTAAGCTAACTGTGTTCTGAAATCAGTTCTAGTGGATGGTGTGCTTGAATTTCTAAGCAAATAATTAAAACACCTCTCTGCAAGATTTTCTGGTTATGTGCAAAATATAAATACAGGACAGGGAACATCAGCTATATGGATTTATTGAAATAAATAAGAAGGAAAGTACCTCTTAAACTGGCCGAAGTGAAGAACTGAATCTGATTGAGCTGAATTTACATCTCGGAGTAATGTTTAAATAAATTACTCAATTTTATCACATAGTATTTTAATTTATTGAAATACTGCCAGAACTTATGTGGAATGCTCACAATAAAACAGTGGATTGGTTAATTTATACAGACAAGGATACTATATAATTTAATACAATGCATATACACACTAATGCATATATTACTGCTAAAGTGCTGACAATGGTTCTGCAACTTTAAAGTCCTCTGATCAAAGACAAATCTCAGGTCAGTTGGAGGTCAACTGCTTTTAGGCAAATGGTGAGGTCAATTGGAAGATTGCTAATCTGGTGATAAGCAACAGAAATTAGCTACTGTTTTGCCTTTATTTCTGAAAACTTTTGCTTTCGTAGCAACATGTTAGATTAGATTCCCTACAGAGCTCAAACAGGGTCTTTAGCACAACAAGTCCACACCAACCATCCGGAGAGTAATCCACCCACACCCATTATCCTCTGACTAATGCACCTGACACTTAGGGCAATTTAGCAAAGCCAGCTCACCTGACCTGCACATCTTTGGACTGTGGGAAGAAGCCCACGCAGACACAGAGAGAATGTGCAAACTCCACACAGACAGTTGCCCAACACTGGTATCAAACCCGGGTCCCTGGTACTGTGAGGCAGCAGTGCAAACCACTAAGCCACCGTGCCACCCACATGTGATCACTTGAGTCTGAATGGACAAGTTCAATAACTAATTTATCCAACTTTTATTTCCACAGCATTCAATTAATACTTGTACTTTTCCATTCCCTCACACTTTTTTTCCATTCCAATTTGCTATTTAATTCTTTCCCTTACAATTGAAATCATAAACATTTTCTCAGAATCCACTCAATTTTGAAATTTAGTCACAATTAATTTAGCAATTTGTACATTAACTAGAATGCTGCTTCACATTCCACAGGTCAAAATCAGACTGTCAAAACACGTGCCCGAATGAAGTGGACTGGGATTTGTTGAACCAGCAAAGGCAGCCAATCAATAGTGCTCTACAGTTTGGGCGTATCCTTACATCATCAGGTTATTATTATTTCTAGAACAGTAGCCTGGACTATACAAATTTATCTCCTTTTATGGTTATTGATATTTACATTCTTGAAAATTATTTTCGAACAGTCTGTGGCACTATTTTTTTAATCAAACAGCACCAAACTTAAGCACTTTAATATAATCTGTCTCCGGAGATTACAGGTGAATTAGATATGCTGATAGTTGTTTAGTTGACATCAGTAAAATTGCAGAAGCAGAGGGCTGCTGTGGTCCAATTTTGGTGTCCCTACCCTCGAGCCAAGTAACCTGGGATCAAATTCCACCTGCTCCAGATCTGTGTAAAAACATTACTGAACAACATCATTCAGGGAAAATAGGTTAATTTCTTTTAGTTAAAAAAAATGCATAGGGAGGGATGTTATGGCTCAGAGGTTCTGCTCTCGAGTCAGTCTTCTGACTCTTTCAGTCAGAAGCTCTGGATTTGAGTCCCACCTGCCCTGAGGCAAGCTATTAAACGTGTCCAAACAGGTTGGTATTTAAAGTATATTAGTAAAAGTATAGTCAGCAACACCTTAATTGAAAGGTTTTGCAGAAATTTGAAATCCAGTTTGGCAGGTAAATTAGCAGGCTGTAAAAGCTTGTGTCTTAACAAGCTTCAGATTTAAGGGATTAGTTACCAGGTGTTAACTATCATCATGCGGCTTCAGAATGATCTATTTGACCCTCTTGAGGCATAGCGGTCATGTCCTTACGACTAGGCTGAGAGGCCTGGATTCAAGTTCCACCTGCTCCAGAGATGTGTACTAACACCTCTGAACGGGTTGGTTAGAGAAAAAAAAGATTTTAAAAGAGAATTATCTATTTGGGGCCTACTTGTGGTGCAATGGTAGTGTCCTTACCCCTGGATTGGGAGGCCCAGGTTCAAGTTCCGCTTGCTCAAGAGGTGTGCGCTAGCATCTCTGAACAGGTTGATTAGAAAAATAGGTAAAATAAAAAAAGAATTTGACAGTGTTCCAATGACATAAATAAAAATGATTATTTATTTGTAGTTAATAACTGAAAAAAATACAGCCGGGTGATTTGGTGATGAGAAAAAAAAGTTCAGTTGTGTGTTAGATATAAAAGAAAGGAAGGGAAGGGAAACTGAATGATCTATTTACTATTTAGCTTTCATTAAGTTGATACTCCACCAATCAGCTAACTGGCCTAAAACAGATAAGATTGCTAATTAATATAGCTGGTATTAGCAACAGTAAACACCATAAACAAGTTTATAGATATTTTAATCAGCCTGTTCAGATGTGTTATGATAGAGCTGGTGATGCTTGAATCGAGGCGTACTCACTCAAACATAGGGACACTACCACTGTGCTCTAACCTGTTTATAATCTGTTCCAAATTCATACTTTCTCCACGAAATCTGTTAATTTAGCAAAGTTTCGATACAATAATTTTAAATTATCACTTCTAGCTAGTTGAGTTCTCCCTGAACATCAGCCAAGCTTGCTATGACATCAATATTCTCATGTTGCTGAATTTGATTGAGACTGTTATAGTAATTAGACATTAATTTTAGGAAAGCTGACTATTATAGACTGATGAGACAATAATGCTTAGGAATTATATTTTCATAATTTCTAAGCATTCACAAGTAGACTGTTTTATTGGGTGAATCATATTCTTCTTTCATTTTCAATCCCCCCATTTTTAAATTTCATTTTGTTGTTTTATACTTTTAGCTTTTCCATGTCATATATAGCCATATTTTCCTTTTAAAAATTAATTTCCAAGCAAAGATACTTTTCAGTTCAATTAAGTTACATATGTCACTACATAAAACAGGATAAACTATCTGATTCTCGGAATAAGGGATTTTCTTTGGTGGAGAAATTGAGTATATTCGGCTTGAATTTAGAAGAACGAATCACAATTTCTGCAATGCAGGAAGAGGCTGTTTAGCCCATAAATCTGCAATGACACTCTGAACAGCATCCTACCCAGACACTATCTCCATAAACTCACAGTTACCATGGCTATGCCATCTAGTCTGCACATCCCTGAAAACTCCAGACAATTTAGCATGGCCAATCCACCTAATTTGTACATTTTTGAACTCTGGAGGAAACCAGAGCACCCAGTAGAAACACACATAAACACAGGGAGAACATACAAACTCCACACAGACATTTATCTAAGATGGGAATCGAACCTGGGTCCCTGGGCCTGTAAGATAGCAATTTAGACAGACAGGCAGTTGGAAGAACTCAGCAAACCAGACAGAGGTGGAGAAGTCAATGTTTTAGGTATAGCCCTTCTTTCACCCCCACCTCAAGAAAAAAACACTCTGCTGTAAGGTAGCAATGTTAACCACTGGGCCATCACATCACCCTTAGGATGATTGTATTGAAACTTAGAAAATCTTAAGGAAAATGATAGGGTATATTTTGAGATTATGTTTCCCTGGGATATGGAGTATTTAACTAAGGTCATAGTCTCAGAATTACAGTTAATCTTTAGGATTGAGATGAGGAGAAATATCTTCACCCAAATGTTTGGAATTCTCTGCCTTGGAGAGTTGCGCATGTTCTGTTGTAGAATACCATACGTTTAGTTAGAGATTGTTAAATATTTGGGTATTAAGGGAATGAAGGGATAAAAGCATGGGAGGTGGATTTGAGTTTGAAGACCAGTCATGAACTATTGAACAGCTGAGCAGTTTCGAAGGGCCAAATGTGCCCATCCTGCTATTTATGTTCTTATGACTAGATCAATTGCAGATGTTGAATTATGTAACAGTATGAAGCTTGAATTTGAAAATGTTCCCTCAGCCAACAAATTGTTGAGTTACTGTATAGTGAGTCTTTAATAGCTTTTGCTGAGTAAGCATTATCAGGAATGACTCAGCAGCTTACTCCACAATTAGAACTGATAAAACACTTTATCTGTTGCTGCTGCTCTGACAGTTTCTCTATCACTACCAATATTCCCAGTGTCAGCCTCCAGTTTGTGCAGAGCATGTCGAACTTAATAGCATTAACACTTAATTACATTGCAAAGAGAAAACCATCCTTGTTTTGTGGGTCAGAATGCAAGGAAAATATGTGAAATTATTTTTGAAAGCATGGGATGCAGATCGAGCTTGCTTTTTTTTTCAACCAGAAGCAACATTTTAGTCTTGTGTAAAAATATACATGAAGGCAGAACATTTGTGGAGGAAAGAAAAGTGCTTGAACTCTTTCCAACAACAGATGTTGGCACAATTTCACAAAAGGTTTAACATTGTCCAAAAGGAGTGGAGAATTTCCTTCCAACAATCTTCTGTGCACCAAAAACGTTTGATCTCACCTTCATTATACTTTAATGTGCATTTGTGTCCTTAAGTTAATGTCCAATTGCTCAGTGGGATTTCTGGGAGAGAAAAACAAAATCCTGCTAACTCCTGATGACAAAAAAAAAGCAATATAATTTCATTTTATAAAACCATTCAGAATTAACAGGGATCCACATTCCAGCCTATAACAGTAACTTTAACTTCGGTGTTGTACTTTGCATTACAACAACATGCAATCTTTCCGAAAGTAAAAGAACTGCAGATGCTGGAGATTTGAAACAAAAACAGAAACCGCTGGAGAAACTTTGATGAAGATTCAACAGACTTGACACTTTAACTGTGCTTCTTCCCACAAATGCTGCCAGACCTGCTGAGTTTCTCCAACAATCTCTGTTTATGTATCATTCTTTCCTTGTGTCTATATTACGATCTAGCTACCTTTCTATATTCTGGTTGCCTTTCACAATTATAGGAATAATTCATTCATTTTGAAAATAATTACATTTAATTCTGAAATTGGACACAAAATGGAAAAGTGCCACATTGTTAATGTTGGTATTCTCCTCTCAATATGTTAGAAAAAAAAACTCACATGCCATTCAAAGCAATACATTTTAGGCCATTTTGTTAAATGCATACTAGGGACACAGGACGATAACATTAAAGATAAAATTCTCACAATTTTCTGACATGCATCATCATTTGGTAAAGCTCTCTATTATTGCCTTTCTTTTATTCATTCTTTGCTGTGACTATTGTTGGCTAACTCAACATGTATTGACTCCTAGTCCCCCAGAGAAGGTGGTGGTAAACTTCTCTCTTGAACTACTGCAACCCCTGTTGTTCAGTGCATCCATAATGCTGTTAGGAAGAGAGTTCCAGGATTTTTACCCAATGACAGTGAAAGAACATGGTATACCTCCAAGTCAGGATGGATAGTGACTTGCAGGTGGTGGTGTTCCCATGTATTTACTGCCCTTGTATTGCTAGCTGGTAGTGGTTGTGGATTTGGAAGATGCTGTCAGAAAAGTCTTACCAAGCTGCTACAATGCATCTTGTAGATGGTACGCCCTGATGCTATTGAGTGGTGAAGGAAGTGTGTACTTATGGATGTGGTGCCAATCAAATGAGTTGCTTTGGCTTGGATTATGTTAAGTTTCTTGAGTAATGTAGGATCTGCTCTTATCCAGACAGTGGGAGTGTTCCATCACCCTGTCCTGTTTTTTGCGTTGTATTTGGTGGACAGGCTTTAGGGATTCAGCAACTTAGTACATGCAGATTTCATAGCCTCTGTGTTTATGTTGTCACAGTATTTATATTGTTAGTCCAGTTAAGTTTCTAGCCAATGGTAATCTCCAGGTTGTTGACAGTGAGGGATATAGCTTTAGTAATGCCATTGAATGCAAAAGTTAGATTCTCTCATCAAGCTCATAAATGGCAGGTAGCTTCAGAAAATCATCATGTCCAGAGCAAATGACATCTGTCTTACACAAGTATAGCTTGGAGTGGCACTCTATCCAGGGGTTGTACGCCTGTTCCTAACAGTGATTAGATTCCAATCTGCAGACTTCAAAAGCACAACTTAGGTGAATGTAGAGCTGAATGCTCCTTTTAATATAAAGGTTATTATTGCCAGTGTCAGTTTGTGTTTGGTCATGTAAATTGAACTGACACTTCTTGGTAGTCATTTCTGCAAGCTGAATCTCGTACTAATCTTTGCTTCAGTTTCTTCCTTTGCCAAACATGGTTATTGCAGCCTCATGGAATTTTGACCACACAGACTTCCATGATTCATCAGCATTATCTGGTGAGGCCTCAGGTTTAACAACTTCAAAGAACACCTGACATTTTTGTGTGGTATGAGCATACATGACATGTATATGTCATGTGATTGGACTTAATTATGTTCTGTAGTTGCACATTTACCCTGCTACTAACAAGTGAATGATCACTATCACAGTTTGTACTATAAAAGGTGATGGTGTGCAGAACATTAGACAGATATTATCTTCTGGCGATTATCAGGTCAAATTGACATCAGTGATCAGATCTCAGATGAAACCATGATATGTTTTGTGTCAATATCTGTCCTGAAAAGAGGTATTAATAATGTAATGACTATAACGTGTGCAAAGTTCTCCTTTCCACTCATGATTATTGTTTAGATTGGCAGCACAATGATTGATTCTGAACACAAAATGTCAACACTGCTTTCTATCCACAGATGCGACCAGTCTTGCTGAGTTTGTCCAGCAATTTCTGTTTTTGTTTCAGATGACTGAAGGACATTTGGCTTGAAATTCTACCTGATCCAACTCTTGCGTTAAAATTCCCCAGGAGAAATCCATGTGGCAGCTGCTCCAGAGTATTGTAAAAGTGATCTTTATCTTTGGTATCAGAATACAAGGTTACTGTGTAAATGCGGATAGTTGTAACAAAACCTCCACCTAATGATAGAAATAGAGATATGAGGTATTCAAAGATTGTGACAGGCACCTCAATTATCTTTATTAATTTGTTGTGGCAGAGAAGCCTATTTCACATTTGCAGTGGTCATCCGTGTTTGCGGTGTTAACAAAAGGAAGAATTGGCCTCACTTATTAATCTAGTGTAAGTCATTCTGGTCTGTTGGAGAATAGCAATGTTGATATTGAACCTCAGCTTTCAGCTAATCACTACCATCCCATGTATCTTGTCTTTTGACTGCAAGTCCTCCTTTGGGCCACGCAGTTGGTACAAGAGAGGAAAACCAGGAACAAAACAATAACACATGGAAATAAATGTACTGATCATATTAGAGTTCCTTTTTGAGGTATTTAAGAAGGATCAGACCAGTATGTCTTATCTGCCAGTTACACTGGTTTTTCCTTCTGGGTTACCATCTACATACCAGGCTGGATCTCAAATCATTGTGCATCTATGGAGGATGGCAGACATTGGTGGTTCAGTAACTTTAATGTCTGGGGGCAGCCCAATTTAAGGTGGCTGTGACTAACCAATAGAATGTGATGATTCCCACCATCAGAGACGATCCTCCCCCTTCTTCAGAAGTACTGTCCTTGCTTTCAAACATATTTATTAGACAATGGTTCTTACTGTTTCAAAGTATTTAGTAAGTAATTTCAAACAATTACATACAGCTGTATTAACAATGAAAGTGCTTTGTTGGCTTGTCTTTAGCTCATGGGACCTAATTCTTAAATCAGCTAGAAGAAAACATAAGGAACACATTGCTGAGAGGTGACATAACTGAACCTTCATGAATTATGTATGAAGTAGGGTCTAAATCAAAATATGGAAATTACTTAACTGTGTTTCCAAGGTAACAACTTACCACTTGTTTCACAGTCACTAATTTTCTAGCCTTTTGATAAATTATTTCATATTCAGACTATTTGGTTTGGGTTAACTAGAATTGTTAGCACTTTTGCAATCACCAAACGAAAGATTGTATTGAATTAAGACTGTATTATTTAAAGGAAACTACTAGTCTACAAGTCTGGATTGTGAATTAAATGGTTATGTTATTTACATGTAGCCCAAGCTGAATTCACAGCTAAATCACATTAGTTATGGTTCTCCTTTGTTCTCTCCTTTTTTAACTTTAGTCATAGGATGTGAACGTCGCTAACTGGGCCAGCGTTTATTGCCCAGAGGACATTTAATGGACAACCAAATTCTGTAGTCACCAGGAGGGCAAACCGCCTGGCAGATTTCCTTCCCTAAAACATATTGATGAATTTGATTTTTTAAAATTGCAATAGACAGTGGCTACCTGGTCAACATTATGCTAACTTTCCTTTTCCAGATTTTTATTGAATTCCAATTTCATCACCTTCCGCGGTGGGATTCCAACTCATGAACACAGATCTTTAGCCTCGGGTTCCAGAATACTGAGCCAGTCATGTTACCACTTTGCCAGCACCTCTTCGGAGCTACTAATACTGATCAGTAAGAGATCTTTTTATGTTTTAGAAATTGAGATATTTGCTTAACTGCTTAAGCTTCAGCCCATGAGGATATTTGAGGAGGTAGAGTTGAAACTAAAATGTAAAAGGTTTCAAATCGTAATCTTTGAATTGTTACCTCAACCACAGGAGAGCTGCTGGCTATTATTTAATTTAATTTGACCAATTTTCTGTCAGGCTTGATGTCTACAGCTCTGGGTCAATTTAGAATGTTCAATTTTGAGTCCATAGTTGTTTGACCATATTATTATCGAGGCTTAGAGTGAAATTTTCCGCTCCAGATGTGCAGTGAACAATGCTGGGAAAGGTGGAAAAATACATTGAGATTTTTTTTTTTTAAATCAGATTTTAGGTGTTGAAAGAAATTTTCTCAGTCTTCATCTCACAGCTTAGATGGCAAATTGAGAATCCTGCCATTTAGTAGTGGATTCTTACTTCTATGTATGATTATTTCATTAAAGCCCAACTCGTCCTATTTATATGCCATTTCCAATTCTCCTCCCCTTCACTGAGAAACTAGATAATGCAAATTGAGATATGAAACAGGGTGGTTACCTGGAGGATGCAGATTGCCAGATGTTTATCCCAGCTATCACCCGACTGTTTCTTTACAATAATGTCGCTGCATTCTCCACAGATGCCATCTTGCAGGCAGGCAACAGCAAACTAACAGCCTTACCACATCGTCATGTCTGATCTAACTTAGACACCACTTCAGCCTTTCAATACATTTTTTGGAGTGAAGGGACGCCTATGAGCACTCATTCCCGGTGTGTATATTCCGGCTCAAGTTGTTTTTAGTCTCCTTCATAGTTCACCAGTGTTCGCACATTGATCAGGCTGAAACCAGAATAAGTTATATCCTTAATCTCTGCCAAATACCCCTTCAATGATAAGTACAGGCCTTCCCAGAATTCTGCAATCCTAGCCTCTGAACTGATTTCACCTAGAGTATTATTTAATACAGTCTCACATTATTGTAGCAATGAATTGCTGAAAATTCACTATTACATACATAACAGATGAAATCTTCAGTTTATTGTCCAGTAGAATCACCCAATTGTCTAGCTAAGTGAGTATTTCAGATGTGGAACTTTTAATATTGATAGACTCAACATTTCACATTGTACACATTGTGTACATTGGGGGAGCAGAGAGAGATTGGGCCTGTAGATGAATCATTTCTAAATAGGAGTGGATATAAAGAGGGTGAGGCTTGGTGAGTTCACTTACTTTCAGGGAGTTGAGAGAAGCTAGATCTGTGGGAGAGCAACTCTACTCAGGAACAGATAAATAGATGAGCAGACTGTAGCATGCGAGTAGCATACAGGCTACCGAGCCTGTAATTTTGGTAATTTTGGATATAGTATCAATCAGGAAATTAAAGATATATGTATTGTGGGTGATATTGTAATAATGGGCACTTTCCATTTAAATACAAACTGGGTAAACCTAATTAGCACAAATACTGTAGAGGATGAATTCCTGGAGTGTGTGCAAGATGGGATTTTGGAACTATATGTTTAAGAACCAAATAAGGATCAACCCATTTTAGACTTAGTTTCTATAATGAGAAAGGGCTAATTAATAACTTTGGCGCAGGTGGGTACTGCAGTTGCTGGAGATTAGAGTCAAGATTAGAGTGGTGCTAGGAAAGCACAGCAGGTCAGGCAGCATCTGAGGAGCAGAAAAATCGGCGTTTCAGGCAAAAGCCCTTCATCAGGTCCAGTGACAACTAATGTCAATAATATAATAGAATTTTACTTTAAATTTGAAGGTGGTGCAATTCATTTTGCAACTGGAGTATTTATTCTGAACAAAGGAAACTGTGAAGATCTGGGGGTGGGGTTGCAAGTTGACTGCGGTTGATTGGGAAAATACACTAAATAATTTAATGGCTAGTATATAAAGATATTCTACATGTTCGACAACAGCTATACACTTCTCGAAGGCACAAGCACCCAAAGAGAATTCTTAATCAACCATGGCTAACAAAAGACGTTTAAGAACGTATTAGACAAAAGGAAATGGTTTATAAGGTTGCCAGAAAGATTGGTAAGTCTGAGGATGAAGAACAATTTAGAACTTAACAAAGGAGAACTGAGAAACAGATTTTAAAAAGTCAAAAGAGAATGAATACAAACTAGCAGAAGCATAGAAATACACTGTAAAAGCTTCTTTAGTTATGCGAAAAGAAAAAGATTGTCTGGGCCAAAAAACATTTTTAAAATTCATTTATGGATGTTGGTTTCATTATATGAGCCAGCATTTGTTTGCCATTCCTAGTTGCCCTTGAATGTTCTTATATGTACTAGTTATATATAATACAATATCACAAATGAGGCAAAGTTAAGTGAGGCAAAGTTATGCAATGGGATGCAAAGTGGCTTCAAAAGAATTGGCAAAAATGTGGCAGATGGAATTTAATATTGAAATATTTAAGGTTATCCATTTGATAGGGAAACAAAATGTGCATTCTTAAGTGGTAAGGAGTTAGAACATGCAGATGTACAATGGGGCCTGAGTTTCCTCATCAATAAGTCACTGATGGCTAACATAGCCAAAGGATTTGAGTACAGAACTAACACATTTTACTTCAATTCTATAGAACATTGGTTAAATTGCACCTGCAGGTTTGGTCTCATTACCTCAGGATATATTGCCATAGTGGGAATGCAACAAAGGTTTACTAGACTTGTTCGCAGGATGGCAGCACTGTCCTATGAAGAGATATTTGGAAAGCTGGGCCTGTATTCTCCAAAGTTTTCAAGAGGCGATTACATTGAAATCTACAATATATTTAAAGGGATGGACAGGGTAAATGCAGGCATGATGTTTTCCTTGGCTGGTGAGTTTACAACAGTTACAAAATAATGGGGAAGCCACTTAGGACCAAGAAAAGGGTTGTGTATCTTTGGAATGCTTTACCACAGAGGGCTAAAGAAACTTAGTAAATGAGTGTGGTCAAAAAAGAGATTGGTGTTTAGAAATCTGTCAATGTCATAAAGGCATATGGGTATTGTGTATGTGTGAACATATGAACAAGGAACAAGAATAGGCCACTTGGTCCTTTGAGCCAACTCCATCTTTCAGTAAGATCATGGCTGAATTGATTTTAACCTCAACTCTACATTCCTGCATATCCTTGATAATCAAGAACCTATCTGCCTCTGCTTTCAAAATATTTAAAGATTCTGCATCCACTACGTTTTGAGGGAGGGAAGAGTGTTCAAAGACTCTCAACTCTGAGAGAAAAAATGTTTTCATCTCTGTTTTTAAATGGGTATCCCTTATTTTTAAACTTGACTCCAAGTTCTAGATTCTCCCATAAGAGGAAACAACTTTCAAAGTCCACTCGTGAAGTCCAAATCATACCCTCAGGATCTTCTATGTTGGAATTAAGTCACCTCTTACTCTTTTAAATTCCACAGGATACAGACCTTGCATGTCCACTCTTTCCTTATAAGGCAATCTGCTTATTCTTGCTTACACACACACTTCATCTAAGATTTTTGTTTATTTGCAGATACATTCTATTTTGTTCAAAAACCACACAATTTGTAGTCACAGTTAGTCAATGTGACATCTTATAAATTACAGCTTTTGGAATAAAACCAACCTAATTTCAGGTTAAAACTGACAATTCAGTGTCAGACCTGAGATGTCATCTTTTGTATATTCCTATCGCTCTGCCTGATTATCATGACAACACAGCACTGACATTGACTTTATAAATGCTTTACACACCATCTAACACTCTTGGTCACCTGCAGAGATGTATTATCTGACTCTCCACTCACTCCAGTTGTGTGATCTTTTGATCTCTCTGCCTATAAACTCTGTATGTGTGCCCTGCTCTCTCACTGCACCTGATGAAAGAGCTGCACTCTAAAAGCTTGTGTAATTTCAAATAAATCTGTTGAACTATAACCTGGTGTTGTGTGACTTCTCGAGCTGAAAAATGTGTTGCTGGAAAAGCGCAGCAGGTCAGGCAGCATCCAAGGAGCAGGAGAATCGACGTTTTGGGCATAAGACCTTCTGATTCCTGAAGAAGGGCTTATGCCCGAAATGTCGATTCTCCTGCTCCTTGGATGCTGCCTGATCTGCTGCGCTTTTCCAGCAACACATTTTTCAGCTCTGATCTCCAGCATCTGCAGTCCTCACTTTCTCCTAGTTGTGTGACTTCTAACTTTGTTCACATCATGCTTATTCCAGGTATTAGTCTAGTAAACCTTCTCTGCTCTCAATGCAATAACATCCTTTTGTAAATACAGTTACCAGTATTATACACAGTACTCCAGATGTAGTCTCACTAATGCTCTGTATAACTGAAGCGTAATCTCCCTACACTTGCATTCGATTCACCTTACAATAAACTATAACATTCTATTAGCTCTCCTGGTCACTTGATGTACCTGCATACTACCTTTCTGCAATTCATGTGCTAGGACACCCAGATCTCTCTGCATCTCACCATTTAGATAATACGCTTATTTTATTCTTTATGTCAAATGGACAATTTCACACTTGTCCACATTGTCCTCCATTTACCAGGTTCATTTAACCTATCTATATATCTCTTCAAAGGCTCCTTATGCTCTCTTAACCATTCATTTTCCTGCTGATCTTTGTGTCATCAGAAAATTTACTTCCTGTACCTTCGACCCCTTCATTCCAATAATTGATATAAATGTAAAGAATTGAGGGGCTAGCACCGATCCCTGCGGTGCACCACTTGTGAAATCCTGCCACCCTGAAAATGTCTCATTATTCCTGCTCTCATTTCCCATTAGCTAGTCAATCTTCTATCCAATATTTTGCCCCTTATACCTTAAGCCTGTATTTTTCACAATAACTTTTTGATGTGAGAAAAGACATGGAAGTGGATGAACGGCTATGATCATATTGAATGATGGAGCAGACTCAACAGGTCTCCTTCTGTTTCTATGGCTTGGACATGCTGTGTGAATGGATAGAACATACCAGATGGAATTTAATGAGAGTAAGTATTCTGTTTTCCTCTTTAATAGCAAAAGCAGAGTGGCAAAAGTTTCTTAAATGGTGAGGAATATTTTGTGTCCAAAGAGACCAGGCTGTCCTTATTTATGAGTCATTTTAAAAAACATTGCAGGCACAGCAAGCAATTAGGAAGGAAAATGGCATGTTTCTCTTCAATGTGAAGGGCTTTGATTACAGAGGTAAAAATATTTTGCTGCAATTGCAGCCTTGGTAAACCAGCATCTGGAATATTGGATGTAGTTTTGGTCTCCTTATCTAAAGATGGTCTCTTTGCTGTAGATTGAGTGCAATGGAGGTCAGAGCTGAAAATGTGTTGCTGGAAAAGCGCAGCAGGTCAGGCAGCATCCAAGGAGCAGGAGAATCGATGTTTTGGGCATGAGCCCTTCTTCAGAAATGGCTCATGCCCGAAATGTCGATTCTCCTGCTCCTTGGATGCTGCCTGACCTGCTGAGCTTTTCCAGCAACACATTTTCAGCTCTGATCTCCAGCATCTGCAGTCCTCACTTTCTCCCTGCAATGGAGGTCAACCAGACTAACCACTGGGATATTTGTAATGGCTTATGAGGAAAGAATGAGGAATCTTGTTTTATATTCTCCAGACATTTGAAGATTGAGAAGTGTTGTCATTGAAACTTACAAAATTCTGCTGGTGGATGTCGAAATGAACTTTCCCTGGTTGGTGACTCTCAAACTAGAGGACATAATCACCATGTAAGGCTAAGATGAAGAGAAGGGTGCTGAATCATCGGAATTCTGTAACCCAGAGGGCTGTGGAAACTCCATCATTTACTAGGTTCAAGACAGAAATCAATGCAAACTAATTACATCAAGAGATGTGGAGAAAGTGGCATTGAGGTATATAATCAGCCATGATCTAATTGAATGGCAGAGACTGCCTGAATGGGCTCCTCCTGTTCCTATGCAGATATCTCATCTAGCCATACCCATGACTTGTGAGTTGAAGTTTCCATTTCTACAATTGCTGACTACTCCTGAACACAGATCTCTCCAATTTGTTTCTTGCATTTGCATTTTATGTTCCAGTTACATTGTCAGGTGGATTAAACAACATAGAAGTTTCTGGTGTGAGTGCCACAGTCTTTATGTTACTATTAAACTCTGTTTTTTTAACAGAATGATGTGGGTTTGTCCCTGGACTCCAGATGGATCAAATTCATCTGTGGGGAGAAGAAGATATACATTAGCTGCTTCAGAGAAGAATTTGCAAACCGCATCAACAGAAATCATTATGTTTCAGGACAAGATGTTACCATATCACATAATGAATGGCATATGCATATGTATATGAATAGTTTTATAAATGTACTAGCTGACTTTGTGGCGTTGTCAGAGGTAGTCTGGTGTCTGGAGTCCAGTTATGAAATTTAGTATTGTTCTATTTCCAGTTGTGGGCCGGATCACAGTAAGATATAGGGAAAATAAGGAATTGGATTTTAAATGTAAAATCATGGGATCTTGAAAAAAAGTAAGGATTTGTTTCTGTTTCTTTTCAGTGGTTATTAAATTTTCAAAAATAAAGATAATTTACGAAAGCAGTAAAGAAACTTCATAGTTTATTCCATGAAGTTACAATCACCACTCCACTTTCTTACTTTGTAACATTCCCCATCTCAGCAAGGGCTGTTTTGGGTTACCACAGGTTTTACCTGTTTAATAGCACTAGCAATGCAATAAACTGTGACGACATCTGTTCAGAGAAATTGTTTCATCCTTGACCTAATTTCCATGGGACTGGGCTCATTTCATCTATAAAATATTCTGAGAATTAGTTTAATGTGTGAAGAGATAATTGTCAACTCTAATGATCCCAGGAGAAGAAGATTGTTTGTGAGAAGAAGTGCAAACTATATAAGTCCAAGAAGGTAGAGTAAAGGTCAGGGTTCTCCGTCATGAAGAAGATTAAAAGGTACAGTGAAGGTCAGCGCTATGCTAGGGATATTTCTTTATTTGAATTACGCCTTCAGTCGAAGATCTATAAAAACATTCTGATTAGATGGATTCAAAAATCCAAATTAAGATTTTAAAGAAATAAAGACATACATTTATCTGTTTACAGATTTTTTAATGTGAAGTAGGCACCTGCCAATTGCAAAAAAAACTGCACCAGGTCATAGCTAAAACTCTACCAAATTGGACTGTTTGTGAGCTATATATTTTATTCACTTAAGTCCAGCAATCAAGGGCATTGCTGGCTGACAGCATTTATTGCCCATTCCTAATTGCCCAGGCAACAGTTAAGAGTCAACCACATGTGTCTGGAGTCATATGCAGACCAGACCAAGTAAGGATGATAGATTTCCTTCCTCAAAGAGCTTTAGTTTAGGTTTTCATGATAAGTGACAGTAGTTACATGGTCACCTATGGTTGTTTTTTTTATTCCATATGTTTTATTGAATTCAAATCTCTACCATCTTCCTGAGAACATTAAACTGGGATCACGAGTCCAGTGACATTATTACTACTACTGCAGCTGGCAAAGCCAAATCTTAAGGACCACTGTATGAATACAATGTGCTATTGGAATGTAATCAAGTAAAAGTGCAGTTAATCAGCAAATAGTTGATGCAAGCTGTCATTGCTACTCCAGCAAGAACTGCCCTACCTAGGAGCATTTTGGCCTGGAAGCTTATTTAGAATTGAATGGTAAAGATCCCATCCCTCAGGTTTCACTTATGAGTCAGGTTGGCTGAGCAATCATCATTGTAGAGCATTGTGGTTCTGTCTGACTCAGCTATTGGATTACTAAATGTTTCATCATAAAGACTTAATTGCAAGAATGAGATGGGATTTAATGATAGTGGTGGTAGGATGCCTTCAATCTGTCATTGGAACTGATGACATTCTTACCTGATCTTGGGAACCCAAGTGATTTAAGTACGCGAGATGGTAATGTGAACCCTCTGCTGGGGCTCCTTGACTCTACTGGGTATACCTAACTGTTGCATTTGTTGTGAAAGTCCTAAACCGAGAGGGGAAAGCCAGTCAGGCCAGCCTTCCATCCTATCCTTGATGTACATTCCCTTATCTAAGGAAAGATATACGAACATCGGAGGCTGTCCAGGGAAAGCTCACTAGGTTGATCCTGGGCATGGAGGGACTGTCTTAAAAAAGAGAGGATGAGTATGTTGGGCTTGAACTCATTGGAGTTTAGATGAATGAAAGATTACCTTATTGAAGCATTCACAATTCCTTAGAGGACTTAACAGGATAGATATAAAGGAGTTTTCATTCCCTTATGTGAGAGTTTAGAAGCAGAGGGCATAATACCAGAGTAAGGGGGTCACTCAGTTAAGTGAGTGAACTCTCGGTTCAAAGATGAGTAGGAATTTCTATTCTGAGGGTTGTGACTCTGTGAAATTCTTTATTGCAAAGGACTGTAGAGGTTGGGTTGTTATGTATATTCAAGGCTGAGGTAGACAGATTTTAAATCATTGAGGGAATCAAGGGTTATGGGGAAAAGGCAGGAAAGTGGAGTTGAAGAGTAACAGATCAGCCATGATCTGATTGAATATAAGAGCAGACTCACACGTGGTGAATGGCCTAAGTCTGTTCCCAAGTCTTATGGGTGAAAACAATGACTGCAGATGCTGGAAACCAGATTCTGGATTAGTGGTGCTGGAAAAGCACAGCAGTTCAGGCAGCATCTGAGGAACAGTAAAATCGACGTTTCGGGCAAAAGCCCTTCATCCGGAATACAGGTCTTATGGCCTTAAATGATGTAGGAGTAACTTTCACCAAGGCTAAATAATGGAAAACTGGCACTGAAGGGGGAGTTGTGGTCGCCTGTAGACAGTTTGAAAAAGGCAAGAGAGATAATTTACCATGTTCACAGTCAAATATATCATTTGTGACATTTATCAGGGTTAGTTATGGGAGTGTCTCCCTGATTGGTGTATTCAAAACAAGAGTTGAAAAGATGTGTATGGATGGGGTGTGGTGAATGACCAATCAATTGAATGACCTGTGGTGGAGCGATAATGTACATACCTCTGGTCTAAAAGTCTTCAATTCGTGCCTCATCTGTTCCAGAGGTGTGTCAGGAAACTGCTAATATCAGTTTATGTAGACTAGAAAGGATGGCTAGTGTTTTGATAAGAATAGAGGCAAGTGAAGACGTCATGTGTCTTACAGGCTAATCTATAAGCAATTGTTGTAATTGAAGAAAGACAAGAGAGTTAAAAGTAGCCTCTGCTCCTTCTCTGACTAATCCTAAAGAGCTCTCTACAACCTTAAGTTTGCATCCACTAGGACCCCCAGCGACTGATAATGAATCAAACAATTAAGACAGATATCTCTTGGATCTTCCAAAACAATCTCTTTAATGTTCCCTCCTGAGCAGCTAAAAGGACAAAATACTATGCATGGGATAACCCAGCATCTAATCCACTGGTAAACCCATAATTGAAGATGCTGTTTCAAATACAGTAGATTCCAACAATGCAATATCAGCTGCTATAAAGACTGCACTGATTTTCTCCCCAAAAATATCTGGCACAGATGCTCCAAATATGTCTCTTTCATTACTTGCACTCTTCACACAACAAATTCTCTCAAAAATCAAAGAGATTAATAAGACTCTATTTATAGTCAGTTTTCTGTATTTGATTATATTTACTATTGATTTGATTAGTCAAGTCTGATTGCGGATTCAGGTAAAAACAAACAAACTGGAGAAGTTGCTTGAACTTGAGCTGTAAGGTCCTAAGGAGATGGTGCTGCACTGGCAATGTCACTGGACAGTAATTCAGAGGCTAATGCTCTAGGAATATGGGTTTGAATCTCATCATCAGTAGCTGGTGGAATTTGAATTCAACTAATGAACATTAGAATTGAAAACTAGTTTCAGTGATGGTGAAACTGAAACCATCATCAGTTGTCATCTAGTTTACTAATGGCTTTTAATGATGAAAATCGGCTATCCTTACCTGATCTGACCTGTGTGTACCTCGATAACCACAGCTTGCAGTTGACTCTTAGCTGCCTCTGAAATAGCCTCACATGTCATTCCGTTCGATGGGCATTAAACAGTTAGGTATTACACACCAGCCTCACCAGTGACACCCCCATCCCATGAAAATAACAATACAAGCATGGAGCAAACATTTTAAAACACTGCGCAGAAAACCTGTTACATCCGCTAAAGCTAGCTTCAATTCCACATAGGTCTGAGGTATAGAAAACACAACAGACATCAGGGAAGGATTACAATTAAGTTTCTTAAAGATGAAGTTTAGGGAATTGCCTCCTTTATCCTTTGACATAATCTAGTGACATATCAGATTACAGTTCATTGGAATCAAATTCAGAACAGATCATTGCCAGCAGTATCAGCTGTCATTTCTGTGTTTTTTGTGATGATAACTTTGTAATTTTTCACATTGATAGATAATTTAGATTATACTGTTCCATTCACTGTAAATGTAAAACAATTGCTGTGCTAAGTACCAATCATACTACACTAAAGTATGAAATCTCCATAATCTTACAAACAAAGTATCCCATTTGCTTGATCACACATTTGAAAACTATTCTTTTCTTCTCCACAGTTTCATAACTTTTTAAAAATGGCAGAGTAGAACAATTTGTTTAGGAAAGTATTTTCTGCCACCTTGTGGTGATGAATTGCTACAGCTTATTCCTACATCAAGTGATTGTATGTCACTTCCAAATCTTTAAAAGAATCTACTTTCTAACAAACTTAATAATCAAGCATTTTCACTAAGATGATGACATGTACAAATGACACCTTATTCTGAGAGCAGAATCATCCCAGTTTATGAACGACTTGGGTAATCTCACAAAAGTGAAGAAAATCTTCCTAGTCAGCAAGGAGCTGCTTGATGTCGGATGCAAAATGTCCCACTTTCTGACCTAACGTTGAATGGCAATTTGAGATTCTTACTGGGTGAGCATCAAGAAGCCTATCTACATGCATTGGTATCTTATATTACCAAATTTCACCTCAATAATATGCAGTTTTCCATTAACCCATCCACTAAGTACAAACCAGAGACAACAAATCATGAAATTCACAGAAATTGCATGGTGACTCCAAATCACTGCTTGCTTCTCTTCTCTTCCATCTTGGATACGAGGTACCAACAATTCAGGGAATGCTGCATAAGCAACCACTGCACATACCTTTACATCGGACCCATACTGGCCTCACCACACCCACATGGCACACTGGTGTTATGCTGTATTACAGTTCTGCACTTTGGCTCTCTCCAGCACGTTGCAATGTAATGCTGTTACCAGGCCAGTTTGTGAGCAGGAACATGCACTAAACTCATGGATTGGACCAGGGTACGTTCTCAGGTCTGCTTGCTTGGTCTTTTAGCACTTCATCTCTTTTTACCTGCTTGAGTGCACACAGCATCTTTACCATCCCCTGCCCTATCCTGCCTCGCCTTTTTGCATTTGCCCCCTCAACCAGATCTTATAAAACTCTTGGCATTTCTGTCTTGCTTTGCCTTTTAGTGTAGACACAATGTCAGGCAGCTTGTCATTGGTTGTCAGCAATGATCAGTTAATGGAGTGGATATGTTGTCGTATGGCACGAGGCTATATCAATGTTACAACATGCACTATCTGTCAGATGCATTCAAGCTACTTATGTGATATATGCCTCAACCAAATGGCCATACCTTAAAGTCTACAGGGAGAAGTCCTCAGTCAAGTCCAGGGAGACACTGTTCAGTCTTGAAGTCCGAGAACAGCAGGTCAAGAGCAGTAGACAATTCAGGAGCTTGGGCACTTGTCGTGGTCAGTCACTTGGGATGGTCAGGTTGTCTGGACCTCAACAGTCTGGAGAGTGGTACACGGTCAGTCCTGTGGGTCTACTGCAACTAGCTGAGGTGCCATGCCAGCCAGAGAACCACATGTAACTTGACACCATCCAGGACAAAGCAGGCCACATCCACAAGCAGTATTGTGTACTATCTACAAGATACACTACAGAGATTCGCCAAAGATCCCTAGATGGCACCTTCCAAACCCACAATCATTTCCATCGAGAAGGTCAAGGGCAGCAGATATATGGGAACACCACTACTTTCAAGTTCCCCTCCAAGCCATTCACTGTCCTGACTTGGAAATATATCACCATTTCTTCACAGTCACTGGGTCAAAATCCTGGAATTCGGTCCCTGATGGCATTGTGGGTGAACCGACAGCAGGTGGACTGCAGAGCTTCAAGAAGGCAGCTCACTTTCTTAAGGGCAACTAGGGACAAACAATAAATGTTGGCCAGCTAGCAATGCCCTCATCCCACAAAATGATTTAAAACATCAGTGGGCGGCACGGTGGCACAGTGGTTAGCACTGCTGCCTCACAGCGCCAGAGACCCGGGTTCAATTCCCGCCTCAGGCGACTGACTGTGTGGAGTTTGCACGTTTTCCCCGTGTCTGT